>NC_133470.1:104573052-104903052 GCF_048565385.1 Saimiri boliviensis | reverse complement strand
AAAAGTGGGCAAAGAATATGAACAGACACTTTTCATAAGAAGACATACATGCAGCCAACAAGAATATTAAAAAGCTCACTTATCATTAGAGAAATGCAAATCAAAATCACAATAAGATACCATCTCACACCAGTCAGAATGGCTACTATTTTAAAGTAAAAAATAATAGATGCTGATGAGGTTGCAGAGAAAAGGGAACACTTAAACACTGTTGGTGGGAGTGTAAATTAGTTCAGCCATTGTGGAAAGCAGTATGGCAATTCCTCAAAGAGCTAAAAGCAGAGACCATTGGACCCAGCAATCCTATTACTGGGTATCTAATCAGAGGAATATAAATTATTCTACCATAAAGACACATGCACGCAAATGTTCATTGCAGCACTATTCACAATAGCAAAGACATGGAATCAACCTAAATGCTCATCAACAACAGACTGGATAAAGAAAATGTGGTATATATACATCATGAAATACTGTGCAGCCATAAAAAAGAATAGAATCATGTGTTTTGCAGGAACACAGACGGAGCTGGAGGCCATTATTCTTAGCAAGCTTACACAGGAACAAAAAACCAAATAATGCATGTTCTCACTTATAAGTGGGAGCTAAATGATGAGAAATTATGAACACAAAGAAGAAAACAACAGACACTGGGTTCTCCTTGAGGGTGGAAGGTAGGAGGAGGGAGAGGAGCAGAAAAGATAACTATTAGGTACTGGGCTTAATACCTGTGTGATGAAATAATCTGTACAACAAACCCCTGTGATACAAATTTACCTATGTAAAAAACCTTCACATGTACTCCCAAACCTAAAATTAAAAGATCCTTTAAAAGAGAGATTTTAATGTGTCTTACATATTAAATTGTGTGCTTTGTAAAATTACAGACTATACAATTAAGGTTTCAGGAAAAGAACGATTGGAAGGAAATAGAGCATATCATTAATAGTAGCATAATGGGTTATTTTTACTTTTTTCTTATACCTGTTATATTTTTCAGAGAAATACAATAGATATTCTAAAAGTTAGAAGCATAGTGTCATACAAAATGTCTTATAGATGCTTCCCCTGTTTCTAATGCTGACTCTGGCATTCAAAATATTTCTTATGCCCCCTTCAGGAAATTATTCTCAAAGTCACAGATAATAATCACTCATTCTCCTGACTGTTATGCCTCATTTTTTCTCCCCAAATATGACTGTCTTAGCCAGTTCAGGCTACCATAACAAAATACCATAGAATGGGTGGCTCAAACAATAGGAATTTATTTTCTGACATTTCTAGAATCTGGAGTCCTGGGATGAGGGTGCCAGTATGAATGGGCTGTGGTAAGGGCTCTGTTCTTGGTTTGTAAATGGCTGCCTTCTTGCTACATTTTTACATGGTGGGGAGAGAGAAAGAGAGAAAGAGGGGGAGAGAGAGAGAGAGAATCCTCTTCTTATAAAGCTACCAATCTTACTAGATAAGGACGCATGCTTATGATCTTATTTAACCTTAATTACATCCTCAAAGTCCTATCTAAATAAAGTCAGACTGAGGCTTTGAGCTTCAACATATAAATTTTGGGAAGATACAAGTCAGTCTATAGCAATGACCCAGCTTGATGGTCCACTTTAGTTACTATATTTGCTCTTTATGACTTTTGGCTCTTCCCAAACACTAAATTCACTCTCAAATAATGAAGATTTGTGAGGCATTTTGGAAAGAATGTGCCCAGTTACAGAGGACCAAAGAGGAGTTCCAAGAATGTGCTGAGCCCTTGCAATAAATATGAGGTGACAGCGCAGCATGGTGGCTAAGAATGTTCGCTTTGGAGCCAGACACACCTGGGTCTAGTGCCGACTCCTCTACTCACCAGAAGGGTGATCGTGGGCAAGCTACTTAATCTATCTTAGCCTCAGTTTCCTCAGTTGTAAAATAGGATTGTCAGAAGTCAGAAAGTAAAGGTCGCATATTGTATGACTCAATTTCTATGAAATATCCAGAATAGGCAAATCCCTAGAGACTGAAAATAAATTAGTGGTTTCCAGCAGCTGGGTAGGAGTAACAATGAGCATAGCGTTTCTTCTGGAGGTGATGAAAATATTCTGGGATTAGATGGCTGTGACAGTTGCGCAACATAATGAATATACAAAAAAACCCTCTGAATTATATACTTTAAAACAATGAATTGATTAATTTACTGTTATGTGAATTGTATGTCTATTTCAAAAGGAATCATAGTCAGCTTCTAGTGGGAATATTCATGTAAAGTACTTTACACAGTGTCTGACACATAGGAAAGACTCAATAAGTGTTGACTAATAACTGGGGACACCATAATAAGGATACTATCACAATAGGTATAAACCAGGCCTGTCTTGGACAAATCCTGGTGTGTGTTCACCTAGTGATATAGTTTGTCTCTGTGTCCCCACCCAAATCTCACACTGAATTATAATAATCCCCATGTGTCAAGGGCGGGACCAAGTGAAGGCAATTGGATCATAGGTGAGGTTTCCCCCATACTGTTCTCGTGGTAGTAAGTGAGTCTCACAAGATCTGATGGTTTTATGTGTCTGACATTTCCCCTGCTTGCATTCATTCTTTCTCCTGCACCCCTGTGAAGAGGTGTCTTCTGCCATGATTGTAAGTTTCCTGAAGCCTTTCCAGCCATGCAGAACTGTGAATCAATTAAAACTCTTTTTATAAAAAAAATAATAAATCACCTGGTCTCGGGTATTTCTTCATAGCAATGTAAGAACGGACTAATACACATAACTATTAGCATCTGCACCATCTGCGGGGTCTATTTTGACAGGGGAAACATTTATTTGAATATTCAAAATCTGAAATATTTACAATCACATACGTAACTCCTGGTTTTCTCTCAGAGAAACCAATATCAGCTGATCATCTCTCCCGGTAGCAAGTGAATGAATTACCTTCCAGTCTTTTTAACCCTCTGATTCCACATTTTCACAGGTTAATCTCAGCCATAACAACCACACACAAAAGCAGAGACAGAAAACCGTTTTGTCAGTCTTAACCTTCTCCTTAATCAACCTTTAAAAGCCACTGCCTCATCTCTCCTTTAGCATGCTTTCTACTCTACTGTTTGTCTTTTTCAAACTCTTTTTGTTTTCCTGTTTGTAATTTTTATCTGCCCAAACTCTGGGCTTAATTTTTGTGTGCCTGCCCTTGCCTTTTTGTGTATGCCATTAACCTTTTGTGATCCTTTCCACTGTCCCTTCAATTCAACACAGATTATTGAGCACCTGCTCTGTGCCACATACTTTCCTAGGCTCCAGGGACACTGAGATGAATAAGACACAGGCGTTATCATCAAGGAACACATAGGCTGGCAGATAAGACAGGCACATCCATGGTTAATCACAGCAGTTTTAGCTAAGTGATTTTGTGGAGGGATATATGCAGCGGGTAACGTGAGATCACCTAACCCATAAAGATGGGTGAGGGCGTAGTATAAAGGATTCCTAACAGAGGGGGCACCTAAGCTGAGGCGTGAAGCAAGAATTGGAGTTAGCCAGGGGAAAGAAGAAAAACGTCGAGACAGAAGAGATTAGAAAATCTGGTGTGAACAATGAAACTGCAAGCAGTTTGGTGTTGCTAAAGGAGAAAGTGAGACCCTGGGGCTGGAAAAGTGGGCAGGAGTCATATCAAGGAGAGCTGTTTGTGACTTGTGAAGCCATGTACCTTGAAGATGAGGTACAGGGTGGGGTTAGGAGTGACTGGATGATATTCAGCAGGGACTTGACGTGGTCAGAGTTGTGTCTTAGAGACGCCAGCCTAAAAGTAGTTAGAGCACTGCTGCCTAAGCTGTAAAGTGCATATGAATCACCTGGGGATCTTGTTAAAATGCAGGGTCAGATTCTCTAGATGTGTGTGTGTGGTGAGGCCTGCGAATCTACTTTTCTAACAAGCTCCCAGGTGAGACTGATGCTGCTGGTCTGTGGACTACACACTTTGAGGAACGACAGTTTAAGAGATAGGTGGAGGAGGGGTAAAACAGCTGACAGGTCATCAAGTTGGGGCTGCTATAGCTCAGGTGAGAGAAGATGGTAGCCTGGATTAAGGCAGTGGTAGCGAGACTAGAAAGAGATAAAGATTGGAGAGATGGCTCTATAGTAGGTGCAGTTGGACTTGGCTTGCTCCTTTTTTGCTGTCTGCCAGGGTAAGGGTTTGTGTGCATCATGGCTGAGTTTTAGGCTTCATTTTGTCATCTTTCATTCACCTTTATGCATCACTTTGCTCATCCTTGATGTTTGTGTCTTACCTGTTGGCCCACAGACCACATGCACCCAAGCAGCTTGCCTCACATACTCCCCATCCCTTGTTACTGAATTCGCCCCACACCAACCTATTTGGGAGTGGGGATGCTCAGAACATTTCTCACCAACGTGTGCACATATTTGAACCACTCCTTCAACACTCCCTAGCCTTTGCACAGGTCTGGAAAGAAAATCATGGCTTCTCATTTCAAAAGCTTTCTGCTGGCATTAACTTATAAAATCTCCTGACAACCAGTTGTGTTCACCATTTCCTTCTAAAGTCACTCACCTATCCCAGGCACAGTGGCTCATGCCTGTGATCTTAGAGCTTTGGAAGACTGAGGCAAGAGAATTTCTCGAGGCCAGGACTTCAAGACCAGCCTGGACAACATAGTGAAACCTTGTCTCTATAAAAATTAAACAATTAGCTGTGTGTGGTGGTACATGCCTGTAGTCCCGCGATTCAGGAGGCTGAGGTGGGAGCCCAGGAGTTCAACTGCAGCGAGGTATGATCACATCACTGCACTCCAACCTGGCCAACAGAGCAAGACTCTGTCTCAAAAAGAAAAATAAATATAAAAAATTAAGTCCACCACCTGGCATTTTCTTTTCTTAATCTTTTTTATTTTGTTTTAAAATGTTTATCTATTTATTGATTTATTTTGAGACTGGGCTATAAGACTGCCTAATTTTTGTATTTTTAGTAGAAATGGGGTTTCACCATGTTGCCCAGGCTGGTCTTGAACTCCTGAGTTCAAGCGATCCACCCGCCACAGCCTCCCAAAGTGCTGGGACTATAGGCGTGAACCAGTGTGTCTGGCCAACCACTTGGCATTTTCCTTCTGGTTTTTGTAAACCTCAGAGCTTCCCTATGTATTATCCCTCTTGTAACTTACCGCAATCACCCACTCTGGCACTGGCCCAGAACCAGTTCCATCCATAATAGTATAAGCACATTGTCATTCAGCATATTTGTGAGGACCACTGTGAACGAGCTTCTTCTGGTTAATTTCCATCCATCCTTTCCTCTTCAAATCCTAAACTCTGAATAGCATTTTGGAAGCCAGAACCAAGCAGAACACTCCAGTGAGAGGATTGGACTTCTGTTAATTAGAACAGGAAGTCTGGAGATAGTTCTGAATTTTTGGTACCATTTAGTGTAATTCTAGGCTAAGCAAGTTTTCAGTGACGCTGATTTAATTTCAGCCATCTGGTGAAATCTTGGTCTGCACTTCATCACCTCAATTGAGCTCTGTTTGTAAACATCAATAGCTGTGCATCCCTCTGAAGGTAAGCTTTTTTCTGCCGGCTGCATCCAAGAATCTCAGAACTTCTTGAGGAATAAACCCTAGGAGGGATTCTTTTTAAAGACTGTTTTACTTTTCGGTAAAAATGCAAATATACTGACTTTTTTTTAAAGACTCATATTTTACACATTTACCAATATAGTCAGCTGCAACAAGTTTTCTAGGAAATAAGCTGAATATAATTTGAAATTTTGCACTCAGTCACCCAGGGAACTAGGAAAGGGAGCTCCTTCAGGGCAGAGGCGGAAGAAATTCATTGACCAAGCTGTAACCCTTCCTGGGGTTTTAACTCCCGGTAAAAGGAGAACTGCGAAGAGTGGTGAAAGGCTAATTACCAGGTAGCAGCAGTTCCTTCTAAAATGGAGCTCTCTGCAGGCAGTCTAATCTTTTAGCATCTGGTGGAGAGCAAGGTGCAGTTAGACACATCAAAGAACAAAGAATAAGTAGGAAGTGAACCGAGGCCCTTTCCCCAGAGCCCACAGGACTCAGCAGTAAACCCTAGAGGGAATCACAGTTTGACTGGGTACTTAAGGTTTCCTGATGGGGGCAAGCAGAGAGAACAAGCCTTTTAGTTGCTTGTGCACGTGTGAAATTCACACCAAATTACAACTGGTTTTTATTTTATTTCTGAAAACATAAAGCAGTTCAAAGTGCTGCATGTGTGAAAGATGGAAGGCTTAACGTTGTTTAGGATTAACTGCCCAGAAAGATTTCCGGCCCACGTGACTATCCTGGGGGATCCTGGAGAATCAAGATGAACAGCTGCCTGACCACTGCCCCATATCCCCACAGCCATATTGACGACAACCAAACCAAGCTAGGAAGAGAACTCTGGAATCAGATAGCTAGTCCAGTACCTGACAGACGATACTTTCTGTCAGACACCTTTTCAAAGCTACAAGGAACTGATTATGTATAATTGTCTGCGGCCTTATGCAGGCCTGACAATGACCTGGTCAGGTTGCATCTGATTCATATTCTTTGCTGGAGTAATTTGATGGAGTCTAAGAGACTCTCACTATTCAGAGTTAAGCTTCATACTAAGGGGGGTGAGGGGAGAGAAAGATTACCAGCCTAATACCAATCTTGTCCCCACTCCTGGGACATTGAAATTATCATGCCTAAATTGGAAAGACCGTTGAAAAGTGACAGTATAATAATAGTGTTTTTAAGATGGTGCTCCCAAGTCTTATAGAAATTACTAGCTACTCTGGGTAATTAAAACAATTATAATTGTTTGTTTCCACATAACGCTTCAGCATTAAATCCATGTGGTGGGCACGATGCACAACCAAATTCTAAATGTTACTTGGAATTATATTTTAAAGTTGAAATTGATTCTGTATATATCGAGCAATATGAGACATCCAGGACAAAACAGACCGTTAGATATCATTTACTCCAAGCCCATCATTTTATAAGTCGGGAGATTTAGATCCAAAGCACACAAAAGACTTGCCTAAGATCTTTCAGCAGGTTAATGGCAGACCTGGGAGTGGAACCCAAGTCTTCTGGTCTCCAGTAATGGGCTCATTTCATTATATCAGGCTCTCCTTAAATGTAAAGAGAAAACTAATATCTAGGTGTATGAAGGGTAAGAAAGAGATAAACAGCTAGAATTCGTTTTTCTAAAAAATTCATTTCTTCCTTTCATAATCACTCTGTTTACCTGACTTCATATTTTTTTTTAATTTTTATGGGTACATAGTAGGGGTATATATTTATGGGGCACATGAGATGTTTTGATACAGGCGTGCAATGTGAACTAAGCACATCATGGACAATGGGGTATTCATCCCCTCAAGCATTTATCCTTTAAGTTACAAACAATCCAGTTACACTCTTTATTTTAAAATGTACAATTAAATTATTATTGACTACAGCCACCTTGTTGTACTATCAAATAGCAGGTCTTATTCATTCTATTTTTTTTTTTTCTACTGATTAAAAATCCCCACCTCCCGTAAGTCTCCAACTCCTCACTACTCTTCCCAGTAGCTGGTAACCATGTTACCTGGCTTTATTATCTTTTCTCACCTTTGGACTGTATCGTTGGCTCACTTTTTCCACTTTCTGCTTATGACTTCAATATTTCATCTTCTCCTTTAGCCTCCCTTTCCTCACTTGCTCCCCGAGGCTGTCTCTTTTTTCCTAGAATCAGCTTTACTTCATTTAGAAAGAGGGCTCACTATGTTGCCCAGCAGGGCTGTGAGCAGGTTGGAAGCCATGCTGTTCTGACAGGTTGTGAATTTCACAGAAACCCTATAAAGAAGTCATCAAGGAATAATGCCTTATAAAACATCTACTTACTAAGAGGCCATGAAATCCAGCATATGAGGGACACTGTGGAGAATCTGTGTTGACTGAACAGAAAATCCTTTTTTGAATATATTCAGGAAACTATTCCAAACTAAATGGAATGGGGAGGCACATGTGGAATTTAGGAGTCCATTCAAAAAGTAGGATTTCAATGTATAAAATGCACACCAAAATGTTAAAATCTTGGTAGTAGGATTATACTTGAAATTTATTTTGTTCATTTGCTTACCAGAATTTTCTCATCTATTTATAATGAACTTAGGTTCTATTGTTTTTAAAGCTGGATATAAAATTTTAAATTAAAAATATACAACCTCTACAGAGGATTCAAACTGATTAGCAAAAATGAGAGGTCATGCGAGCTCTCACTAAAGCTAATTTCCCTGTCCAGAAGTGGCTCATTCCCCACCCTTTCCACAACTCCACGTTAGCCAGATGTGCTTGTTTATTGACACCTGTGGACTATACTAAGGGACCAGTTCTGCCCTGGAGCAGGAAACCTAAAAGAGGCCCCTGCCTCAGTCTTGACTTGGCTTCTTTCCAAGCTCCACCCTTGCAGCAGTCACTTAGGATCTGTTATTTCACTCTTCTTTTTCTACCCACACATCTACCTGAGTTTCTAACCCTGATGTTCACCTAATCTCTTCACTTGGGTTCCTGCTGCTTGGTACTGACTTGGACCTACAATAGCAGCCGGCTAGATTCCACTTAGGTCTACTCTCCTCTTGACTGATCGCCATATATGTTGTGCACACAGTAGGTGATTCACAAAGATTTGTCAAATTTAACTCCTGGGGCTGCTTATAGCTCAGCAGTGTAACTTAAATCTGGGGCCTGCTTACAGCTTTCTGCCCCTTTTGTTTTAGCCTACACCAGCCTGTAGTCATCCCAGTCCTAAGTGCTAACTCACACTTGTGAGCTTTGGAGTGACTTGTACTTGTAAGTCAAGTGATTACAGATTCTTCTCAGTCTGGATTAGTCTGGGGCTATCCCCAGATTTAAGGACCTCTGCCCTCCTTTCTCCTCAAGGCTATTTAAATATGGTGGCTCTATTTTTAGGGTATGCAGCATAACTCAAAACAGTTGTCTGGAATTCTCTAATTGTACCCAGGTACAAGTACAGCCAAATCCAGAACATTCTTAATTCGTGTGTTTCTTTTAAATACTACACATCTAAAAGACTAATGTACAAGAAAGAAAGGGAAAGCGCGGTTTAACTTTCTAAATGTAGAATTGTGGGAAACCTGAGAAGGGAGTAGGGGTAGGATTTGTAACTTATTAGCAACCTTTAATGGGAAACTACATCCCAAGGGATACTAACCTTTGTGTCTAAAAATTAGTTGTACATTCCCGATGCAAGCTCTTCCAATACTTTTCTCCATTAATTGCTTAGGTTGAATTATTTGTACAGAAGGATCTGGTTAAGCTGACTCACTGCTGTTTAAAAATCAAAACCAAAAATATTCTTCCCTTCTGAATGTTGAATTTGACATTTGCTTTTCTCAGCTTAGGAGGATCTAGTCCACATTTCTCCAAACGCAGAAATGAACAAACAGGTTCCCGGTAGCTTCCACAGAGAGAGCTTAGGCGTCTTTGTAGTTTCCTAGGAGTAGAGGTGGCTTCTTGTTTGTTATTCTTTGGGGAAATCTGAGGCAGGGCGTTTCTCATTTCTTCTAGCAACCCCATTTCGAATAGTCAATGAGGGCATACTGTGACCACACAGTTTCACATACGTGCAGGACTGGTCCAGGAAAAAATTATTACTGTAATACATGAAATGTTTGTACCACACCCCTCCTGACTTAACACTTAACTTCCCAGAATGTTTTGTCGATGAGCTGACATCCTATCAGCTAACTCACTGGAGCAAGGATTCACTGCCTGGCAGCTGAGAGCAAGAACAGAATCCACCCTTACATTGATTTAACAGGTATTTACTAAGCATCTATTATGTTCCAGAGTAAGCAGTAGCTATTCAACAACCATTGCTTGCCTTCTCAAAATTAAAGAAACTTATTGCATCCTTTTGTCCTCATAACCCCACCCACTGAGTTCCAAAGAATGACCTTTCTTTCTGGCCTCATATGATTCCCAGATGCCACATATTTTTCTAACCTTGTCCATTTCTCTGAACCGTTTCCATTTTCCATCTGCCCCATGAAAGCTCTCTCAGAGCTCTTGCAGGGCCCACTTTGCCAGCAACTGCTGACCCTGTTTTCTACTCCTAACACCCAACATAAATAAGAGCCGTTTAAGATATAACATGCTGAAATACAGCAAACTAACACAGGAACAGAAAACCAAACACTGCATGTTCTCATTCATAAGTGGGAGCTGAACAATGAGAACACATGGCCACAGGGAATAGAAAAACACGCACCAGGGCCCATTGGGGTCGGGGCAGGGGGAGGGAGAGCATCAGGATCAATAGCTAATGCATGTGGGGCTTAATGCCCAGGTGATGGGTTGATAGGTGCAGCAAACCACCATGCCACACATTTACCTATGTAACAAACCTGCATGTTCTGCACGTGTCTCCCGGAGCTTCAAATAAAATAAAATTTAAAAATAAAATAAAATAAATAAAATGCTGAGATAACTCCAATTTGGTGGTTGTTGAAGGGCTAGCTTCAAAGAGCGGATAGAATCGTCAAATGCATAGGCTGTTAATCTGGCTTGCCCCCTGTTCAAATCCTGTTTGCACCATTTTCTATTCTGTGACTTTGGGAAAGTTACTTCACCTCTTTCCAGTTAGCTCATCCGTCAACTTGAAATATTGGTAGCACCTACTTTATTGAGGATTTCAATGAGCTGATACATGTAAAATATTTAGACTAGTGTCCAGCACATAATAAACATTCTCTTGATATATATTAGCTATTACCATTACTATTTAGGTTGGAAAAGAGTAATCATTATAGGCTAGTGGGGAATGGGGTTGATATTTTAGGGCAAGTGCCTAGAACCTATACATATCACATAATGAGGCTCTAATCAGCTGGGAAAGTCTGGCCCTGCTATTATGAGAGGAACCCCCCTCTTTTGATTGCTTATGCAGGAAGTGGACTTTATACAGCAACTGTTTTTATTTTTATTTATTATTTTAATGGATGAAGAAAATCGTATGTATTTATTGTGTACAACATGATGTTTGAAAATATGTAGATTGTGGAAGGGCTAAATAGAGTGAATTAACATATGCTTTACCTCACATAACTCATCATTGGAAGATTCTTTTATTGTTTTCTCTTTTTTTTCTCTCATTCCAAAAGCAGTATATGCTTATTTAAAAAACAGGGAACAAAAGAAACAGAAAAGAAAAAGAAATAAAGTATTCCTAATCCTACCTATCAAAAGACAGGCAATCTAAGGATCATAGAGTAAAGCTCAATGCATGTGATATAATAATACCTTTTGCTGACCAACTTTTTGAAAAAATTTAGTATTATATTGTGAATATCATCATTAGTTACTGTTATAAGGAACTACCTTGTTGAACATGTAAATTGTTTTCTCCCTTGAGCTATTGCAAACAACCCTAAGGTAAACATCTTAGTACACAAAGATGTACATGCATCTTTACATACAACCTTATTTCCTTAGGATACATTTTTTTCAGAAACTGAGTTTTCCCAGCTTATTAGGGGTGCATTTTTGGTTGTCTTGTTTTTGCTTGAGACTTTGAATTAAATACTAAAATGTCTAATTAATTTTTTGTGTAGAATTTGAGTTAAATACCAAAATATGAATACAAATTATGGGAAGGTATCACAGCAGTGCTGGTTCTTGCTCAGTAAAGCATTGAAAGAATTATATGAACACAAGCTCTGTATTAGAATTCTGGCGGCAGCAGCAAATCATAGGGGGGAGAGTAAGGAATTGGAATTAACACATCTACTTTTAATTCCTGACTCAAGTACTTACTTGCAGGTGTATGACCTTGAGCTCATATTTAACCTTGCTGAACCTTGATTTCTTTATATGAAAAATCTTTTTTATGCCTTGTGTTGTAGAATTTTGCTCCTTACTTCAACTAAAACTGGGTTCTTGTCACACGACCAGGAAAATTTGGGCATGAGGACACACTGAAAGGTGAGTAGGGCAGGATTTTATTGGGTGAAAAGGGAAAAAAAGAAAAAGAACTCAGCAAAGCGAGATGGAGCCCCTGCTAACAGATCCCTTACAGACTGAATCCCAGGCCACCACACAGGAACAGAAGAGGCCAGGCTCCTCCCCCTGCCCGTGGCTCCACCCTGTTCCTCCAGTGCACATGTGGGCATGCTCAGACAAGGCCCTGGGCAGGTTCCCTCATCAGCACAAAAGCATCTGATGTAAACACTTGTGGGGCGGGGGGGCAGAGATTCTCTGGGGACCCCTTTTTATCTGCCTAGGCATTTAGCTGTCTCATCAGTTCTGGCTTGTCTCTCCTGTCTCAGCTCTCAGTCTCTCACCACTCTCTCCCAGCTCCCTCTGCCCTCAAGTTTAAGATTCAATCAGATTAAGCGACTTCACAGGCCTTTTCCTCCTTCTTCCTTTGTCTGGACCAACCTTCATCTCTGCTCCTCCACAGCCCCCCAACTCCCCAACACATACCTAAATAATTAGTACTGGCCATTTGGGGCTCAGGTTAGACATCACCTTCCTTAGAAAACCATGCCTGTCTGTCCCCTCCACATACACACTTCAGTGTAGGTTAGATGCCCCTCTTCTGCTGTGCTAGAAAAAAATTATACTCCCGCTGTCATTTGTACCCATCACACCGTAATATACATACCTGCTTATATCTCTGATTCTTCTAGCCCATGAGCTCCTTGAGATTAGGTGCTATTTCTCATTCAGCTCTGCATCCTCAGTAGCCAACACAGTGCATGGATTCAGTGAGGGCTCATTAGAACTTGTTAAATGAGTGAGGAATGAATGAAGGAGCATAATCACACTTATTTCACAGACATAGTAAGTAATGATTGTATGAAATAATGTAAGTGGAAATTCCTGGCATGCAGCTAGGTCAGGGAATGATATCTCATAGAATTAAAGGCAATTCACAGTAACTTTATGACAGATCTCTTACAATCACTTAAAATGTTCTGAGTGTGAAGTTCTGGAGAATCTTTGTCTATTTAAAAGTTTGTTGAAAGGTGAATTTCGTCATCATAGCAAGAACCTCAGAGGACAAAGGACCTCTTGTTTAAGACAACTAAGCCCAGTGATTAGTGGTGAGGCGCCATGCCTAAGTGATTCCAGGGCTTGGGGTCAGCTCACCCAGACAAATCGCCCCTTTCTGGCCCCACACCTTGGACCCAGAAGAAGAGGAAGTGGGTAAAGGGGATGAGAGTGAAGAAAGAAAAAGGGGCTGGAATTAGATGATGCGGGGGTGGGGGGTAATAACTGTAGCTTTTGCACAGCAGCTGTGTTTAGAACCAGACAAGCTATACATCAGAGAGTTCTACAGCCCCCAGAGAAATGTTCCTTGGAATGCCTGTCACCTTTCATTCTTCCTGAGCTTTGCAGCCTTCAGCAGATCTTCTCAGTGGTGGCTCATCCTAGCACTTCATTGGCCAGCTCGGCACTACCTCCTGGGGTGCAAATGAACTGTTAAGGGTGGTTCTCTGAGCAGCAGAACTGGTCTCACGGAATGTTTTTCCAGTTCTGACAGTCTGGCACAAAGCTGCTAAGAGGCACCTAGTATCACAAAAGCTAGGTGCTGCTCCCTGCTGCTGGGTGGGAAATCTCCAGGCTCTTTTAGGAAATGACTGGGCCAGTCCAGCCACCCCGCAGATGATTTTCCCCCTCAGGCCATGCCCTTTTGACCCCAAGACAATTTGGACTCAGCTCAGTCAGTTTGAAGAATTTCTCCTTCTGGAAGTTGCAACTGACAGCTTCGTTGTCTTAAGGTACAAATTAAAGTTAAGGCTTTATTAGAGTAAAACTTTATTTCTGTTTGTGACAGGTCAAAACTGATGCAAATGCAGGGTATTTAAGAGAGAGAGAGGAGAGAGAGAGAGAGAGAAAGAAAGAAAGAAAGAAAGAAAGAAAGAAAGAAAAAGAAAAAGAAAGAAAGAAAGAAAGAAAGAAACTATAGAATTCCAAAGAGTCTTCTACTCTGGCAAGTCTAATTCAGAAGAAAGATCTACAGAGCGTTCTGGCTGCAAGGCAGTGAACCAACCTCTGCTACTCTTCCCCAGCACCAGGGAGCAGGCAGGCCTGCCCTACGAAGAAAGGTGAAGGGCCGGCATGGTCCCAACTAACTGAAATTTTTCACAGAGATTCCCACGAGTGCAGACTTGAACAGACACCCAGTCGCCACCCACCTATAGCTCCAAAGCCAGTTCCCCAATCTCCGCCCAGGCCTCAAATGTTCTTGCGTTTGGGTTCCCTCCTCCTTTCAGCTGTGGGGATGGGAAGCCGAGGGGCAGGTAGGAGTGGGAGTGGGAAGGCTGGAGGCCCTGCCTTTGCTCTGAGCTGGAGCAGGAAAGCAGCCTGGAAGCCATGTGACAGCAGAAGATGTGGGGCTCACAGAGGGTGGAGCAGGCGGCACCCAAACCATGCTTGGCCCACTCCTCAGCCCGGTCTAGGGCCAGAGGAAGCACAAGCACTTTGTTCTTTTTCAGTCTATTTATTCTCCAAATCAACAAACCTCAGGGTATGAGGGACAGAGGAAGCTCAGTTTAAACAAAGGCATTCATCAGGCAGTATGAGTCCCCTTCAATGGCAAATGAATCCCTGCAAAGAGACAGCCAACATTGGCTAGGTTGGAACGTTATGATTCCAGGATGATCTTTCTGACCTGGATTTAGAAGCTCCTTCATTTGGCTTTCTTTGTACAGGCACAGGGTGGTGCTGAGCTGATCTGGTCAGTCTCTTGGTCAGTCTATCAGCAAACATCGATTGATCCCCCCTAACATGGGGCAGACTGCTTAGGACCAGAGGATACATCACAAAATCCTAGAAAACTAGGAAGTTTCACTGCACATTACAGCAATACGCTGGAATCAGAAACCTGCCATTTAACCAATGTCCAGACAGGATTTTGAAGCTAGACAAACTGGGGTTTGAATCCCAGCTTGAATCTCCTGCTAACTTTAATAGTCACATGAGTTTGGGTAAGCCAGTCTCTGTGTGCCTCCGTTCCCATTCCTGTAAAATAGAGATGAACATAATATTTTAGGCCTAGTCAGCTTGGCATATTACTGCTTGGATATAAGAAGCAGGATGTGTGTTCACCATCTACAATTGGAGCCAATTCCATGAGGCATGAGTGTAGCAAACACTTATATAGCATTTGCTAGTACTGGTCTGAGTGTTTTACATATATTAATTCATTTAATCTTTGTTAGGACCCTATGGAACGCGTATTAATATTATCCCCATTTTACAGATGAAAAAAAACCGAAGGCACAGAGAAGTTACATAACAACCATAGACAGTGACACTTAACTTATTTGATGTGCGTCAGACTTATGTAAGGTAGTGCATGGAAAATACATCTAGAAAATTGTCTGTTGATAAATGCTATTTGTGATTATTATTCAGCAATATTGTTGTTACCATTATTATTAACTGTGTTTCCCTTACTATGAGTATTGACCATGGAGCAATTTAGAATGTATTCAAATGCAAAGAGTTTGGCTATTTCCATCTGCTTCCTTAAAGGAAGTCCTAGATTATTTTAGGTAATTCTAGGCAGTTCTTATGGACTCTTCCAGGATTAATTACTCCAAGGGGAAGAGCAAATCCTCTGGGGCTGCTGACTAAACAGAAGCCAAAGCATGCAAAAAGGCAGGATAAATTAACCCTACAGGAAGCGCAGAAATAGGGGAGCACAGCTCTATTGCCTGGAGATGGGTTGCAAAATCAAGCATTAACAAAAGAAACTCCAAGTTGAAATTGAAAGACTGTTCTGTGTTGGTTTGCAAAGTGTGGAAATAAAGAGGCCTGTAAGCCAGAGAGAGGGAAATGAACAAGTTTAAGTATCACTTTGTGTCAGGAACCAAGCCAGAAACTTGAAGATCATTTAAATCCTTTCTCACATGTCTCCCATATCCAAAAGGGTGGCATCAAATGGTTCTAGAAATTTTACCTCATTCGCATGTCTTTTATTCAACCTTCCTGTCTGGCTTCACCGTTGACTAAGTTCAGATCCCTAGTAGGCTGTGATGCTGATGTTTGGGCATACGTGTTTGGATATAGTTTGACCATTTAAAATTGGATCCACTAAACTTGATGGTAATATTCAGATTCTACCTGGCATCTCTTAACACTTAGAACATATATATACCACTCCTATTCAATATAGTACTGGAAGTTCTAGCCAGAGCAATCAGGCAAGAAAAAGAAATAAAGGGTATCCAAATTGGAAAGGAGGAAATCAAATTGTCTCTATTTGTAGATGACATGATTGTATATCTGGAAGACCCCATCATCTCAGCCCAAAATCTCCTGAAACTGATGAACAACTTCAGCAAAGTCTCAGGATACAAAATCAACGTGCAAAAATCACAAGCATTCCTATACACCAGTAATAGACTTAAAGAGAGCCAAATCAAGAATGAACTGCCATTCACAATTGCTACAAAGAGAATAAAATACCTAGGAATACAACTAACAAGGAACGTAAAGGACCTCTTCAAGGAGAACTACAAGCCATTGCTCAACGAAATAAGAGAGGATACAAACAGATGGAGAAACATTCCATGTTCATGGTTAGGAAGAATCAACATAGTGAAAATGGCTGTACTGCCCAAAGTAATTTACAGATTCAGCGCTATTCCCATCAAGCTACCAATGACCTTCTTCACAGAACTGGAAAAAAACACCGTAAACTTCATATGGAACCAAAAGAGAGCCCGCATAGCCAAGTCAATTCTAAGCAAAAAGAACAAAGCAGGAGGCATCACACTACCGGACTTCAAACTATACTACAAGGCTACAGTATTTCATTAAATATAAGTGGAATGAATAAATGCAGAAATTAATAAATGATGAGCAGATGCTAACATGCCCACTTTTAAACCCTTTAGTGGTCTCTACCACCTTCAGGATAAGGACCACACTTCTTCATATGTAGAATACATTGCCTGAATGACCTAGATGCCAACTTCCTCAACCTTGACTTCCAGCCACTCCCATCTTCCTTTCAATACTCCATTCTTCACTCAGATTGGCCCTTTTTGTCCTGTGAAAGGACCATGTTCTCTTTTGCATATTGGCCTTTGCTCTTTCCTGTGTCTAGATCATCATACTTCCTCCCACATCTTCACTCTCAATCTTCACCTTCTTAACTCCCACTCAGCAACTTAAATGGTTTGTTCTTCTGGAAGCTTTTCCTGATACCCCCAGTCTGGGATTTAGAGTTGACAGAACTAAGGCTCAGGATAGCCCAAGGCACCACAGCTCAGTCAGTGGCAGAGTCCAATCTATCCTGGTTATTAGACTCCAAATATACATTATCTCCTTTGTACTACTCCTCGCAATAACTCAGTGAGCTAAGGGGATAAGTAATCAGTCCAAGATTGCCTAGCTAAAGTGGTGGGTTGTTTTGGTGGTTTTTGTAGTGCCAAATCCAGAAAACTTCTATTAACAGCAAAGCAATTTCATCCATTGAAGTTGGAAGAACTTTGCCTTATGAAGTGACAGAATTGGTTATCTGTTTGACTATTGACTGAACAACAAAAAATCCTTCATCATTACAAATTTTAAAACCAACCCCTGGGCAAACATTCCAAGGGTAAATTCCACCACTAATCAATTTAAAAATCACTGTGCTTTGCTTTCCTATTTCACTTGGATAGTGTCCTGTCTTGGCACTGCCTCTTCTCTGTCTCTTTCCAAAAATGTGGCCTAGTGGCCTTTATCTATGGACACTCAAGGGAACCAGGTGAGCTAACTTACTATATTCTTTTACTGGGTACCCACTGTGTGGCCAGTACAATCACTTAACAATCGGGTAAATGTGAAAGTAGAGATGTTTTAACACCTTGTTTTGACTTTAGGCTCCAGAAACCATCAAAGTTAAACATCATTTTGGAAATTCAGAAATAACAGCTTTTACAAAGACAGAAATGCAGCAGGCAAAAAGGGATAGCAGATAGAACTGTGTCAAATACGGTGATGGGATGACCATTTTGTACAACTCTCTATGTAACCTGAGATGAGCAAACCGGAGGTTGCTCTCCAAAGGCACTCATCACTACTACTAAATGTGTGTGTATGCATGCATGTGCACATGTGTATATTGAAGAGATTCATAGCCAAGCTAGAAACTTGACCCTCTATTGTTTCTAATATCTCAGAAAGTTTTAACTTTGGTCATATCTTCCTTTTTTCCATCAAGAAAAGTTCTAGTCTCCACATTGAAGAAGCAAAAGCAAATATACAATAAAACCTGCAATTAATTTGTAAATCATGACCTTCTTTAATTTTTTCTTTAGCTCACCCACTCCCATCATCATTCTAGAGAGCCTTCCTTGACAGTCTAAAGATAAGCTGTTCATGGTAAGAGCAGCTCTAAGAATAATGCTAATATTTGACAATGATCAGTTTTATGAAATAAATATGAGGGCTTGAAAAGTAATATGAGATTTTCACTAAATTCATTTTCTTCATTGGATTGTACTTTAGTAGGCACATTCTAGCAATTCTGAAGTCCCATAACCTATCCTGTGCCCCTAAACACTATTGGAAGTTCATGAAAGAAAAGGTTGACTAATATTTTCAGAGAATTCATCTATAAAATCAACACAAAGTGATTAGAGCACAAATATGCAAAGAAACCTCAGGAAAACAAGATGTCTTTGGGAGCAGGCACTCTTTCTAATAAAATAATTGAACATATTAACAAGTTAAAAACAGTAGAATGATCAGAAAGTGTAGTTGTCAATCATGCAATGAGAGAAAAAGGAATAACCAAGGAATAACCAAGGCCAAAGTTGGTAGTGTCCAGGCAGTATTATTCAGACCAGAGTGTGCTCTTGCTTATGAACGTTACCTACCAATACAGCAGAGTCTACTGTTCCCAGAACAGGGCCTGGGATATATTAGGTCCTCAATAATATTTTTTTTTTTTTTTGAGACAGAATCTTGCTCTGTTGCTGGATTGCAGGGGTGCGATCTCGGCTCAGTGCAACCTCTGACTTCCTGGTTTGAGCGATTCTCCTGCCTCAGCCTCTTGAGTAGCTGGGATTACAGGCACACACCACCATGCCCTGCTAATATTTGTATTTTTAGTAGAGACGGGGTTTCACCATGTTGGCCAGGTTGGTCTTGATCTCTTGACCTTGTATCCAGCCACCTCAGCCTCCCCAAAGTGCTGGGATTACAGGCATGAGCCACTGCATCCGGCTGGCCTCAGTAATAATTTTTTAAGTAAATGGCTTAATTAATGAATACGTGACTAAACGGTCTCAATGCCATGGCCTCTGTGGTCATGGATGCATTACCATGCCATCGAGTATTAGGATCATATATCCAATATTTCCAGATCTGGCTCTTCTGACATAATTTGGCATATAAATGATGAGAGGACCCCAGTGTCCCCAATCCTGCTGTAAATGGTGACACCAGCATTTGAATTTTAAATGTCAGTTTCTGACTCCAGTTTTTGTGGAGTAATGACCAAACATGCTTCTTAATCTGTAGTCCTGAGTTAGATCTCAGACACTGGCAAATTCAGCAAGATAATACTACTGGGGGTGGAGGGAGAATTCTGGATGTCAATGAGCTTTCTCCAGGTGACATTATTTTATCTGATCATGTGTCCTTTTTATGTTTCTACCACTGCACTTTCTGTACAATCAATACCAGTGCCCAAGAATCCACTATTTTCCCTTATGCAGCCAATTATTTTCTTGAATCTTATCTTGAAGAACAGCTTTCCCTGGGTATGAGCCATGCCACTTGAGACTTCAGTTTAGTATCAAAAGGACCTCCATGTAGCCTTCCTCAGCTATTAATGGGTTCTCTTCATTACGGTTCTGAGGATTTTTAAAATCCGATTTGGAATGTTAGTACTAATAAAATAGAGCATTCTTTAGGTTGCTTTTTAAGTGTTTGAATAGATGAAAAAAATCACACCATTGTCTCCCTGACCTCGAGGGATCACTGTCCCACCTAATTCTTCAACCATGGTTAAAAAAAGAAGGATCTACTAACTGGTTCACAATAGTCATCAAAAGTTCACTGTGTGCCAAGCTCTATGCCTTTTCAGGGGATCAGAAAATAAATAATGTGCATGGGCAATACTGAAGGCTACTGACAGATGAGTCTTCTGGTTACAATTGTATATAAAGGAGACGGGAGAGTTCTGCATTGGAAGTCCCAGCTCTGCCATTATATGCTGTGTGATCATGCACACGTCACTTAGGTTCCTTGAGCCCCCATCTTTTAACTTACAAAATGGGAAAAGATCTTTTTTTCTATCTTCACTCACAAGGTGGAATGGGAGGATCAAATGAACTAATGGATGTGAAAGTGCTTTGTAAATTTTAAAGTGCTATCCACAGATAACTCATTACTGCTATCATCATCATCATCATCATCATCATCATTATCACTATCATCATCATCACTATCATCATCATCGTCATCAATCTACTATTGTTAAGCAGAGAAGGTACCATTAGATGATTGAATGCTAACTTAAGCTTCTAACTCCTCAGGACAAAGCCACTCACAGTACTGCAGCCAGTGCTGTTGCCACTCCGGGTAACACCACAATTGCTACTTGCAAAACAGTCTTCCACAGAGCAAAAGGGATCAGATGCTTTGACACCCGAATTGCTGGGTATCAAATCTCTCCCATTATCTTTGCAGGGAACACAATGTGTTGCTGCAGCTGGAAAGAGACAATTTGACTTGAAGCCAAATCATGCTGGCTTCAAGTTGCTGGAACTAGCTCTTCCATAGGTGAATTTTGTGAAGATATGATACTGTGCTCCGCATCCACCCCCCACCCCATTTAACTGGATCTAAATTAGACTACACATTCAAAAAACTCTTCTGTCACTTTTTGTCAAAGATTTCTCTTTGAGTTCCTTGAAATACCTATTAAAAACTTAGCCTAAAGCAGTATCTTTTGAATACTCAGCTCACTAATACACCACCAGCCTGCAAATGGATAAACTACTCAGAAGATATTTTCCACCCCTTAAATATAGTTCCAAGAAAGAATAGGAAATGCCTCATACCTCTAATGGAAGCTATTTGCTACAAAAACAAGTCATTCAGGTCCGTGGACCTAGAAATGCCTTTTGCACATAAAACTGAAAGGAAGAGACAGCAAAACAGCCGAAGACATGAAGTCATCACTCCCAAGCACATGATTCAAATAAAAACAAAATACTCATTGGAAAAATGGGCTACCCACACACCCAACATCGTGGCTGAGCTACAGCAGTTGTCAGTTTATGTATAAAAGAAAACAACCAACATTTTGTATGAATTTCAAAGATAGTGAACTATTTGTCTCTTGTTAGTAGCTAATGTAAATATCAGAGCAAATAGCATTTTGGTTCCAATAAAAACATAGAACTTTTCAAAATGCTCATACATAAATCCTGACATCAAAATGTACGTATCTTAAGATGTTGGAACATGAGCACCAAATGATGTGCTTAATACAATTTGTTCTTTCTTGAAGAGATGAGACATAATCGTATGCAATCATCTTGTAGCTAGGAATTATATTAAGAACTCTGAACTATAAGTACTAAATCAAACTAAATAGTCTCTTATCCTATTTTTCTCCCTCATACTTGTCATTACTTCCTGAAGTTCTCATTATAACTACATAATTCTACCCCTCATAACCCATAGGTTTTCTTCAGAAAAGGAAGATAGTTTCCCCGACTCCTTTGCCTCAGAACAACAGTTTTCTCCCCACAAATGCTCATGGGGTAAGACCCACAGACATAATTTCAATGAACAATAATACCTTACTAGGTAAAAGAACTAGTTTATTGCTGCCATACTTTTTGCAAATAGTTATTCTGTCTTTAAAATTTGCTATTGTTATCCCTTGAGAAAAGACAACTTGTTCTAAGAGAAATGTTAATGGGAAAATATGAGCTACATTGTGATGCTAAATACTATTTTTCCAAAGCTAAAAAACCACGGTCCCTCTTCATTTGGTCCTAAAGAAGACATAACATCGCTGGCTAATGGGCTGTCACCAAATGACCGTTATTGAATGAATAATAAAGGAATAATAGCAATGTGATTTCCACTTACATCAACCACAAAAATCTTCTGGGAATCATCCAAAAACTGCACTTTTAAATGTAGCATTCTCAGCGAGGCCGTTGGGCTGCAAGCAGGCTCAGAGTGCTGTGGGTGCTTTCTCCAGGAATTTCACTCCCAGCTGGATGTGGTGCATTTGAGTCCCCCCACCCCCAGCCAGGCATCCCCACTCTCAGCGGGGCACACTTCCGTTTGCTTGAAGTAACGCACACCCAAGGGCGTTTGTGCTGCCGAGTGCAGGGGATCAATAACATCTGGGCAGACTCCTGTTTGGTCAATATCAAATCCAACTGGACTTCCTCTAGCCCTCTTAAACTCAGTTCCTTTCTTCAAAGAAAAATATTTTAAAAAGCAAGCATTTGCAGTCCCTGGGGATTTTCTTTATTACACAAGGGCACAATTTGAAAACCCTAGATGAAGCTTTAACACACGAGAATAACCATTCTCAAAAGTAAAAAGATTAGAGTTAATCTCAAATTGTACTCAAAATTTCATGGCCGAGCTAGGAAGCATATATACATATATATTTATAATTATATATGTAATATCTAATTACATATAATCTATAAACATGTATAATATAAAATTATATATATAATTTTAGTTATCTGAATTTACATGTTTTTAGAAATAAAAACTATATATAAAGGTATATGGAAAACTTCACTTCCAGTCCTGTTCCCACTTTTCTGTGTCCCCAGTACACCCCTATTGGTAACCAATTTTTTTCTTTCTATTCCCATAGAATTTATGTGCTTATATGTATAAAGAAATGAAACAAGGAATACAACTGAAGTTGAACTCCATCTCAGCTCAACAAGAATAACATTCATGTATTCTTGGATAAATGAACTAATTAGGATAAAGAACATTCTAATACAACCATTTTTAATTGTCAAATAATTATATTAATATCGTTTTCATTATATACCAATAACTAGGATATCATTTGTTCTGGACTGAGAAAACACTTAAAGCAAGAACTAAAAAACTTATTTCCATGTATATTTTTTGTTGACAAGAAGATAATGGGGTGAATGATTAAAAGATGTCAGGCACAATAGATTACATTAGATTATATTATGATAGGATTCTTAGCTGAAAGTGGTGTGAAAATACAGAAGGAGAAAAGCCAATTTAAAATGTTCAACTACTAAAGAACTAGCCCGTTTATTTTTACAAATGAATGAAGGGTATCAAACTGTTATGATATTTAAATTGTGCTGGATATGTTTAACATAGTGATGAAACAGTTTTTATTTTAAAATACCAATCTTTACACGACACCAGCAAATACATACTTTGTCAACTATTTAAATTCTCATGAAAAATTTTAGATGTCAACTCAGATGGGTGAGGGGATATATGATTTTTCAAAATACTTGTAGGGAGTGCATAAGCAGAATACTTTGTGGACTACTGCTTAAAAGCACTATTTCTCCAAGTATAGTTGAGGGACAACTTACAGAATCAGCTGGGAAGGGTGGCCAACATCTTTTAATGCAGATTCCTGGGCCCCATCCCCAAATTGGGTTATAAGGTTTGAGGTGGACCCCAAATAAATCAATTTTCAACACGCACCCCAGTTGACTCTCATGCAATCCATTTAGGAAGCACAACTTAAAAAAATAAAAACTAGCATTTTACAGCATTGCAGCCATGGCTGAAGAGGGAAAAAAAACCTCACATGCATTTCTGGACTGAGGATAGAACTGAAATAAAAGCACACCATAAGCCAGAGCTCACAAAATAGCAGCACCCGTAGACGAGCCTAGAAATAGGTAAAGGTCACCGGGGAAGGAAGGCACTTTCACCAGAATTCCTAGCACGGTCAAAGAACATAACGGAAATGGAAGGGCTTAGGCAGGCTAAGCCCACTGTGGGCTCTCCACGGTGGTCGCACTTTTGGAGAAAACAGAAGAAAGTCCTTTTCCGTCTTGAACTAGCCTGAGGAAAGTTCGTGTTTAGGAGGGTCGTCACACCAAAACAAAACATGCGCTAACGGAAGCTGATTGCAAAGCAGGTGACAGAGCACACTTTGGGAGTCACTACTGGAGGGGGGCAGAGACATACTTGCCATGAAAATGCCCTTGGGACCTTCTGTCAACACTGTTGGGATGGTTGAGGCACCTGTTCTGTTTTGGTCCCACCTGTGGCCTAAAGTGTGGTCTCGGAGCACTGGCCTTCTGCCTGCTCACTGAGTGGGGCTTGCCAGCATCTGCTCTCTCCCATCCAAATACTAACCAGGCCCGACCCTGCTTAGCTTCCGAGATCAGACGAGATCGGGCGCGTTCAGGGTGGTATGGCCGTAGACAGCAGCATCTGCTCTCTCTTCCTAGGATCACAGAAGAACTGCAGCTTCCTAGGGAGCAGTTTCACCTCCATAGGCATCGCTTCATACTCCTCACTGTCAGTGCTAAAAGAACTCCTCCCTCCGGGACAATCAAAGTGCAGTGGCTGGCTTGGAGACACTCTGTGCCTTAGCGTGCAGCTTGGGGTTTCACTGATGGTGTCAGGTTCAATGCACATATTCATAAAATCATCTTTGCTTGTCGGGTCAAGCTGATTGTTCTATGTCGTGATGAATAGTTCAACAATGGACAGTTGCACATCTTTCCAGACCTCTGGGCTCACCTCTTGGTAAAGGGCATCCTGTGGTTGTGCCCAGTAGGATGCAAGCGTTTGTAATATTCTCCTCTATAAAGAAGGTCTTTGGACAGGGGTCTCCTCTGTTTCACTGGGAGATCTCTCTGTAGGTCCTGTGTATGAGATAGAGGCTTAATGAGTCTGAGGCCACTCCGTAAGACTGCTGAAAAAGCGGGCTACTTTGATTTCTAGGGCCCAAAATACGAATATTTGTTAGCTTTGATGCCAGCATCTCTGAAGGATTCCCGTTGAAGGCTGATTGTTGCAAACACAGGCTGTTCCTTTTCACCCTTGATCTGCAAGACATCAAGTAGAACTGTCCTTTCACAATGGCAAGTGTAGCATCAGTAATATGTTGGACTTTGTTTCCACTTTTGGCAAAGAGGGTATGACTCAAACTACTCGTCTCTCCCGGTGGGATAAATCCAATGGGAATCTAACTGAAGGTAGCCTCACTGTTCATCCAAGAACTCCAGTAACAACCTCCTGCAGTGTCCTATCTCCTGCAACAATGATCACATCTGTGTCTTCCATCAGTTCCAGGAGTTTCTTGGCTTGTCCGTCACAATCTATCTTAACAGTAGTCACATCCATGCCAGATAAATATAAAATCAGGGCAGCATTTTTTAAAAAATAGAGTCCTGGCTTTGCCTTTGCAAGCTGCGGGATTGAGAAAAACACTTGCCTTTTTCACTTGTGCGTTGGGAGGAATGTGTTGATTGCCAAACACCTGAGCTTCTTGACCAGCTGCTCTCCTTAGTATGTCATCACAGTGTTTTCCATAGAGCCAATGGCCTCCCAGGTCAGCAGGCAGAGCCCAGGTGTAGTTTTCTTCCAATGATTTCGCAGTGTTTTGAAGAACACCGTCATCGTCTAGAGATTTGCACAGCTGATCCCGCTTGGTAACCAATTTTATTTACGTTTTGCTGTAGTTGTTCACCCTTCAGTGTTTGCTTATGCAAATTTTATAGAAGCAAATACAAATGTTTATATCCTATGTGGGTAGCACACTATTATTACACTGTTTTGTGCATTCTTTTTCCTCATATATCGTGGAGATCCCCCTTTACCTGTGCATGGAGAACTTCCTCATTTCTTTTCACAGATGCATAATTTTGTACTGTGTAGATGAACCAAAGTTCACTCAACCAGTCTGAAATTAATATTTCAGCCTCAACAAGACTGAAATGAATATCTTCATACATATGTCAATTTATATGTGTGCAGGTATCTCTGTAGGATAGATTTCCAGAAGAACAGTTGCTGGGCAAGGATAATGAATTGGTAGTCATGATAGCTATTCTAGGTTTCCTTCTATAAGGGTTATTATGGGTTGAATCGTGACCCATAAAATTCTTGTGTTGAAGTCCTAAGCCCTAGTAACTCAGAATGTGGCTGCATTTCGAGATGGGGTCTTTAAAGAAGTAATTAAGTTGAAATAAGGTCATTAGTGTAGGTCGTAATCCAATTTGACTGTTGTCCTTATAAAACGAGATTAGCGGGAAACAACAGATGCTGGAGAGGATGTGGAGAAATAGGAACACTTTTACACTGTTGGTGGGAATGTAAATTAATTCAACCATTGTGGAAGACAGTGTGGCGATTCCTCAAGGACCTAAAAATAGAAATCCCATTTGACTCAGCAATCCCATTACTGGGTATATATCCAAAGGATTATAAATCATTCTACTACAAGGACACGTGCACACGAATGTTCATTGCAGCACTGTTTACAATAGCAAAGACCTGGAACCAACCCAAATGCCCAACGATGATAGACTGGATAGGGAAAATGTGGTACATATACACCATGGAATATTATGCAACCATCAAAATCGATGAGTTCACGTCCTTTGTAGGGACATGGATGAACCTGGAAACCATCATTCTCAGCAAACTGACACAAGAGCAGAAAATCAAACACCGTATATTCTCACGCATAGGCGGGTGTTGAACAGTGAGAACACATGGACACAGGGAGGGGAGCACTACACACTGGGGTCCATTGGGGGGAAATGGGGGAGGGGCGGGGGGTGGGGAGGTGGGAAGAGATAGCATGGGGAGAAATGACAGACACAGGTGAGGGGACGGAAGGCAGCAAACCACACTGCCATGTGTGTACCTATGCAGCAATCTTGCATGTTCGTCACATGTACCCCAAAACCTAAAATGCAATTAAAAATAAAATAAAATAAAAAGAGATTAGGGCACAGACACGTAAACAGGGAAGACTAAGTGAAGACACATAGAGGAGATGTCCATCTATAAGCCACGGAGAAAGGCATGAGAAGAAACCAGTCCTGCCAACACCTTGATCTCAGACTTCTGGCTGGCAGAATGGTGAGAAAATAACTTTCTGTTGTTTAAGCCACTCGGTCTGTGATATTTTGTTGTGGCAGCCCCTACCCAACTAATAAGGGTTGTACCAATTTGCAGTTCCATTAGTAATGTGTAAGAGTGACTCTTTTCTCTACAGGCTTCACAATGGAGTGTGGTATCAAACTTCCGGATGTTTGCCAAACTGATAGGTGGAAAAAAAATTCTGGTGTAGTTTTAAATTTGAACTTTTCATATTATGAGAGAAGTCAAGTGTCTTTTCATATGTTTAAGGGCCATTACATTTCTTTTCTTTTGAGACGGAGTCTTGCTCTGTCTCCCAGACTGGAGTGCAAGGGCATGATCTTGGCTCACTGCAACCTCCACCTCCTGGGTTCAAGTGATTCTCCTGCCTCCGCCTCCTGAGTAGCTGGGAATACAGGTGTATGCCACAGCACCCGGCTAATTTTTTTATATTTTTAGTAAAGATAGGGTTTCACCGTTTTGGCCAGGCTAGTCTGGAACACCTGACCTCAGGTGATCCACCCTCCTCACCCTCCCAAAGTTCTGAGATTACAGGCATGAGCCACCACACCTCGCCCCAGTGCCATTATATTTCTATTAATTTCTTTTTTGTGGATTTCTTTTTCTGTGAAAGATGTGTTCATTTACTTCAACATCCCCATTTTATTTTTCTTATTTAAAACATTTGTATAAAGTTTAAGGAGTAAAAATGCAATTTTGTTATCTGGATATATATATTGAATACTGGAGAAGTCTATGCTTTTATTGTGTCCATCACCCAAATAACGTACTGGTTAAGTAATTAATTGTAGTGGTTAAGTGATTTGTCACTATCCACCCCCTTCCCATCCTCTCACCTTTCTGACTCTCCAGTGTCCATCATTCCACCCTCTGTGTCTGTATGCACACATTATTTAGCTTATAAGTGAGAACATGTGGCATTTGACTTTCTGTTTCTGGGTTGTTTCCCTTAAGATAGTGGCTTCCATTTCCATCCATGTTGCTGCAAGAGACACGTTTCACTGTATTTTGTGGCTGAATAGTACTCCACTGTGTATACATACCACATTTTCTTTATCCAGTCATCTGTTGATGAACATTTAGGTTGATTCTGTATCTTTGCTATTGTGAATAGTGCTGCCATAAACAGATAGGTGCAGGGTTTTTGTTTGTTTGTTTGTTTGTTTGTTTTTGAGACCGAGTTTCACTCTTGTTACCCAGGCTGGAGTGCAATGGTGCGATCTCGGCTCACCGCAACCTCCGCCTCCCGGGTTCAGGTAATTCTCCTGCCTCAGCCTCCTGAGTAGCTGGGATTACAGGCACGTGCCACCATGCCCAGCTAATGTTTTGTATTTTTAGTAGAGACGGGGTTTCACCATGTTGACCAGGATGGTCTCCATCTCTTAACCTCGTGATCCACCCGCCTTGGCCTCCCAAAGTGCTGGGATTACAGGCTGCAGCCACTGCACTCGGCCCAGGTATCTTTTAAAAATATAATGATTTCAATTCCTTGGGATAGATACTCAGTAGTGGGATTGCTGGATTGAAGGGTAGTTCTATTTTTAGTTTTTTGAAAAAATGTTCATACTGTTTTCCATAGTGGTTGTACTGGTTTACATTCCCTCCAACAGTGGACAAGCACTCCCTTTTCTCTGCATCCTCACTGACAACTGTGTTTTTTACAGTTTGGTTGTGACATGAGTTACAAATATTTTTCCTATTTGTCCTTTGTCTTTTGACATTGCTTATGGTCTTATGGGTGTGTGTGTGTTTGCCATGAGTTTTTCTTCTTTTTGACTTCTTAATGATAGTTATTCTGATTACTATAAGATGATAGCTCACTGTGGTTTTAACGTGCATTTCTCTGATGATTAGTGATGTTGAGCATTTTTTCATATGCTAGTTGGCCATTTATATGTTTTCCTTTGGAAAATGTCTATTCACGTCCTTTCCCCACTTTTTGATGTTTGTGTGTGTGTGTGTGTGTGTGTGTGTGTGTGTGTGTGTGTGAAATTGTTTGAGTTCCTTGTAAATTCTAAATATCAATCCCCTGTTGGATGCATAGTTTGCAAATATTTTCTCCCATTCTGTAGGTTGTCTGTTCATGCTGAAAATTATTTTCTTTTATGTCTCCCTTCAAAAATATTGGTTTATTGTCTTTTCTCACAGATTTCTAGAAACTCTTTAAAAATTAGGGAAATTAGTATAGTCCTTTGGTTGTGATATGAGTTACAAATATTTTCCCTATTTGTCCTTTGTCTTTTGACATTGCTTATGGTCTCATGGTGTGTGTGTGTGTGTGTGTGTGTGTGTGTGTGTGTGTGTGTGTGTGTTTGCCATGAGTTTTTCTTCTGTGTGTAGCACAATTTGTCAATCATTTTCTAAAATGGCCTCTGGATTTTGAGTCACAATTAGGAAGGCATCCACTTCAAGGCTTTTTTTAGTGCTTTTTTAAAAAATTTAAATCTTTTATCTATTTGAATTTTATCCTGATGTGTGGTGTGAGGTATAAATTCCATTTAATCTTTTTTGAAATGATTTCCCGCTTGTCCTAATATTGATCAGAAAGTTTATTTCTACCTCCATTGATTTGAGAAGCTGCTTTTGTTATATATTAAATTGTCTTATGCACTTGGGTCTATTTTGGGATTTTTATTCTCTTCCAGTTATGCACAAACATCACATTGTTTTAATATTTGAGGCTCTAGAATATGTTTTAATATCCAGTAAGACTGCTCCACATCCCGTTACTCTTCTTTTTACAGAATTTTCCTGACTATTCTTGTTTACTTATTTTTCTACATATGCTTATTCAGTTCCAGGAAACAAATGTTGGCATATTTACTGAGATATGTTAAAATTATAAATTTGCTTAGGGATAACTGATATCTCCCAGATGGTGCCTATTTATGGGGCATGCTGTGCATGTTTATCTGTTCAGCACTTTTATGTCCTCCTCTGAAATGTTGCTGTATTTAATATACATTTTTATACATACACAAAATCAAAGGGTATAGATAGTACAATAAACTCACATACACTCATTATTCAATATTTTTATGTCAAAACTCTAACACCCAGTACATCAAAACATGACTGTATTTGGAGATAGGCTTTTTAAAAAGGCAATTATGTTAAAATGAGGCAACTAGTGTGGGCTTTAATCTAATCTGGCTTGTCTTCTTGTAAGAAGAGGCTATTAGGACAGAGAAACCTGTACACAGAGGAAAGACCATTGAGGACTCAGCAAGAAGGTGGCCTTCCATAAACCAAAGAGAGAGTCTTCAGGAGAAACTAAACTTGCTGACATCTTGATCTCAGACTTCCAGCCTCCAGGACTGTGAGAAACAGATTTCTGTTGTTTAAGCCACCCAGTCTGTGATATTTTGTTATAGCTCCTGGCTATAATTTAGATATGGTTTGTTTGTCCCCGTGCAAACTAATGTTGAAATTTGATCCCCAACCTGGCAATATTGAGAGGTGGGGCCTACTAGGCTGTGTTTGGGTTTGGGGGGCAGATCCCTCATGAATGGGTTGGTGCTGTATTTGGGGTAATGAGTGCTTGTTGTCATGACACTGGATTAGTTCTTGTGGGCATGGGTTATTTCCTGAGAGAGCAGGTTGTTATAAAGCCAGGATGCCCTTCAGGATTTCCCCTCTCTTTGTATGTGCCCACTGCCCCTTTGGCCTTCTCTGTCACATTGTAACATACATGAAAGACTTTGGTAGAAGCCAGAGTCATGCCCTTGAACTTCTCAGCCTCCAGAACATGAGCTAAGTGTATCTCTTTTCTTTATAAATTGCCCAGTCAGAGGTATTCTTTTATAGCAACACAAAATGAAGTAATACACACCTCTAGCAAGCTAATGCAAATAATATTAAGATTTTTCTATTTCATTCTCTATCTTTTCCTCTCTCTTTACCTCCTGCAAATGATTTTAAAGCAACTTCCAAGCATTATTTCATTTCACTCCTTAAATATCTTTAGTATGTGTTTCATTAAAATGTGGAAATTTTCTTGTATAACTCCAAAGCCGTTATCCCACATAACAAAAGTATTAAACACTCTCTTATTATAATATACAGTTGACCCTTAAACAACATGGGTTTGAACTACGTGAGTCCACATACACATGATTGTCTTCTGTCTCTGCCACCCCTGAGACAGCAAGACTGTCTCTCCCTCCTTCTCAGCCTATTCAACCTGAAGACAATGAGGATAAAGACCTTTATGATGATCCACTTTCACTTGATGAATAGTAAACATACTTTCTTTCTTATGATTTTCTTATAACATTTTTCTCTAGCTTACTTAATTGTAAGAATATAATACATATAATGTACAAAGTATGTGTTAATCGACTATTTATGTTATTGCTAAAGCTTCCAGTCATCAGTAGGCTATTAGTAGTTAAGTTTTGGAGGAGTCAATGTTATATGCTAGTTTTCAACTGTGTGAGGGTCGGCACCCCTAACCCTTGCATTGCTCGGGAGTCAACTGTAATACATACTCTAAGTTTCCCAAGTGTCTCAAAAAATTTTTTATATATTTTTTTTCTTAACTGTTAATTAGTTTGAATCAGGATCCAAACAAGGTCCACACATTACATTTCGTTGTTACATCCATTCATTCTTTTTGAATCTATAGCAATATCCCTTCCCCACTTTTTTATGCTCTAAGTAAATCAATTGAAGAAACTGGGTCAATTGTCCTCTGGAATGTTTCATGTTCTAGATTTGTCTGCTTGCTTCATTGTGTCATTTAATTTGTTCTTCTATTCCTCATATGTCTTGGTAAGATTCACTTATTTGTTAAAGATATGTCATGGTTGATGCTGGGTACTTCGTATTGAATCAGAAGGCATATGTCTGGTTGTTTCATTTTTTGTGATTCTAAGATTGATCAGTGTGTTTAGGTGATGAATATCAAAGTGCTTGAAATTATTCCTCATAAAGGTTTGTAAATTTCTTATATATTCACTCCTATGTATGTAATCTTTTTGGTTGCTTTTTAAAGTGAAATCTTCCCTGCCATTATATCTTCTACTTGACCATTGTTGGCATATGTGAAGGGAATTTATTTTTAGACATTAATTTTATATTTTGCTAACCATATTCAATTTTGTTAAATATTTGCAGTAGTTCTTTACTTGATTCTTTGGTTTTCACGTAGAAGACAATTCTATCATATGTGAGTAGAAATGTTTTTATTGCTTCCTTTCCAATTCTAATAATAATAATTTTTTTCGATTGTCTAGTTGGGGTAGCTAATACCTTCGATGCAATGTTACATAACAGTGGCAAGAATGAGCATCCTTTTTTCCCTCTTGACTATAGTGGGAAAGCTCCCAGTACTTCCACATTAAGTAAAACAGTGGCTTTTGAAGGAAACCTTTAAAAAGGCACATTTAAACTTAATTAGGCAAAAAGCCCAAACACCACCATTTGTCTATATTGAGCCAACTTATTTTATATCAGGCTGGTAAAATTAGACTTATAAAATGTTGTCAACTGATGGACAAAGGTGCATACCTTTGCTAATGTTTGACTGCTTATCTTACAGTCTCCAGAACTTCAACTGGAGAGGCAACTGCAAGGCTGGTAGAAAAAGCAGTAGCTCTGGTGACCAAAGAGTCTGTTTGGAATCTAACCAGCATTGTGACCTGGGGCAGGTCACTTCAGCTCCCTGTGCTGCAGTTTTTGACCTATAAAGTAACGGAACAAATCTTTTTTTTTTTTTTTTGAGATTGGCTTGCTCGGTCACCTCTGTCACCCACACTGGAGTTCAGTGGCAAAATCATAGCTCACTACAACCTCAAACTCCTTAGTGCAAGTGATCGTCCTGCCTTGACCTCCCAAAGTGCTTGGAGTACAGGCAGAATCCACCACATCTGGCCGACAATTCTACTTACTAGGGTTGTCATAAGAAACAAAAGAGGTACATCGGTGAAATCATATATTTCCGTGCCTGGCACACAGTAGACACTCAACAAATGTTTGCTGAATAGGTGAATATTAAGAAAATACACGTGTATAAATCATATTTTTGGAGAAGTTTAAAATAGTAAATAAGTAAATGAAGAATGGATTATCTCTTTCCTCTCTCTTTTTCCACCTAGACTTTATTCTTTCAGATTTACTGGCCAATTTTTTACTAAATGCACTGTGATCCAAAACAGGAAACTGTCCTAAAGGGAATTTTTATATTCTACTTTAAAGTAAAAATCCAAAGTTGAGCTAACCCTTGGAAAAATTAGCCTGGCCAGTCTGTCTTCACTTAGTCTCTCCACATGCAGGGAAGTGGGGCGGGAGAGATGGGCAGGAGGCCAGAATAGTGGCACACAGAGATTGGGAAATGGATTCCAGGGTTTGTGAGCTGGATAGAAATAGAAGAGGGAGTCTACATAGATTTTACCATTATCCTTTAAAAATAAATAAAGTAAACCAAAACTAAAAAGGTAAAACCGCACAACTGGTTTTACCTAAGATTCAAAGACTGGTCTGTGGTGTAACTTGAAAGATGTAAATTAAAAATCTTGATAGAAATTGTGGCCCCAGTTCCTGGCATCTCTTCATTAGTGTCTTACTCCTTTCAGGGTTAGTCTGTTCATTTATAGGGTCCCTGATTAAACTGCCAACACTCTTGGATGTTAGTCAATCTTATTATTTAACAGTGAATTTAATATAATGTCAGAGCTTAAAGGGCCTTTCTTATGTGTATTTTTTTTTTTTCATTTCATGTACCCCCATGAAAATAACTTTTTTACTGATTATGTGCAAAATAGGCCAGATGCAGTGGCTCACACCTATAATCCCAGTACTTTGGAAGACTGAAGCAGGAGGATTGCTTAAGCCCAGGAGTTTGAGACAGTCTGGGAAACATAGTGAGATCCCATCTCTACAAAGAATGAAAAAACTTAGCTATGTGTGGTGGCACATGCATGTGATCCTAGCTACTTGGTAGGCTGAGGTGATAAGGATCCCTTGAGCTGGGGAGGTCAAGGTTGCTGTGAGCTGTGATTTCACCACTGTACCCCAGCATGGGTGACACAGCAAGACCCTGTCTCAAAAAAAGAAAAAGAAAATAAAGTCAACTTTTAAAAAGTTTCATAACCCAAAACACAAAGAAGAAATTAAAGTCACCTGAAATTAATTACACCACCTGAGATAACCACCGTTAACATCGTGGTAACATATATATATATAACTAACATACTAAATTTTGTTAAATGTTTATATTTTATATATAAAATCATTATACACAGTCATGCACCACATAATGATGTCTCAGTCAATGACAGACCACATATACAATGGTCCCATAAGATTATAATATGGTATTTTTACTGTGCCTATGTTTTGATATATTTAAATGCACAAATATTTACCATTGTGTTACAGTTACTGACAGTATTCAGTACAGTAACATGCTGTAAAGGTTTGTTGCCTAGGAAAAATAAGCTATACTGTATAGCCTGCGTGTGTAATAGGTTATATCATCTAGGTTTGTGTAAGTATATTCTATGATATTTGCACAATGACAAAATTGCCTAACTTCACATTTCTCAGAATGTATCCCCATTGTTAACTGACACATGGCTATGTATGTATATTTATTACATGTATACCATTGTATACATGTAACTATTGGTAACCATCATACATATGTATTTGTGTAATATTATATTTATATAATGGTAACCATTATATATATATATATATATATATTATGCATTATATGCTGCTTTATTGTGAATGCCTCCTATGCCCCTTACACCTCTACAAGTCATGTTAATAATGTGATGTGTCTCCTTTCAAGCTCCATTCCATTCACACGACCTTACGGCTTCTGTGGCAGTACCTCCTATTATAAAGGGACAGACAGAGAGCATGAGTAACTTGGGATCTAGTGCTACCACCCCTACTTCTACTGGACCAGATTAGATTTTATTTTATTCTTTTTAAATATTAGAAATTCATGGAAAATACTTTTAAGAAAGAATTTTTTTTTTAAAGTTTGAAAACCACTGATCACCTGTGGTCAGTTCAACCTTCTGCATTTTAGAGATGAAGAAGCTGAGGGGGAGAGACTTGCTCAAGGTCATTTACCTAGATAATAGAAGATTTTGCCTTTTTGCCACAGTTTACTATCTTCTTACAATTCCTCATCTTTTCTTACTTATCCAAGGATTACGTGTGTTTCTCAAGATATTGCTGGTCTGTACAAAATGTAAAGATAACATAATAATTAATGGTAAAAGACTGATTATTTCTCTGTGAGATCAGAAAAAAAGACAGGTTGTTTGATCTCACCTCTCCTATGCAATTTATATAGGAGATCCCAGCTTGTGCAGTAAGACAAGAAAAAAATGAAAGCATACAGACTGGAAAGGAGTAAAATTACCCAATTTGCCAATGACACAATTGTATGCATAAAAATGCTAAGGAATATTTTTAAAAAGTTGTGAAAAGTAATAATTGAGTATAGCAAAGCCAAAAGATGAAAGTACTTATAAAATATTTATTATAGGACAGGAGTTCTGGCATGACAGGAGGTTGAGAAATTCTCTCCTCAGAAAGCAACTATAAAGCTATACAAGATAGTGAAAAACAACCATTTCAACATTATGGAATTCAAAGGTAGAAAAAAAAAAAAGAAAAAACCTGAGAAGTATTTATTTGTGAAAACTACTGAACTTTGCACAAGAGCAGCATGTTTCTGGTATTTTTGCCTGGGGCTAGTTCTAGACACCATCTCCCAGCTCTGTATGTGGTGTAATGAAACCAAGGTGAGGAAGGCTATGCAAACCAGCAGTTTGGATGCCTCATTGGGAGGGGCTCACTTGATTGGCAGCATTCTTAGTGAAAGTGGCAAACTAGGTGACAAGTGAACGGGAAGAGCTAACGGCTCCATTAGTCTGAGATTGTGTGCCTATTTTGGGCAAGCAAGAGACCAGTGGACTAGCTAGGAATGTAACAAGGTGTTCCGGGAGGTGACAAACATAGGGTGCTGATACGTTTTTCACATATCCTGGCTTAATAAGAAGATGTGCACATGTGCAGCAGAGATTGGATTAGACTTAAGCCACCCACACATACCTGGTTGATGGAGACAGCAAACACTCCCAGAGGAGTCATGAAAAAGCTTGGCAAAAAGCAAAAACTTTGGAAGACTTCAAAACAGTCTGAAGTTTAAATGTTTTCCCAGCACGCAGACGGCTCCATCAGCAAAGAGAGAAAATCTTTCTGGCATAAGATGCTTGAACGCAAAGATTGACTAATATTTGGCTTATCAGAAGCTATGAAGGTCCAGTGATTATCCTTAAAAATCCAGATTTTAAAATAAAAACAAGGGGGAAAAACTAAAGAAAGACATAGTGGCTGCACATCACTGAGGTGACAGATTGTAAAGATTTAGCCCGGTCAACAAAGAAACAAAACAAACAAAACAGAACAGAACAACAATAACCTGGGCTGGTCAGAATTCAGAAGTGCTGGATTATATTATCCAAAATATCCAATATTCAACAACAAAGTTATAAGACCTGCATAAAAAGAAGAAACTGTGACCTATACTTGATGAGGGAGGAATCCATTAATAGAAACTGTTTATGGATATTCCCAGGTGTTAAATTTAGCAGAGAAGACTTAAAGGCAGTCATCATGAATATGTTTAAAGAACTAAAGCAAGTAACTTAAGTTTAAAAAATTAAAGGAAAGTATGATGGTGAGGACACATAGCATAGAGATAATTTATACAAAAGAACCACATGCAAAATTTGGGAAATGAAAAGTAAAATAACTGCAATGAAAAGTTTGCTTTAGAGGTTCAATAGTAGATTTGAGCTGGCAGAAGAAAGAATCAGAAGACAGAACAATAGAAAAGATACAATCTGAAGAACAGAAATAAAAAAGAATAAGGAAAAATGAACAGAGCCTTAGAGGCTTGTGAAAAACCATAAAATCTACTAACATATGTGTAATGGAAGTCCTAGAGGAGGGGATAAAGGAACATAAAACATATTTTAAGAAATAATGGCTGAAATTTTCCCAAATTTGATTTAAAAATTAATCTATACATCCAAGAAACTCAGTGATACCTCCAACCACCATCAGGATAAACACAGAAATCCACACCTAAAAATATCCTGAGCAAACTATCAAAAACCATAAAAATATAAAATTTTGAAATAAAAGCAACAAGGAAAACATCGAGTGAATAAGAGCAATATGATTAATGGTTGACTTCATATCAGAAATGATATAGACCAGGAGGTAATGAGATGACATATTCAAAATGAGTGAATAGAGGAGAGAGAGAGAGAGAGAGAGAGAGAGAGAGAGAGACTCTTAACCAACTATTCTACATCCAAGAAAGCTATCCTTAGAAAATGAAGGTAGAGCGAGGGCATTCTCAAATAAACAAAGACTGGGAGAATTTGCTGGTCACTAGCCTACCTAAAAGGAAATTCTAAAGGAAATCTTTAGGCTGAAAAAAAATGACAGCACATGAGAACTTGAATTTCCAGGGAAAAAATAAAGAGTTATGGAAATGGTATACCTGTAGGTAAATACCAAAGTTTCTATAAATATATTACTTCTGATTTCCTCTCAACTTTTTAAAAAGGCATGCAATTGTATAACTAATAAATGCAACACTATATCATTGGGTTTATAACATATACTGATACACTATATAACAGTAGTAGCAAAAAGTAGGAGGAAGAAAAAGAGACATATTTGAGTAAAATTTTATACTTTACTAAAATTAAGTTAGCATTATTCTGAAGTCAACTGTAATAAGCTAAGATGTATATTGTAAATTCAAGAGCATTAAAAGAAAATAATTGAAAATAATATGATAAATAACAAAGCAATAGATAAAATTATACACTAAAATATTTATTTCACCTAGAATAGGCAAATGAAGGGCAACATATGCATAAATAAAATGAAACAGATGAAAAACATATGACAAAATTGCAGACCTAAGTCCAACTTTATCAATGTTTATTAAATGTGCATAAAATAAACATCCCTTTCAAAAGTCAGAGATTATCAGCCAAGATAAACAAAAGCAAGCTCCAATTATATCCTGTCTAGAAGAGACACAACTTAGAGTCAAATAAATACCTAGGTTGAAAGTTTGTGAAATGATGGAAAAAAATTATCCCACACAAATAGAAACCATAAAAATGAAATTGGCTTTATTAATGTCATAAAAATACTTTAAGACAAGAAATGTTACTAGAAACAAAGAGAGACCATTAATATGATTAAAAGGTAGATCCATTTGGAAGATGTTATGAGTATAAACAGATAAGCACTTAGCAACAGGACCTCAAAATATATGAGGCAATACCTGACAGAATTAAAAGGAGGAATAGGCAAACAGCAATGACAGTTAGGTATTTCAATATCCCACTTCCCATAACTTATAGAAAATAAGTGAAGATACACAGACATGTACATCACTGTTTTTTTTTTTTTTTTTTTTTTTTTTTTTTTTTTTTTTTTTTTTTTTTTGAGACAGAGTCTTGCTTTGTCGCCAGGCACCAGGGTGGAATGCAGTGGCGCAATCCTGGCTCATGGCAACCTCCGCCTCCTGGGTTCAAGCAATTCTCCTCCCTCAGCCTCCCGAGTAGCTGGGACTACAGGTGAGTGCCACCACGCCCAGCTAATTTTTGTATTTTTTTAGTAGAGATGGGATTTCGCCATGTTGGCCAGGATGCTCTCGATCTCTTGACCTTGCGATCCGCCCACCTTGACCTTAACCAACTTGTCCTAATTACCATTTTTGGAATGTTCCACCCAATGACTATGGAATACACATTCTTTTAAGTGCATATAGAACATATTCTAGGATACAGCATGCACTGAGTCAGAAAAAACGTCTCAGTAAGGTGGAAAAGATTGCAATTATAAAAGGGTAAAAAGGAATGGACAAAATCTCCAAGAAATATGGGACTACATGAAAAGACCTAATCTATGTTTGATAAGTGTACCCGAGTGTCATGGAGAGAATGAATCCAAGCTGGAAAATACTCTTCAGGATATTATCCAGGAAAACTTCCCCAACCTAGCAAGGCAAGACAATATTCAACTCCAGGTAATACAGAGAACACCACAAAGATATTCCTCAAGAAGAGCAACCCCAAGGCACATAATTGTCAGATTCACCAGGGTTGAAATGAAGGAAAAAATGCTAAGGGCAGCCAGAGAGAAAAGCCAGGTTACCCACAAAGGGAAGCCTATCAGACTCACAGCAGATCTCTAGGCAGACACCCTACAAGCCAGAAGAGAGTGGGAGCCAATATTCAACATTCTTAAAGAGAAGAACTTTCAACCCAGAATTTCATATCCAGCCAAATTAAGCTTCATAAGTGAAGGAAAAATAAAATCTTTTGTGAACAAGCAAGCACTCAGAGATTTCATCACCACCAGGCCTGCTTTACAAGATCTTCTGAAAGAAGCACTACACATAGAAAGGAACAACCAGTATCAGCCATTCCAAAAATATACCAAAGGGTAAAGAGCATCAACATAATGAAAAATCTACATCAACTAATGGGCAAAACAGCCAGCTACCATTAAATGGCAGTATTAAACTCACATACATTAATATTAATCTTAAAATTAGATCGACTAAATGCCCCAATCAAAAGACACAGACAGGCAAATTGGATAAAAAGCCAAAACCCATCGGTATGCTGCATCCAGACCCATCTCACATGCAAGGATACACAAAGACTCAAAACAAGGTGACGGAGGAAGGTTTACCAACCAAATGAAGAGAGAAAAAAAAAAAAAAGAAAAAAAGAAAAAAAGCAGGAGTTGCAATTCTCGCCTCTGATAAAATAGACTTTAAAGCAACAAAGATCAAAAGAGGCAAAGAAGGACATTACATAATGGTAAAAGGATCAACGCAACAAGAAGAGTTAACGATCCTAAATATATACGCACCCAATACAGGAGCACCCAGATACATAAGGCAAGTTCTTAATGACTTACAAAGAGACTTAGACTCCCACACAACAATAGTGGGAGAGTTTAACACCCATTGTCAATATTAGACAGATCAATGAGACAGAAAATTAACAAAGATATCCAGAACTTGAACTCAGACCTGGAACAAGTAAACTTAATAAACATTTACAGAACTCTCCACCCCAAATCCATAAAACATACATTCTTCTCATTACCACATCACACCTACTCTAAAAGTGACTACATAATTGGAAGTAAATCACTCCTCAGTAATTGCATAACATTTCACAGGTTTAAATGAAATATCGGTTGGCTGCTTGTTTGTTATTTTCCTCCCTTATTCCTTCCTGTCTCCATTGTTAAGCACAATTATTGGCATAAAAGAGGTTTTTGATACAAAAAAAAAAGACTGCAATTATTTAAATATGTTCTATGAGTGCAAAATAATTAATTTAGAGATCCACATCAGAAAGGAACCTGGGAAAAGCCCATATATTTGAAAATTAGATAAAACACTTCGGTGAATGAAAGGGAAAAATTAAATCTCAATAAAACAAGTCTCAATAAAATTGGAAAGATTGTAATTATTTAAATATGTTATATTAGCACAATGTAATTAATTTAGAGATCCACATCAGAAAGTAACCTGGGAAAAGCCCAAATATTTGATAATTAATAAAACACTTCAATGGATCAAAGGGAGAAATCAAAAGAGCAATTAAAAATATTTTGATTTTAGAGACAACACCAGGAGTTGATTGAAGCTGGAAGATTGACAATGCAGGACTAGAAAAGGGGACCACTGAGAGGAGAGGTCAGAGGACCTGACCACTGATTGCTAATCCAAGGCTACATGCCCAGGAAAGAGGAGGGGTGTAGAAGAGGCTCCTTTGAAGATTTTTTCTAATTTGTCCTATCTCTATTTGTTTAATGGAGTAAATCCCTATGACAAACATAGGAGATACAGAAGGTTTTTGAGAATTTTATACAAGCAAAAATGCTGCCAGCTTGTACTGAAAAGGACAAAGAGGGTATTAAATGAAAAAAACAGCTGACAGAGCCCCCAAATTCTACATGCAAGAAACAGGCTAATAAAAGTACCAACCTGCAAACGTGCTGCACTTCATGAAAAACAAAGCTTGACTCAGAGCGTGGAAGCATGAACCCAGACTGCAGAACTGCTTGCCCACTGGGTGAAACCACTGGCTACAGAGAATTATTTCCAGGTCTTGAAAACAAATCAAGTTTGCCTTCATTGATTTTGAAATCCTTGAGACAAGTGACTCCTTTTTAACTTTATTTTTCTCTTTTTGAACAGGAATATATGTGATGATTATCCCATACCATCATAATATTTTGGCAGCCAGTATTTTTACAGGTCCACAGATTGAAGAGGAATTCTGTCCTAGGATGGATTATACCCAGAGCCTCATCTATACTTGATATAGATTGTTAAGGTGATGAGATTTGGGACTTTTGAGCTGATAAGATTTAGATGTTCTTTAACTCTGAGTTAATAGTGCAATGGGATAAGACATTTGAAGACTTTGGAATGGGGTGAATGTATTTTACATGTAAAATAAACATTTACCTCTCAGGGTCAGATGGCATGTTGTGGTAGGCAGAATAATGGTTCCCCCCAAAATCCATATTTTAATTTCCAAAACCTGTGAATATGTTCCATCACATGTCAAAGCGAAATTGAGGTTGCAGATATAATTAAGGTTGCTACTCAGGTGAGAATAAAATCAAGGGATTTTGCTGGATTATCCAGGAAGGCCCAATACAATCAAAAGCATCCTTAAAAATGGGAGAGGAAGACAAAAGAGAGAGGAATCAGAATGATGCCATATGAGATGGATTGGGCCTGCCTTTACTGGCTTTGAAAGATGGAAGATGAAAAACATGGACCAGGAAATGCAGGCAGCCTCTGGAAGGCATCAAAAGAAAGGAAAGAGATTCTCCCATAGAGCCTTGAGAAAGGAATCCAGCTTTGCTAACATCTTAATTTTTGTCCACTGAAGCCTATGTTGGACTTCTAATATACAGAACTGTAAAATAATAAATTTGTGCTGTTTCAAGCCACACATTTGTAGTTAGTTGTTACAGCAGCAATATAAATTTTATTTACCATAAGAATAGGATAATAGAGTAGTAAAACACATAATTACCCCAATAGATGCAGAGAAATCCAATGCCCATTCATGATTAAAACTTAAACATACTAAGAATAGAAAAGAAAGGTGGTTTCTCCACCTGATAAGAGGTGTTTATGAAATACCTACAACTAATAACATTCTTAATTCCCAAGTGTTGTTGGAGGGACCTGGTGGGAGATAATTGAATCATGGGGATGGTTCCCTCATACTGTTCTTGTGGTAGTGAATAAGTCTTATGAGATCTGAGGGTTTTATCAGGGGTTTCTGCTTTTGCATCTTTCTGATTCTCTCTTCGCCTGCTGACATCCATGTAATCTGTGACTTTCTCCTCCTTACCTTCCACCATGATTTTGAGGCTTCCCCAGCCACGTGGAATTTTAAGTCCAACTAAACCTCTTTCTTTTGTAAATTGCCCAGTCTCAGGTATGTCTTTACCAGGAGCATGAAAAAGGACTAATAGAATAAATTGGTGCCAGTAGAGTGGGGCAGTGCTGAAAAGATATACAAAAATGTGGAAGCAACTTTGGAACTGGGTAACAGGCAGAGGTTGGAACAGATTGGAGGGCTCAGAAGAAGGCAGAAAAATATGGGAAAGTTTGGAACTTCCTTGAGACTTATTGAATGGCTGTGACCAAAATGCTGATAGCGATAGGCCAATGTGGCCTCAGATGGAAAAGAGGAGCTTGGTGGGAACTGAAACAACGGTGACTCTTGTTTTGGCCAAGAGACTGGTGGCATTTTGCCTCTTCCCTAGAGATTGGTGGAACCTTGAACTGGATGGAGAACATTTAGGGTATCTAGCAGAAGAGATTTCTAAGCAGCGAAGCATTCAAAAAGTGACTTAGGTACTGTTAAAAGCACTCAGTTTTAACAGGGAGAACAAAAGTTTGAAAAATTTGCAGCCTGGCAATGTGATAGAAAATTTTCAGTTGTACTCCCATAATTCCCACGTGTTGTGGGAGGGACCTGGTGAAAAATAATTGGATCATGGGAGCAGTTTCCCCCATACTGTTCTCATGGTAGTGATTAAGTTTCATTAGATCTGAGGCTTTATCATGGGTTTCCACTTTTGTGTCTTCCTTATTTTCTCTTTGCCTGCTGGCATCCACGTATGATGTGACTTGCTCCTCCTTGCCTTCCACCATGATTGTGAGGCTTCCCCAGCCACATGGAACTATAAGTCCAATTAAACCTCTTTCTTTTGTAAATTTCCCAGTCTCAGGTTTGTCTCTATCAGCAGCATGAAAGCAGACTAATATAAGGTCACAAAAGCAAAAATTATTAAAGGAAGATACGAATAATTTAAGACAACTGTAAAACTTTTTCCAAAAATACCATTTTAAAAGTAAAAGACAAACATCAGACTGGGAGAAAATATTTGCAACACATATCTCACAAAGGGCCTGTATCCAAAATATATAAAAAATCGCTTACAATGGAATGACAGGAAGACAAATCAATAAAATATAGGAAAAATATTTGAACATGGAATTTACAACAAATATACAAATGACCATAAGTGCATTAAAAGATGTTGAACATCATCTAATCATCAGGAAAATGCAAATGAAAACATACAATATGGTATTGGCTAGAAAAATGGATCTCTACTTTTTCATGTGTTTTCCATAAGCCTCTGACTTGATGTGATACCTACAATATGGTGTTTTAGATCCACTAGAATGAGTAAAACTATAAACACTGGCCCTACCTAGTGCCATCAAGAATGTAGAGGAGCTGGAAGTCTCACACATTTCTCATACAATTCATACATTGGAATATAAAGTGAAACAGCCACTTCCAAAAATTCAGCAGCTTTTATAAGGTTAAACATATATGCAACCCAGAAATTCTAATTCTAGGAATTTACACAAGATAATTTCCACACAGATATTATATATGGAATTATACAGTATCTTTAGTGAAAATAGCTACAAACTGGGAAAAAAATCCCCGAATGTTCATTAACTGATGAATGGATAAAGCAATTGTGGTATGTCCATACAAGAGAATACTACTCAGCAGGGTAAAGAAATCAACTACTGATATAAGCAATGGTATGGTTGAATCTTAAATATGTTATTCTGATTTTAAAAAGCTAACAAAAAAGAGTACATATTATATGATTTCATTTACAACAAAATTTCTACAACTTTAATTTAGTCTCTAGTAACAGAAAACAAAATATTCATTGTCTGGGGTTAGCATTGAGGAGTACTAAACACAGAGAGGGAGGCACAAGGGAACCATTTGAGGTGATGAAATTATTCCATATATTGATTGTGCTGGTGGCTATATATTTGTCAAAAGACATTAAAGTGCACTCTTAGAATTAGTCTATTTTTCTACATGTTTATTATACCTCAATAAAGGTTCTTTTTTTTTTAATTGCTGGAAGAAGCGAAATGTTTCCATTGCTCAACACTCTTTTTACCATTCTACTTTCATTTCTCTTATTTGCCTCTATTTGAAAACACTAGTCAAGAGATTTTGAATTTTAGCTAAAATTACATCGAGTCAGAGCCTTGTGGAAAACATATGAAAAAGTAGAAATTCATTTTCCAGCCAAAGTCATTATGGTAATGTACTAGCCCAGGAATCAAGGAATATGATGAATCAGTTAATATGTCTTTGGTTGCAAGCAACAAGGGGTATTTATTAGTTTCTTTATCAGGAAAAGTCTAGAGGTGATATAGATATCGAACAATATTTGACAGTGTCTTTGGTAGCAAAGTTCTAGTTTTTTGCTTTCCATATCTTGTCTTTTTCCATGGTGTTGGTGTCACTTTTAGCAGATTCTCCTACTATATTCCTAAGGTGGCTGCCAGCAGCCCCTGGGGATACAGGCTTTGTCATTCACACCCAAGAGGGAAGAGTTTGTTTATTCTAATATTTTAAATGAAAGTTTTGTGTCTTTAGCCCTTATGATTCTGAATTGGGTTATGTGTTCATCTCTGAACCAATTACTGAAGTTAGAGGGATGGAATATACTGATTAATTTGAGCCTATCCATGGTGACTCCAAGTATATAAGTAGGTCCTATTTGGTAGAGGGTAGGGAGTAATAGATGCTATCGAGGCAACAAATGAATATCCACAGCATCTGATTTCTAGTCCTGATAATGTTGCTTATCAAGCGGGTGGCTTTTGATGGATTGCTCTCTTAGCCTGTTCTCTTACCTGTAAAATAGGAACAATGAGGTCTGAGTAGAAAGCATTGTCAGTGCTCTACCTAGATCTCCTCAGACACCAATTATCGCTTTATGCACCCACCTGCCCAGCTTCTGTCTGTTTTGCTTTTTTTTAAAAAAAAAAAAAAACTTTATTTTTTTTTTTAGAGCAACAACAAAATTAATGGGAAGGTACAGAGATTTCCCGTATATACTCTACCTCAGTGGTCCTCAACAACCCAGGCTGTGAATCGGTACAGTCCTGGTTCCTTCTGTGGCCTGTTAGGAACCAGGTCACACAGCAGGAGGTGAGCAGCAGGGCCAGCGAGCATTACCGCCTGAGCTCCACTTCCTGTCAGATCAGCAGCAGCATTAGATTCTCAGGGAAGTGCAACTTACTGTGAACTGTAGATGCTAGGGATTTAGATTGTGTGCTCCTTATGAGAATCTAATGCCTGATGATCTGAGATGGAAGAGTTTCATCCTGAAACTATCCCCAACCTGATTCCCTCCGTGAAAAAATTGTCTTCCATGAAACCAGTCCCTGATGCCAAAGAGGTTGAGGACTGTTGCTCTACCCTCCACACACATTACTTTCCCCATTATCAACATCTCCCATTATCAACATCCCAAATGTACATCTGAGTGGTGCGTTTATTGTAAGTAATGAACCTGCATTTTAATTACACAAGGTCCATAGTTTACACCAGGGTTCACACTTTGACTTGTATCAATTTTTATAGTATCATACAAAATTCTCTGTCGTTCACTTATTCATCCCCCACCAACACCTGGCAACCAATGATGTTTTTACTGTCTCCATAATTTTGCCACTTACAGAATGTCATAAAAATGGAAGGGGGACTGTTGGGAAGGCACGATTGGTTTTGGAATGTGAGGACATGAGATTTTTCAGGGGCCAGGGGAAGAATGATATGGTTTGGCTCTGTGTTCCCACCTAAATCTCATCTTCAATTGTACTCCCATAATTTCCACGTGTTGTGAGAGGGACCTGTATGAAGAATATTTGGAACTTTCTTATGAAACTTTCAATTTCAGAAGAATTTGACTTTTTTCACTTAGTAATATGCATTTAAAGCTCTTTCATGTGTACTCACGGCTTGATAGCTCATTTCTTTTTAGCGCTGCATAATATTCTATTATCAACAAGTAACACCATTTATTTATTCATTTATCTATTGAAGGACATTTTGCTTGCTTCCAGGTTTTAGCAATTATTCATAAAGCTGTTGCAAACACTCCTGTGTAGGTTTTTATGTGGACATACATTTTCAACTTATTTGGGTGGGTAAATACCAAAGAGTGGCTGGGCATGTGGTTCATACATGTAATCTCAACACTTTGGGAGGCTGAGGTAAGAGGATTACTTGAGCCTAGGAGTTTGAGATCAACCTGGACAACACAGTGAGACTCCATCTCTACAACAATTAAAAATTAGCGAGTCATGGTAGTTCATGCCTGTGGTCCTAGTTACTTGGGAGGCTGAGGTGGGAGGATCACTTGAGCTCCGGAGTTTGAGGCTGCAGTGAGCCCTGACTGCACCACTGCCCTTCATCCTGAGTGACAGAGTGAGACTCTGTCTCAAAAACGAACAAACAAACAAAAAACAGGAAACAAAAAACAAAAAGAATAATTGCTGGATCATATGGTGAGAATATGTTTAGTTTTGTAAGAAACTGCCAAACTGTGTTATAATGTGTTTTGCTTTTAGTGGCCAACACTTGCAACTCTTTTAAAAGGACTGCCCTTGAGTGTTTGGAGCCAGTTTTCCCAAAAGCCCCGGAAACCAGAAGAACCACAGAGTTTACATCCTTGCAGGACAGCCTTCAGCCAATTACTGAGAGGTGCAGGAGTATAAAAGTCCAACTGTGATGTATAATTTTACATGCCAGAACTCCCCTGAAAGATAAGGGTAAGGCTGGGACTTAGTCTGAAATTACAGCTTTCTTTCTTCCTTTTTGTATCCTACTTTCTCCACTCCCTTACTCAGTTCTTCCAGGAGCAATTGCTTAATAAACCACGTGCATGCCACTCTTCATCTCAGGGTCTGCTAGAGGGAATTCACCACAAAATACCCTGGTTGCTTACCTCACAGGTAGTTATCAATATGAAAGTGAAGGTGGCATTTTGGTAGGTTATGGGTCCTCCCATGATCATCCTTTCTGTTTCCTTCTTCAAGGATGAGTTCCACATAGAACTGACTTTCGAGATCCATATGGAACTACCTGGCTAGAAGTAAATCTCTGCCCCTGTTTAGATTGGTGAAATTCCCACTCTTTTTTGTCTTTTTGAGATGGAGTTTCACACTGTTGCCCAGGCTGGAGTGCAATGGCACAGTCTCAGCTCTTGGCTCACTTCAACCTCCTTCTCCAGGGTTCAAATAATTCTCCTGCCTCAGCCCCCCAAGAAGCTGGGATTACAGGCACCTGCCACCACGCCTGGCTAATTTTTTTTTTTTTTTTTTTTTTTTGTATTTTCAGTAGAGTTGTGGTTTCTTCATGTTGGCCAGGCTGATTTGGAACTCTTGACCTCAAGTAATTTGCCTGCCTTGGCCTCCCAAAGTGCTACAATTACAGGGATGAGCCACCACGTCCAGCCTGCCACTCTTTTTAATCCACTATTTCTTTCCAGTCATCATCACCCCATGAATGCCAATACTTATAACTGCTATGTATTGAACTCCTACCATATCAGAAGTTTTGAATATGTTATTACATTTAGTCTTCACAACAGTTTCTTGATGCAGGAATTCATATTATCATCCCCATTTAACAAATGAGGGAATGGAGGTCCAGAAAAAAATTAAGTGTTGGCAAATGGCAGGGCTGGGATTCTAGTCTGGGTCACACATGCATGATTCCAGAGCCCAGTTTTTGATCACTAAATTATATTGACTCTCATTTTTTAGCTGTCTCTCAGGGAACCTAGCAATCCTGATTTCCCCCACTCTTATTCGTGTGCATCAGAATTTCATCACTTGAAATATATCTCCATTAGATCCCAACATTTGCCCCTGAACTAATATCTCTGAATTTCTGTGTATTCATCTTTGATCTTTGCTTTGAGCCTTCCATATAGAACAGTTTATCTTTAAATAATTGTCTGGGACTTCCAGAGAAAGAAGAGAGAGAAGATGAGCTTTCGTTGAGCCTTCTCTATTTGCTAGTTATTTTGTTAATCAGTTGAGCACAAACCCATGATAGGGGTACTATTTTTATCAGATAATGACTAATGATGGCAAATGGCAAAACTGAAGCTTAGGGAGGTCTTACCCAACAGGTCACTCAATCAATAACTGGCCAACCTGGAATTTGAGGCCTGCAGACTCCAAAGTTTGTGTTTGTTCTTTTCCATCAAGCTGCCAGTTAGTTTTAATTATCCAAGTCTCAAATTTGACTTGTTGGTTACAGAGCTAAATATGTTGCTTCTGTTCTTGCTGACACACTATTATTGGAGAGGATGTTTGCTCAATCATGGCACATATTTGTTTTGCACCAGGTGCTCGGTCTGATTTTTGCAAGCTGTCTTATTTGCCCGGAGGTGTTTGAGAAGGTGGGAAAGGAGCTATAAAACCAAAGTCACTCTGCCGGGTATCTCTGCTCCCTGCGCAGCCAATCCTTCATGACATATCTGACCTTCTTAGGAAAGACCCTAGGAGGCAAGAGAAATGACAAGATAAGTGAGTGATCAGAGAATGCATAATTCTTTTCCCAGGCTGAAGTTTTTATTCTCACAGCAACACCATGTCTCTCAACTTTCTGTGGGGTTTTTGGACAGGTAAAAGGCACTAAGATTTTCTTAGGTGCTTATTACATGCTAGCCTTTCTGTTTATTTCATTTTATTTATGTTTTAGAGTAGATGTACAGGTTTGTTACATAGGCAAACATGTGCCATGGTGGTTTGCTGCACAAATAAACCCATTACCTAGGTATTAAGCTCAGCAGAGCCTTTCTTATATGCTGTTTATCCATCATTTGGTCAAAATTATCTGTTGAGTCCTGTTAATCAGGGCATTGTTGTAGACACTGAGAATGCAACAGTGAAGAAAACAGGCAATATACCTAGTATCTGAGAGCTTACATTCTAGTAGGAACCAAATAGAATCTTCCGCTTCTTCCTCCAGCTCCAGTCCCAGCTTCAACCTCTGCATCTTTTATTTATTTACTATATTGGGGTTCCAAGTGAAACTTCATTTGAAAAAAAAAAATCCTGCTCCCTAGAAAATAATGAAATCTGAGAAAATCACTCAAAAGAAATGAGATAAATAGATCTAAAGTAGTTCCACAATTCAAACGTAATCCTTTGGATCTTTACCTCTTTTGTTGCATATTAAATAAAAGCTTTTTGAAGGGGAGAACTTCATTCTAAATACGAATTACATCTGAGTAAGGATATTGGACTTAGCAAGAGACTTGAACTCTTTTGTTGTCAGGACTGCAATAAAGCCCCAAATAAATTTTTTTAAAAAAGTTCTATATTAAAGTTACCAAGTGAGAGTTATTTACAGCAAGATTACTTTCTCATTTATTTTTTATTGCAACTGCATAAAGTAGGTACTATGATTATCTGACCCTGAAGATAAAGAAACTAAAAGTCAGGAGCAGAAGTAGCAGAGCTTGAGTCTACGCAGCCAGTATTTGGAAAAACTGGGATTTGAATCTTAATCCGTTTAATTCTAAAGCCCAGGTATTTTTTTTTTTTACTTGAGCAAATACTGTACTCTGTTTTAAGTCTGAACATGTCTGTGTTTTTGCTCCCTACATTGCTACTAATTAAAGGCAATATTTAATATACTTCACGAATACTTGAGCTAAAGAGCAAGAGCAGTGTGGATTCACTGCATGTGCCTGGGCTGTGCTGCCCATGGAGTCATTTGACTTGAGGCCCCTGGGATTGACCATGCCAGGGAGCGCCTATATTTGAAGGAAGTCAGTCCTGCCTCTTGTCAGATTCCAGAGATTTAATTTTAAAAAGCTGCGAAGGAAGGGACGGCAATTTATTAGTTCCTTTTCACTGCTTGAAAATGATCTGTGGTCCCTCTACAAGCAATCCAGGTTCACAGAGGTACAATGACACTTTGTAGGAGAAGGGGTGAGCACATTGCACTGCTAAGAAAAGCCAACCAAACAGTACATATCCAGCTGACTGTGTACCCAGATTTCAACTTTGAAGCGTGAAGCATAGTACATTCTCTCTTATTTGCCCTCCAACTCTGGCTTCCTCAAGCCCCAATCCCAAAGTCAGTATGCAGCTGCAATATTCTGCAAGTCATGGATGCCCTCAATTGGTAAAACACAGCTAGGTCTTTGAGAGCAGATACAGTGGAATCCACCAGATGGTGATATTTCCAAACAAGGTGATGTGGAGCATGACTTTGAACTGTCTGGGAGGTCTGAAGTGTTTACCGATGCCAAACTAAAAGAACGTTTCAGATGTTGGTTCAGCAGTCAGAGGGCACCTCTAAAACCGATGTAGATGATGGGCCTATGCAGATGAAAAGAACAATCTGGTACAGGCTGTTTAATAACAGAAATCAATCATTAATTCTCAAGGCAAGGAACCCTTTAGTTGGCCAAGGACTAAACCCACACTCCCTGAGGGCCCCAAAGACTTTACGTGTTAGGGAAAGATACATGACTAAAAACTGGGGCTGATGTCAGAGATTGCAGAAAGAAAGTAAGTCCCAGCGTCTATTAAGATCAGCCCAGATGAGGCCCCATGGCCCGCATGATCTATATCAGTGGTTGGCAAACTTTCAGAAAAGGCAGGCCACAGCTTTATTTAGCCCCTCTAATTTAAGGTTGTGCATGCCAGGAATAATTTGAGCATTTGAGGTCTCTCAACTCAACCCTTCACATATGTACAGGAAATATGATTTCTTAAGTATTCAAGAACTTTCTTTTAAAATTCAACTGCAAAGGTAGGTCTGGTCAATTTTATATGATCCCTGCCTTGACTTTTCTTTGCAGAATATCCTCGTGGATGCCTTCACCTGCCTCAACAAAATGTAGCCCCAGCAGTCACCTTCCCCCTGGTTTATGCCACTCTGCCCTGCAATTTCCCAGGGATTAGAGGATTTATGTTCAAAGGCGAATCTGCTGGTATTCTCTTTTCCATGGCCCCCAAGGCCCTTGTCTATCAGTTGTAGAGCGCACGCAGTTCCTTCCCTGTAAGCAGCCTCAATTCCTGCTAGGAATGTTGTGCAGCAGGCTGAGCACCTCAGCCCTAGCAGAGACCACTGAAGCACCTGGGCTCTCTCACCCTCCTCCTTGTTGTTTTAGCCCTCTTCCCCCGGCTAAGTTACTCAATCTCCGTGCCACTGCTTAAATGCCACTGCTGCATAAATGCCTTTCCTGATTTGCTGAACTAGATTTCCCTTTTATCCAGACTCATAATCCCCTTTGTCGCACTAATCACAATTCTAAATTTAAAATTGTTTAAATATGGTTTCATGTCCTCTGTAGAGGACTTTAAGATCCATGAGGACAGGGGAAATGTTTATTTTATTCACCATTGTACCCTCAGTAGGTAATAAAATTAATAATTATAATATTTACTGAAAGCAAGCACTTATATGTGTGAGGCATTGTTCTATGTGTTTGTATGTATTAATTTATTTAACTTTCACAACAATCCTATGAGGTGTGCAGTATTAGTATCACTTCTTGAAAGGCAAGGAAATTGAAACATGGAGAGATTAAATAGCTTGCTTAAGGTCACATAACTAGGAGGTGATTGAACTGGGATTTGTACTAAAGTAATAGGTCTTCAGAATCCCTATTAGTCACTATACTCTAGTGCTTCTCCCTGAGATTAATACATGAATGTAAATGAGTGAAATAAAATTACCACCTCTAACATATTCCCCAGCTATGATCAGAAGTACTGCTCTTCTTGGACCTCAGAATGGCCTTTGGTGTTAGAACCTGGAAGTCATACCAAGGAAGTACATATTGATTGGCAATTTCAGTTCAGAGGGGTCCACCAAGTAGAATTGCTTTCTGACAAGCTTGTGACAGAATACCTTGGCTCATCTTTCTTTATATCACACACTGAAAATCACATCCTTAAACGTCAAACAGGGGTTAAGGCCAGACCTGATCTATAAGACAACACAGAAAAGGCTGAACTACACTGGATTATTTGGGATTAAGCTCAGTTATGAACAACAGAAAATCTACAAATAACAAAAGTTTATATCTCTTTCATGTTCTATAATTTCCAAGGCCATAAGTCCAGGACTGGGGTATGGTGTTTCACAGTGACAGGGGCTGTAGATAAAGTTGTAGCCCAGGGAGCAGGACAAAAAAAAAGACTGAATCTCAGGCAGAGGTCTGGACTAATTCTACAGAATGAAAAGTCAGTAACAGAGATAGCAACCAAAATGCTGGGAGTTGGAGATCAAGTCCTTTCCCTCCTGCTGCTCTGCCAGGTATAGCGTTCATTCCCAACGTCATCTTGTGGTCCAAGATGACATTTAGAGCTCCAGTCATTTTTTCTTCTATTCTGGCCAGGAGAAATGAGGAAGGAGAGAAGAATGACATGACTTTTATCTTTAAGGACACTTTCCAAAAGTTGTGTACAACTGTTTTACGGATAGCCCATTTGTCAGAACTTAATCACAGGGCCAAATGTACCTGCAAGGAAAGCTATAAAATGTAGTTTGTATTCAAGATGGCCATGTCCCTCGCTTAAAATGGAAATTGCATTATTAAGGAGTAAGGGGAAATCTGATATTGTGCAACAACTAGTGGTCTTATCCATAAATATAGTAGATTCTGTACAAGGAAAGCTCCAAGGAACACAAAGGGGCAAATGACGTATTTGGTTAAGGGATCAAGGAGAAACTCTGTAGAGGAGTGTATGATGAAAATGGGCTTTGAAACATTTGAAGAATTTTGCTAGGGCAGATGAGTTGTAAGAAGGGCATTTTAGATAGAAAGAAGAGCAAGAACAAAGGTATGGAGATTGAAATGAACAGAACAAGTTGTCTTATTTGACTCGAAAGCTTAAGATCCAAGTTGAGGAGCAGTGGAAGGCAAGACTGTAATGGAAGGATGCAGTCACTTGGGGAAGGATTTGAATGTGAGAGCAAAAAGTTTGTGTTTAATATTCTGGTCAAGGAGGAATAACTAAAGGCTTTTGTGCAAAGTAGTCATGTACTTTGAAATCTACTGTAGCAACAGTGTTACAACTTTTGAGCAGAGGAGGAGTGAGATCTGAAAACTATTAATACAGCAAAAATACATAGTTTTCAGTAGCGGGAGCAGAGAGACACAGTGAGGCTATTATAATAGCCAAATGATAACACGGGCCTGAATCAAGCAGTGACAGTGAGTGACGAGAAAGAGACAAATACAAGACACACTGGAGAGGCAGGATCTACTGAAATTCACTATTGATTGTGGAGTGGAGACTGAGTCAGATAAATCTGAGTTTTCTAATCTAAGTGGCTGGAAGGAAAATGGACTATTCATCAAAACAGGGAATACAAGAAAAGAAAAGTTAGGAGTGGGCATAGAAGGGAGATGGAGAGCTCTGTTTGAAGTCTGAGTTTGAAATGCTTTTGGGATATATAAATGGAGATGTACATCAGAAAGTAGGATATGAAGATCTAGAACACACAACAGAAAGTTGGACTACAGATACACTGAGCATAGAAGTAATAGTAGAAGCCCTTGGACAGATGAGATTTCAGAATTTGAAAGTACAAAGAAAGAAGAAAATAGGCCAATATCATGAGATTTTCAAAGAAAGAGAGTTTCAAGGAGGGGAAGAATGGTCAATAATATCAACTGCTACAGGAAACTCAAGAAAGATGAAAACTGAGAAAGGAACATCAGAGGTAACTAGTGAAACCTAACTGAGTTATCTTGGTGGTAAGGCATTCTGGGAAATGTTGGGGAGGTATGGGTGGCTAGTAAAGCCAGGCAAGGAAAAATCAGCAAGACCCAGATTGAAAGGTACCAAGTGCTGATGAATGATAAGTAAACTGAGATGCTGGTTGTAGACCACACTTTGAATGTTTGGTGCATGAGCAGGGGTGGGCAACAGAGATGCTCACATGCAAGACAGCATAGGATGTCAGTACTGGAAGGGTCCTTAGAAATTTCATTTAATTGCCAACTGAACAGTATTAAGAACAAAATCTATGTCCACAGAGAAAAACCTAAGTACTTTGGCCCTTGGCTGTTACTAACCAAGGACAATCCTTTCTTTGGCCCCATAGGATCTCATGTGAACAGGACTTTCAAACACTCTTCAATCTCATGTACCAATACAGGGAGTATTTCCAAAGATTCAAAGTTTTTCACCAGGGAAAAATTATTGGTCTTCACTGAGAAGACAAAATATTCCCTCTGGGAACACTGACAAAAAGAGATGTTCCAATTACAGAAAACAGTATCCAGAATCCCAAGACAGATAGAATTGTTGGTGCCTAGTAGGCCTTGCAAACTCTAAAGTCAGTCTAATGCACTGGCTTCTTTAACTTACCAGGAGGTTCCCTCAGATCAGTCCTCAGATATCAGGGATATAGTCAAGGATGCATACCTATGTGGACTTCCAGAAAGCACTTTCAGTTAGTTCATGGCAGAGGACCTAGAGACCAGGCAAGAGCTTTGTTCTTTATACGTGTTCCTTTCTGACCATCTCCAAAGGAAAAAAATCAGGCTCCAAGACCCTGCAGATCATGGTAGAAGGCCATATATTATAGGAGGAAATAAAGACCACAATAAGAAAAGAGCAACGTAATTTTTAAAAAATTAAAAATGTTTCCACATACCTGATTTTTCAAAAGTTAGAAGTGGAAACCACCGTATGTTCTCACTCATAGGTGAGTGTTGAACAGTGAGAACACGTGGACTCAGGGAGAAGCGCATCACACACTGGGGCAGTTGGGCAGGGGTACGGGAGAGACAGAGGGGCATGGGAAGGGAGGGCAGGGTGGGGAGGGATAACATGGGGAGAAATGTCAGATATAGTATGCACCTAAAGTAAAATAAATACATTTTTAAAAAAGAAGTGGAAACATAAAACCACTATTATTCAATAAATCCAACAAACCCAAAAATACCTTAGGTCACCTCAAGCAGAAATTCAGTAACCAATAAGCAGTAACTCCTAATTTCCCCTCACCTCAACTCCTGGTAACCACTAATCTACTTTCTATTCCTATGAATTGGCTTATACTAGATATTTCATACACGTGGTATTATATAATATGTGACATTTTGTACCTGGCTCCTTTCACTTAGCACATAGTATTTTCAAGGTTCATCTAAGGGGAAGAAGGTGAAATGGGGCATGGGAGCTGGGGATCACAGAGTGAGGAAGAGGATTAGCCAGACCCTAGGGAAGATGGAAACAGATTGATGAAGACAGAGATTTTTAAATTATGAGCAGGGACAGGGAAAGAAGAGACTGAAGGAAATTCCATCTTGGAGTTGTGAGAGGGTGTAGGTCTATGGAGAGGGTAGCCAAAGAGAAAGTGCCAGTCCCAGACTTAGCGTAGAATGTATCACAGTAATCACTTTGCCTCTGAAATGCTCACTAGCTCTGCAACAATCCAGGAACCATCATTTTCCCCACTGGAACATACTTGCGTATTTCTTTTCAAACTGAAAGTTTATTTTTGAAATAAAAGTTTATTTACTCACAAAATTCTGAAGGCTTTACATATTTATGAAGGAATGTCTTGGTTTGTAGAGATATCCCTTAGAATCTTAGAGGTATCAGTTTTTTAGTTTTAAGTTTAAGCTGTTTATGACTGAACAGTTTATTTCTTAAAACAACAATGAGTTATCACTGCACATCTGTTAGAATGCCTAAAACCCAAAACACTGATAACAACAAATGCCGATTAAAATGTGGAGCAACAGGGACCCTCACTCATTCCTGGTAGGAATGCAAAATGCTATAGCCACTTCAGAAGGCAGTTTTGCAATTTTTTACAAAGCTAAATACATTCTTACTGTACAATCCAGCAATCACACATTTTGGTATTTACCCCAATTACGTAAAAAAATATGTCCACACAAAAACCTACACACAAATATTTACAGAAGCTTTATTCATAATTGCCAAAACTTGGAAGCAACCAAGATATCCTTAAATAGGTAAATGGATAAACAAGTTGTGGTGCATTGATACAATGGAATATTGTTAAATGATACAAAGAAATGAATTATCAAGCCACAAAAGACGTGGAGGAACCTTAAATGTATATTGCTAAGCCAAAGAAGCCAGTCTGAAAAGACTGTATACTGTATGATTCCGACTTCATGACATTCTGGAAAAGGCAAAACTGTGGAGACATTAAAAAGAACAAAGCAGGAGGCATCACACTACTGGACTTCAAACTATACTACAAGGCTACAGTAACCAAAACAGCATGGTACTAGTACCAAAACAGAGATATAGACCAACGGAACAGAACAGAGGCCTCAGAGGAAACACAACATATCTACAACCATCTGATCTTTGACAAACCTGAAAAAAACAAGCAATGGGGAAAGGATTCCCTGTTTAATAAATGGTGTTGGGAAAACTGGCTAGCCATGTGCAGAAAGCAGAAACTGGACCCCTTCCTGACACCTTACACTAAAATTAACTCCAGATGGATTAAAGAATTAAACATAAGACCTAACACCATAAAAACCCTAGAAGAAAATCTAGGGAAAACCATTCAGGACATAGGTGTAGGCAAGGACTTCATGACTAAAACACCAAAAGCATTGGCAACAAAAGCCAAAATAGACAAATGGGACCTAATCAAACTCCACAGCTTCTGCACGGCAAAAGAAACAGTCAGTAGAGTGAATCAGGAACCAACAGAATAGGAAAAAATTTTTGCAGTCTACCCATCTGACAAGGGGCTGATATCCAGAATTTACAAAGAACTAAAACAGATCTACAAGAAAAAAAACAAACAACACATTCAAAAGTGGGTGAAGGATACGAACAGACACTTTACAAAAAAAGACATACAGGAGGCCAACAAACATATGAAAAAATACTCATCATCACTGGTCATTAGAGAAATGCAAATCAAAACTACATTGAGATACCATCTCACGCCAGTTAGAATGGCGATCATTAAAAAATCTGGAGACAACAAATGCTGGAGAGGATGTGGAGAAATAGGAACACTTTTACACTGTTGGTGGGAGTGTAAATTAATTCAACCATTGTGGAAGACAGTGTGGCGATTCCTCAATGACCTAAAAATAGAAATCCCATTTGATCCAGCAATCCCATTACTGGGTATATATCCAAAGGATTATAAATCATTCTACTATAAGGACACATGCACACGAATGTTCATTGCAGCACTGTTTACAATAGCAAAGACCTGGAACCAACCCAAATGCCCATCGATGATAGACTGGACAGGGAAAATGTGGTACATATACACCATGGAATATTATGCAGCCATCAAAAATGATGAGTTGCGTCCTTTGTAGGGACATGGATGAACCTGGAAACCATCATTCTCAGCAAACTGACACAAGAGCAGAAAACAAAACACCACATGTTCTCACTTATAGGCGGGTGTTGAACAATGAGAACACATGGACACAGGGAGGAGAGCACTACACACTGGGGTCCGTTGAGGGGAAATGGGGGATGGGGGCGTGGGGAGGTGAGGAGAGATAGCATGGAGAGAAATGACAGATATAGGTGAGGGGGAGGAAGGCAGCAAACCACACTGCCATGTGTGTACCTATGCAACAATCTTGCATGTTCTTCACATGTACTCCAAAACCTAAAATGCAATTTAAAAAAATTAAAAAGAAAAAAAAAAGATCAGTGGTTCCAGGGGTCCTGGGAAAAGGAAGGAAGAGTGAGCAGGTGAAGCACAGGAGACATTTAGGGCAGTGAAACGATTCCATATGATACCGTACATGACATTATGCATACGTCATAACTGGGAGAACTGCACAACACAAAGAGTGAACTATGGACTCTGGTTAATAATAATGTTTTAATATTGGTTCATCAATTGTAACAAAGTTACCACAATAATACAAGATGTTAATAAAAGGGAGAAACTGTGCCGGGTCAGAAGGTGGAGGGGTAGGAAAAGGGAATATATGGGAACTCTTTGTACTTTCTGCTCATTTTTTCTGTGAACCTAACTACTCTAAAAATAAAGTCTATTAATTAAAAGAGAAGGGCAGATAAAAAGGCAATAAAAAGGCCATGTACCCCCTAAAAGTTTATTTCCTTTTTAATTATCTTCTGGTTGTTGCTATTTATTGTCCCTATAAGGATACAACCTGGACTAAAGATCTGGATTTGATTTGTGATAAGAAAAACACACTCAAAATGAAGACACAAATTTTTATTTCCAGTTTACATTTCAGGAATTATAAAACCAGGTAGTTTAAATCTCTCCAAAAACAAAGATCATCTCTAATCTTTGGAATGTCACTAAGCCTTGTACCACTTAGCTTGTCAATTCTTCTATCAGGTAGCCAGATGTTTCAGTGTGATTGGAAACTTTGCAATAACCCCTCTTTGTGGGGATTTATTCTATTGACTGGAAGACTGTTCCTAGAGCAATGACACTTTTATATTTCCCAACTCTGTTAGTTTCCAAAACTAATAGACGTTTAGGGGTGCCAAAACAAATTACCACAAACTGATTGACTTAAAAAAAAAGAAATTTATTGTCTCATAGTTCTGGCCTCTAGATATCTAAAAGCAAGATATCATCAGCAGGGCAATGCTCCCTTTGGATTCTGGGTAGAATATTTCCTTGTTTCTTTCCAGCAACTCGTGGTAGCCATCAATCCTCGGCATTTCTTGGCTTGAGCTGCATCACCTAAATCTCAGCCTCTGCCATGGCATTTTCCCTATGTGTCTCACTTCGTCTCTTCTCCTCTTATAAGGAAATCAGTCATATTGGATTAAGGGCCTGCTCTACCCTGTTATGACCTCATTTTAATATGATTATATCTGCAACAAACATATTTCCAAATAAGGTCACATTCTGAAGTACTGGCAGTTAGGGCTTCAATACATTTTTTAGGGGGACACAACTTGACTAATCACCCTAATAGAACAATGAGGTCCAGTTGTAAGCATGTTTTGGCCTTGGTTCTGAAGTAAGGCCTTCTCAAAAAATGACAGCTTTTACTTAGTATAGCCATGGGACTCAAGAAAGTCTAAAAGTCCAACTCTTTCTACCATGCCTAATCATGTTTCCTCAGTTACGAGGCTGAACAATTACGACAGTGTTCTTTACCTAGGTCGGGAGCTCTGAAAGGGCTCTTATTACCAGCCTCACTAGGCAGGAGTGTACATTCCTTGAAGTCGTGGAGCCTGCCAGCTCATACCACATTCCGAGCACCAACCAAAAGTAGGCCTCTAACCCTCTAAATGTTTCACAGCTTTGGTTCTGAACTTCTTACTCTAACTGTTCTGCCCCACTTACTTCTGACTCCTTCTGCTTCTGATCTCATGATTCCTTTTACTGATTGTGGTTTTACTGTCCTTTGGACCAGATGCTCAGCACCATTTCTCCAGCTTTCACCAATGTGTTTCTTCCTGGGCTCCAACTTGAACTCTGCCAAAGACCTTTTTGTAGTCAGGCATTATGGATAAATTACTCATATATTCATCTGTATGCAAGCACAGCCATCCACAGAAAGCACTCCCAGCAGGTCGTATTACTCTTGTGAACCAGAGCCAATTATCAAGTCATGATCTCTAAGATTCTAGGCCATCCCTAATGCTATCAGAAAAATTTTGACCTTTCACACTGGGAATGTACTTCTGCATTTATTTTTAAACCTTAAAGTGTATTGTTGAGATAAAAGTTTATCATGTTACCCAGCAATCCCATTATTGGGTATATACTCAAATGAATATAAATCGTTCTGTCATAAAGACACATGCACATGTATGTTCACGGCAGCACTGTCCACAATAGCAAAGACATGGACTCAACCCAAATGTCCATCAATAATACCCTGGATTAAAAAAATGTGGTACATCCCACCATGGCACATGGATACCTATGTAACAAACCTGCACAATCTACATATGTACCCCAGTATCATATAATAAATAAAATAAAATGTGGTAGATATACACCATGGAATAATATGCAGCCATAAAAAGGAAAAAGCTCATGTCCTTTGCAGGGACATGGATGGAGCTGGAAGCCACTATACTGAGCAAACTAACGCAGGAACAGAAAACCAAATATCACATGTTTTCACTTATAAGTGGGAGCCGAACAATGAGAACACATGGACACAGGGAGGGGAAAAACACACACTGGAGCCTGTCAGGAAATGGGGTGGGTGTATGGAGAGCATTAGGAAAAATAGCTAATGCATGCGGGGCTTAATATCTAGGTGATAGACTTTTAGGTGCAACAAACCACAACGGCACACATTTACCTACGTAACAAACCTACACATCCTGCACATGTATCACAGAAGTTAAAATAAAAATTAATTTAAAAAGAAAGAAAGATTTATTTCCCATAGGATTCTGAAGGTTTTACCTATTTATGAAGGAATATCTTCAGTTGTAGGATCTTAGCAGTGTCAAGCTTCTGCTATCACAGCTTCCCTGGAACAACCCTAGGAAAGACCCCCAGTAACCCTCTAATTACTGTGTTCAGTCAGTTTTTTTTTTCAAGCCTCATCTTGCTTGACTTCTCAGTGCCATTCAATACTATTGACCACACTTCATTTTTCAAAAATCTGCCCTGTCTTGACTTTGAGAAATAACATCTGCTACTTCCTCCAACTTCAATGAACCATTTCTTCACAGTCTCCTCTGATCTCTCCTCTGGCCATCCTTTAAGCATTAGGAATTTCTCAGGCTCCCTCCTTGGCTTTTGGTTCTCATGCTGCACACTCTCTATGGGTGATCCCATTTACTACCATGGCTTCAGTTATATGTTAGTGATTTCCAAATCTGCATCTCCAGCCTCGGCTTCTTTTCTGAGCTCCAGACCCGTGTATCCAGTTACTGACTGGACACCCCTGCTGGGGTAATCTCTGAGTTCCTCAGACTCAAGATATCCAAACAAATCTCACTGATTGCCTCTATTGCTTATGTCAGTGAAAACACCATCAGTCTAGATTTCTCCTCCTTTGTTTCCCCTCACATCTAGCTTACGAGTTCTCCCTCTCTTAACTGACCATTTCTCTTTGTATTCACCACCTTTATTCTTGCCTGAGCCTTCATTATACTTTGTCTGGAACATTTTAATAGCCCCCTGTGTGATTGGCCTCCCACACCGAGCAATTCTCCACGTGGCACCCAGAATGAAAATGTCACAGCACGAAACTGGTTATTTCACTGGCTCCCCACTGCCTACAGGGTAAAGTTCAGTTTCCTTAGCAAAGCATTCAAGAGATGGCCTTTTGCACTTTGAACCTCATCTTTTGGTTTGTTGCACCACTTCCCCAGAGCTTCAGTAGTAACAGACTCCTTATAGAACACCAATGTGCATTGTGGTTGCACATCTTTACTTAAACTTTTCTCTCTGCCTGGAATGTCCCCCTTCTCAAATCACAACTACTTAGAAAAAGGGTCAGGGCCAGATCTTCTGTTTGAAGATGAGATAAGAGAGCCGGACCTATGCAAGAGCTTATTTACTCTTGGGGGAACTTCCAGCAGACATGTTGTTGGTAAATTGCACCTTTTACATCTGGGCTCTGGAGCCCTATGGTGTGGTGACCTTGGATCCCTTCCAGGAGCTGCAGGGCAAAGACAACTTCTGTGGTGAACTCTTCTGGATGTGTGTCAGTTCCGGGTGAGGCTGCAAGGCTGCCAAGTTCTCAGGCTGGATCTCCTGCTGGCAGGCTGACAGTTTCTCCATGCCTTAGGTGCCAGCATTGTGAAGGCTTCTGCTGGGGGGTTCCAGTTCCTCACAGTTCCACAGACAGCTGGACCTTCCCTTGTCTTAGGGCCTGATTCAAAACAGATGGGTGGACGGGACCATTTTCATCCCCATTGGCTCCTAGGCACAGTACTCCACCTGCAAAAGAGCTGTTTCTCTAAATAACTCACAGGATAACTTCTCTCTCTCCCTCTCTCTCAGCATGTATTCAATCTACCAGTATTTATTGACTAAGACCTATACAGCAGGCATTCTGCTAAATACTGACAGCACAGCAATGTACAAAACAAGCAAAAAAAAAAAAAAAAAAAAAAGCACTACCTTCTTCCAGCCTACAATCCAGTATGGGAGACAGACTTTAAATAGAAAGACCTACAAATTTTTAATTAATGACAACTAAGAAGAAAAAAAAGTGCAATGAAGGAAAAGGGCAGGGCTCTATGAAAGAACTGGGTCTTTACAGCCTGATTTGTGGAAGAAATAAAATTCCTCAAATGAACACAGAGTAATGGCTTTTCTTGACGTTCTAAGTTTTTCTTTTCTATTTGTAAGAGTGTTTTAAAATACACTATTTTTTTTTTTTTTTTTGAGATGCAGTTTTGCTCTTGTTGCCCAGGCTGAAGTTCAATGGCGCGATCTCAGCTCACTGCAACCTCCACCTCCTGGATTCAAGCGATTCTCCCGCCTCAGCCTCCCAAGTAGCTGAGATTAAAGGCACCTGCCACCATGCCCAGCTAATTTTTTGTATTTTTAGTAAAGTCAGTGTTTCACTATGTTGGTCAGGCTGGTCTTGAACTCCTGACCTCAAGTGATCCACCTTCCTTGGCCTCCCAAAGTGCTGGGATTACAGGCTTGAGCCACCATGCCTGGCCTACGTTAAAGCTATTAACACCTTATTTATCATATGTGTTACAATGATTTTCCAAGGTTAAAAATCTAGTTAAATCTAAAAATCAGATATATTTGAAGATTACAGGACTGTTACATAGAACACCCCTCATCTGAGTCTGTCTAATATTTCCTTGTGATTAGGTTGGACTATTCATTTTTCTCATAATTATCATAGACATGATGCTTTAGTCTGTTCATTGCATCCCATCGGGGACACATGATTTCCGTGTATTTTATTACTGGTGATTTTATTTTATTATCTTTGATCACTTGGGTAAAGTGATGTCTGCCAGGCTACTCCACTACTCTTTTTCCCTTTATATTATTAAGTATTTTAAGGACCCCTTCATCCTGCGTAGACTCCCACACCCCACACTAAGCTGCTCCTCCATGGACAGCACTCTCACTCAGGAATGAACAACGTCTTTACCCTGTTCCAGCTCTGACCCCACACCATGCTGAGCCACTCCCATGTGTGGACAGTCTGCCCACCCTGCTCAGACTCTGACCCTCTGTACCTGTTTGGTATCTATTAGTTAGTTCATTCTCACACTGCTAATAAAGACATACTCAAGACTGGGCGATTTATAAAGGAAAGAGGTTTAATTGACTCACAGTTCAGCTTGGCTAGGAAGGCCTCAGGAAATTTATAATCATGGTGGAAGGAAAAGCAGACACATCCTTCTTCACTTGGCAGCAGAAAAGGGAAGAATGAGAACCAAGAGAAGGGGGAAGCCCTTTATAAAACCATCAGATCTTGTGAGCACTCACTATCATGAGAATAGCATGAGGGTAACCACCCCCATGATTCAATTACCTCCCGCAGGGTCCCTCCCATGACACGTGGGGATTATGGGAACTACAATTTGAGATGAGATTTGGCTGGGGACACAGCCAAAACATATCAGCATCTGACTCTGCACACCATGCTGGGGCTCTGCAGGGACACCCTTCTCACTGTGCTCATTCTCTGAGTCCTCCGTCCAAACTGCCTTTCCACATACCTTGCTCCCGACTTCATGATGGCCTAGGGACTGAATTGTTCAGGAAGAGAAGGAAAAGGAAGGGAAGAGGAACAAATAAAGTTCTACCCATTTAACAGGCTCCAGTCAGTCTGCTGCCTTCAGTGTCTGAGGCCACCATACCTCTCACCTGAATTACCTGAGTTAATTCAAAAAGCTCCACCTTTATAAAGGGTCAGTTTAAATGCCATCTCTTTATGAAGCATTTTCTTCTCAATCTATCCACATGGTATGGACTACACTGGAGGCAAGAGAGATGAAGACAAGCTGAAGGATATAGAATATACAATGGAGGTAAAACTGACAGGACCACTTGATGGATTGTGAGAGGAAAAGAGAAGAATCCAGAATGACAGGTCTTGGCTTCAGCAACTGGTTGGTGCCAATAACTGAGACAGGGAAAGATTGGGAAAGAGACAGGTTGGCATGGAAGGGGGAAATCTAGAATTCTATTTTAGCTAGGATGAATTTTGAGTTCTATCAATCAGATAACCAAATGGAGAATATTAAGTAGGCAACTGGATATAAATCCTTGAAATTCACTCCATTTTAAAATTTAGGTCATACGTGCCTTGCTAATCCTCAATCCTGGACATAGTTATGTCTCTTTTTTTAAATTTGTTCCCTTCATGGGGATCAAAGATAGGCTTCATGAACCCTCTGAATTTGTGTAAGAATTTTCCATATATGTACAATTACATGGATAGACAATCCATCATAGTTATCACATTTTCAAAAAATCCAGGATGTAAAAAATAGTTTGAGAACAATTGTATTCAATGGCACTGACAAATATTAAAAACAAGCCAGAACAATAATTAGTCTTATTGTAAATTCATGTTATTCAAGCTTAGCTGATTTCCTAATGTTATTTAGTGATTTTTTTTTTTTTTTACTGTTTACTCCTGCTAAAAGTTCAGGTGTTAGATATATTTGAGGATAAAAAAATACATTTTTTTGAGACAGGGTCTCACTTTGTCACCTAGGCTGGAGTGCAGTGGCACCATCATGTCTCAGTGCAACCTCTGCCTCTTGGACTCAAGCAATCCTCCCACCTTGGCCTCCCAAAGGGCTGGGGCTATAGGCATAAACCACTGTGCCTGATCGCCCATAAAATTATACTGAGGTTGATTCTTTGACTTATAGATGTTTCTCAAGGTATGCTGAATATTCAGCTGGGCAGGGTAGAGCAGGAAAAGCATGGAATCAACTGACTGAAGTTCTAGTTCTATATCTGCCTATAATTCATGGTGCAGGTTTAGGGAAGTCATCTAACTACCTCTAAGCCTCACCTTCCTCATCTGTAAATAAAGATAATAATATCTCACAATCCTTTTAAAGGTCAAAATTGTAACCAATATTTATGAAAGCCTTTTGTGCATATCTAAACTTCAAACCACATGCTGAAAATGAGAACGGTCTTAATTTTTGACAGTGTGGTGTTTCCCCTTTCACAGCAAGTTGAGAAGAAGGGTCACCAGAGTGAAGGCCTGGAAGCAATAGAAAGTGGACTGAAAAATCATAATTAGCATAGCAATTGATTCAATGTGTTTTGGTGTAAATTGACTTCTGGCAAGATTTTCTATCTTTAGCTGTAAATCTCTAGGCACGGAGCTGAGCCAAATAGGGAGGGGTTCTCCTTGGGTAGAAATGATGAAACCCAGGATTTGTCTTTTTGACCCTCTCATGCCCTCCCCACCCACCCTCACACTCCATCCCTGCCCTCAGTGTCCCCTACTGGCAGATTCAGAATATATCTCATCCTCCAGAAATGTGGGAGCATGGAACAGCCTGAGGGCAGAAAGAGGCAGAGAGAAGGCAAGCAATCATTTCTGCCAATTTCCCCTCCCTTTACCTCTTGCCCAAAAGAAGTTTTGTCTTTACCTGGTTCTCTCTCTTTCTCTCTCTCTCTCTCTCTCTCTGTCAAGTGTCAAGTTCCTTTCTGCCAGGGAGCTTTGCAGTTTCTTAAGAAACTTTTGAAGACCCATAATCTTTCCAGGCCCAAAGGAAGGAATTTTTCATGGTGTTATTCTAGGTAATGTGACAAGCAGTATGTGGAAGCTGGGCCTTCTCAGCACATTGAAAATTCAGCCTGATATTTTCTGTCTTTCTTTCCTGCTTCAAAGATGAGTCTTGGTGATAGAAAAGAGAGCTACAAGTCTGGAAAGTTCTAGTCAAACCTTCTCTTCCCAGAATTATGTCACTAAGTTAGTTGGCTTAGCTAATTAATAAGTACTGAGGCACCACTGGCTTCTTGTTGAGTCCTTGCAGTTGCTAATTCTTCAAAAATAGCTAATATTAGGTAGTGTCATGTATCAAATGTCATTGAGATTACAGCGTATTGCAGTAATGCTCAATGCAAGGTGCACAATGGAGTCTACTTAGAGGGTAACTTATTGGAATCAAGTGACACCCAATCCCAGCAAGTACGATACATTTGGTCAGGGTTGGGGGTTGAGTGAGGTGGGCAGTGCATTAGTAGATTCTAAAAACTGCCCAGGTAAAACAGTCTAGCAGTTCCTCAAACTATTAAATATAGAGTTATCACATGACCTAGCATGCCAGCCCAAGGTATATGCCCAAGTAAAGTGAAAACATATGTTCACACAAAATATTGTACACAAGTGGTTTATAGCAATGTTATTCATAATATCCAAAATATGAAAGCAGCCTGAAATCTATCTATGGCTGAAAGGATAAAGAAAATCTGCACATACATACAATGGAGTATTACTTGGCCATAAAAAGGAATGAAATACTATTACATAATGTAACTTGGATGAACCTTGAAGGCATTATACTAAGTGAAAGAAGCCAGTCATAAAAAGTCCAGATATTGTATGATTCCATTCATATGAAAGTCCTTTATAAGGAAATCTAAAAGGACACCCAGGAGATTACTGGTTGCTTAGGGCTGGCTGTGGGGGATGGGGCGTATCAGGGTGATAGCTAGTGGGTATGATATTCCTATTTGAGGTGATGAAATGTTCTAAAATTAACTGTAGTGAGGAATGCACCTATCTGTGAATATATTAAAGCCATTGAATTGTACACCCGAATTATATGGTGTAGATTATATCCCAGTAACGTTGATTTAAAGACAGAGAAAAAAATACTCCCCAGATGATTTTAATGTGCAACTGAGTTTGAGAACCACTGATGTAGTTGAAAGAGCATGCACTTGAAGTTAGACAGATTGGAACAAAGTGACTGTGTCATTAGGTGACCCAACTGTGGCTTTCTGAGTCTCGTTTTCCTCAGCTGGAGAATGAGGATAATAATTACTGTCTCATAGGCTTTAGAAAGAAGATTTGGTGTGGAAAACAAATGAAAGTATGTGTAGAGTCTGACACTTAGCAAGCCAGCACTCTATTAAAGGAAGTTATTGCCATCATTGCTTTTCTTTTCTGCCTGAAGGCTCACAGGGCCAGCATTAGAAATATTCGTTCTCACCGCACCCGGCTGGGGAGAAGGTGATCTGGAGTGGAGGGGACGAGCCCAAATGCATTATCTGAATGCAGACTCAATAAATGTCCTCTGAGTTTGTAATAATTTTTTTGGCCCCATCACAAAGCCCACATTCTTCCCATGAGTAAGACTGCAGTGGCATTGTTCACTAAGGAAATGTGAATTTTTTTTTTTTTTTTTGGCCATTAAAACTTAGGGAAAGCCGGGCGCGGTGGCTCAAGCCTGTAATCCCAGCACTTTGGGAGGCCGGGGCGGGTGGATCACGAGGTCAAGAGATCGAGACCATCCTGGTCAACATGGTGAAACCCCGTCTCTACTAAAAATACAAAAAATCAGCTGGGCATGGTGGCATGTGCCTGTAATCCCAGCTACTCAGGAGGCTGAGACAGGAGAATTGCCTGAACCCAGGAGGCGGAGGTTGCGGTGAGCCGAGATCGCGCCATTGCACTCCAGCCTGGGTAACAAGAGTGAAACTCCGCCTCAAAAAAAAAAAACAAAAAACAAAAAACAAAAAAAAAACAAAAACAAAAACAAAAAAAAGCAAAAAAAAACTTAGGGAAGACCAAACACAGGCCCACAGTGGGATCTACTGGTATGCCCTTGCCTTTCATAATATATTTGTCACCAAATTCTATCAATCTACTGCTACAATATGCCTCACAAATCCAGCCACTTGTATCCATTTCCACTGCCACTACCCTAGACCAGGCCTCTAGCATCTCTTACCTAATAATTCGGATCCTCTTTAACTGCCTGTGCCTTTTTTCCCCTCCAAATTCTTCTTTACCCTGCAGCCACAGTGATTTTTGTAAAATGCCAATTTGATCAAATCTCTCATTTGAAGACCTTCAAATGGCTTGAAATCTTTCAATGATCCCGTATAGCTCTAAAAGCCTAACTTCTGTCTAACCCTCCAGCCTTATTTCTTACTACTCTTTGTCTCCTAAATATCTTTTGAAATTGGCAATTTCTTTGTAGCTCTACACTGTGAGTTCAATCTGCCATCATCCTCAATCAGGGCTCTTGAACAGCTTGCAAACAGTTCTTCCTGGCTTCAGCCATGCCCCCTTTGAATCCACCTTCCATCACATAGCAGCCAGTGTGACTCCTTTGCCTAAATCCTCTTTATACCTCCCAATTTCCCTAAAGACAATGATCAAGCTTCTTATCAGGGCTATAAGACCTTCCATATTTGGACCCTGCTGACTTTCCCACTTCATACTTACTTACTCAGGTTTCCGTATACATCACTTCTTCCTACCCACGGACCTTTGCAAACATTCTTGCTTTCTGGAATTTCCTGCCTGTGTCCTTGCACTTCCAAGTCCATTACATCCTTCAAGGCCTAGGTCAAATAATCCTGTCTTCAGGAACTCTCCCCCAACTTCCCCAAGGAGCAGTTCTTCCTGGCTTTAAAAAATCTAATTATACATTATCTTTGTCTCATCACCTTCTCATTTAGTTTATCATCATGTCTAGTGTGAATCTCTCTGCCTCAAGTGTATGATTGTTGAGGTTTAACCACACATTTTGTTTGAGCCACGAATAACTGAGACTTAAAACAAAAAGCAGAAGACCTGGGCAATACCTGAAGGTACCGACTGGGGGGCTGTGGCTATGCGAGTGTGAGGGGTAACAAGCTTAAATATATAAACCCCTTGGATTACTAAAATAGATTAGAATCATCCCTGCTTGGTGGTCCAATGTGTGAATTTAGATCGGGGGAAGTTAAGCCAAAATGAGTGTAGAGTTGAAAAATAAGATCAAGGTCCTTGGCAAGGAACTAGATCTAACTAGAAATGTGTTGAAAGACGTGCTGGGCATACAGTACTGAATGTTCATATGTCTACATAAGTGTGTACATGCATGCTTGTTTTTATAGGTGTGAGTGGTTATATATATGGGTGAGTTTAAGTGTGTGAATGCATAGCTGTGCATGAACAGACATGTATGTGCCTGGGTATGGTTATGAATATTTTAAATGTGGCTTTATATGTGTGTATAGTTGGGGAGTAGGGAGGGTCTTAGCTTGAGCCTAAGCTCTGTCAATTGCTGACATTCACACATGCCTGGGCATGGCTGGGAAACTGGTGGGGCAGGCCTGTCAGAAATATATTTGTATTGAAGGACTAAGGATCCTCCTGGGAGATAATTTATCCTGGAAAAAGAAAGAGGTATTGGCCCAGTAAGAAAGCTTTAGTCACTAGAGGGGAGACACATGTCTGAGTAGAGCACAGTGGCTGTCACTTGAGTTTGTCCCCAGACCTAGCACCATAGATTCAGTGTCTGAGCCTTATGGGCATGTAAGAAGTTGTAGTCAGTAAAAAACAAAAAGAGCTGTTTTACAAAAATATTTTGTCATTAGGCACATGCATGACTGCTTGGGGACTCCACAAATTCGTTCTTTGTCAGACAACAAATATATTTATCTAATACCTGCTCTGTACCAGATACTGCGCTAAATGTTGGGGATGCAGCAGTGAACAAAGTGACAGAGCTTACATTTGAGTGTAACCCCCAAAAGAGAGGCATTTCCTGCCACATCCTCCCAAACACCATATACTTGCACATCTATAGGGAGAGTTGCAGCTAGTCTATACCGTATCTGTACAGATTAGAAAATTGCACTTGCTCTGGGCAGCTTCAAATCTTGGCAAGGGGACAATGCATTCTCTGAGAAGGTGAATTAGAAATAGGTGTCCATCCTCTCCTCTAGGACAGATTCAACTCCACAGGCATACTGCATGACAGGGAAACAAGGATGGATTTGACTCCTTCCTTTCCTCTCAGAGAAGCATCTCTTGTGCAGTGTGCAACCTGCACAACGGTCCATGGTGACCAGTGCTACAACTCTCCAAGGTGTCAACAGTTGCTCTGGGAACAAGATAGTGATGCCCAGCACTAATTTTGGTGGTAACATAGAAAAGCTAGTACTATGGGAAACTATTATTACTCCATAGAAGTAACAGCAGTTTCTACTGTGAATTGTAAAAGCTGACAAGGGCAGCTGATATCCAGTGGATGTGGTACCGAGCGTTCCAAATGCAGCATTACACAGCGTTAAGTGTCAGCTATGCCTAGAAAACATAGCAATGCTTAGATCACATAAGAGCACCTGGAGGCTATAAGCTGGAGCACAATAATGGGAGAAAGAAAACACAAAAGCCACGTACTGATTCTGACACTAATCATTCATGAGCACGTATGAGAACACCCCTAAGAACACCCAGAAAAAAATTATTGTGGTACGAACCCTTCAGGGGGCTAAAGGAGAAGGCAGGAACTAGAAAAGTGTGTGTGTGTGTGTGTGTGTGTGTGTGTGTGAGAGAGAGAGAGAGAGAGAGAGAGAGAGAGAGAGCGCACACGCCTCTGTGATAATAATGTGTGTGCATAGGCAGACCAGGGTCTTTGCATTTCACATAAAGGACAGAGCCCAAAATGTGTAGCTATAGCTTTCCAGCCTCTCTAAGAGGAGGAGTAGTTTTCCCTTGAGTAAAATAAAATCCATTTGTTCAGCTATGCAGAAAGAGTTTTCTTCAATATTGGTTGAACCATTGAATTTAGATCCACAGGACTCAAAGTACTATTGATAGCAACATTAGGATCTTTATATCTAGAATCGTAAGGCTTTGTTTAGATTTATGTGAGTTCTTTGTATAATAAGAATTGCAACCATTTAAAGAATTGCTGTAAATATTCGCAGTTTTTCTTAATGCGATCCTTTTTTATTAACAGACTCTTTTCTAATTTTAAAAGCAATATATGCTAGCCTGAAGAGTATGTAAAATTTATAAAGAAGGAAATAAAAATTAGCCATAGTCCCACCATCTACACACACACACACACACACACACACACAAATACTATGTAAATAGTTGTTATGCTATATTTTTTATTTGTATTATATATATATATATATATATATATATATATATATATATGAATAGTTTTGATCAGCAGTTGGTTGGTTCCACAGATGTAGAACCCATGTATATGGAATCTATGGATATAGAGGGCTGATTATATATATACATATACAATCCATATCCACAGATTATGCTGCTATATACAATTATGTGTTCTGACTTTCACTTAACCTTATATATGGCTGGGCATGGTGGCTCACACCTGTAATCCCAGCACTTTAGGAGTCCGAGGCAGGCAGATCACTAGGTCAGGAGTTCAACACCAGCCTGACCAACATGGCGAAAACCCGTCTCTACTAAAAACACAAAAAGTAGCTGGGCATGGTGGCAGGCGCCTGTAATCCCAGCTACTCAGGAGGCTGAGGCATGAGAATCACTTGAACCCAAGAGGCAGAGGTTGCACCATTGTACTCCAGCCTGGGTGACAGAGTGAGACTCCATCTCAAAAAAATAAAATCCCTGTATATATATATATATACATATACAGTCAGCCCTCCATATCCATGGGTTCCATATCCATGAGTTGTGCATCTGCAGAATCAACCAACCGCTGATCAAAACTATTCCAAAAATATACATAAATATTAAAAAACAATAAAATAATACAAATAAAAATATAGTATAACAACTATTTACATAGCATTTACCTTGTGTTAGGAATTATAAGTAATCTAGAGGCAACTTAAAGTATATGGGAGGATATGTATAGGTTATATGCAAATACTATACCATTTTATATCAGGGATTTGAGCATCACAGATTTTGGTATCCATGGGGGTACTGAAAGCAATCCCTTACAGATACTGAGGGACAAGTGTGTGTGTGTGTGTGTGTGTGTGTGTGTGTGTGTATCCATTAATATTTTGATGTTTTTCCATGCATACAAACACACACACACACATATCAGGATTATGCTGTTATATACAGTTTTGTGTTCTAATTTTCACTTAACTTTTGTCAAGAACATTTCCCCTTGACATTGTGTATTCTATAAAATATCTTTAATAAATGGTTGCATAGTATTTCATTTCATGAATATGCCATATTTTCTTTTGCTATTATAAACATTTCAATAAATATATTCAAATATACATGTTTATGAGCATCTTTGCTTATTTACTATTATATATTATTAGAAGTGGAATTATTCAGTCAAGTTGATGAACATTTAAAAGATTCCAGATATGTATCACTAAAATGTCCTCTATTTAAAGATGAGCTAATTTACACTCAATGTACAGTCTTAGCAGTAGTGTATGAGTGTGCTTTTTACCACATGTCTGTTAATAATGAGGATTATCTTTTTATAAATATCTTTGTTTATTTCACTTATAATAAAATGTATGTTTTAGTTTTATATAGTATGGCTTTCTAGGTATTTGGACAGATTTCTGCAGGCAGAAAACAGCTAGAACTGCTGGATAAAGTACATACATATTATGCTATGGACAGTGTATACAGTGTATATATACATACATATATAGTGTATATATCATAGGTGTGGAGAAAGAGAGAGAGAGAGAGAGAGAGACAGAGAGAAAATCTTATTAAAAGTGTCAAAAAGCTAATGAGATAGGAATTACCAGGCACGGATCTAAGTGAAGGCAGCAACCCAAAGAAATAAGCCAAGCACTGAAAATTTTCCCTAAAGACATTTGCCAAACCAGCCTAACTTGAGCTTTACTCTTTTGTGTGTATATGATTTCTCCATATATGGGGACAGAACATAAAGCTCAGGGCTCTACCAAGATGAGGAAACTGATTAGGAGTCCCTAGTACCATAAATCTGTTGTCCTAAAGGGTTATATTCTTAGTGTAAAAGTGAATCAGAAATAAATATGTAGCCTCAGGAAAATGTAAGGAAAGTTGCTTTGCTGCCTATCACAACTAGTTGGTGGGAAAAGGTGAATAATCATTCCTGGTAAATTATAACCACAATTTAGCTCTTGTGTGGGCTTATTGCCCCAAATTTACATTACAAGTGAGAACGTGTGGTATTTGGTTTTCTGTTCCTGTGTGTTAATTCATTTAGGATAATGGCCTCCAGCTGCATTCATGTTGTTGCAAAGAACTTGACTTCCGTTTTTACAGCTGCATAGTATTCCATGGGGTATATGCACCACATCTATGAAAATATCTTCAAACCTTGAGGATAAAATAAATTTTCAAACATTCAGAGACTTTGCCACCCCCAGATATACAATATAAGAAATGGCAAAGGATGATTTTTGATAGAATCTTTGAATCCCAAGAAAGGTTGATAAGCAAAGAAAATCAGATAGAATGAGAGGACACCACAGTTTCAGACAAATTTTTGTTGCCCACAGACCAGGAAATTCCCAGCGGAGGAGCCCCACGGGTCGCCAGTGCGACTCTTGTGGCTGGTGTGGCGGTTTTGCCGGCCCCCAGGCACGTGGTGGTTCTCGGTGCAGAGTAAATGCAGCAGGGTCCCCTTTTGGTCGATGTTTGGAGCTCCGGGAAGGCAGAGTCACCCATTCACCTGACTGAAAAAGGGACTCAAGCCGGAAGCCAGGCTGGAGATTCCCGGGCAGAAAAGCACCACGAATCTTAATGCCGCTGTTTTAGCCGATGCAGTAGGTTGCTCAGATTTCAGCGCTGGGAATCAACAAGTTGGACATCCACTCAGAGACCTAATTTGAAAGTTGGCAATTACAAAGATGACAGGTGAATGAACTCACAATCATGGGAAGAAACCAGCATAAAAAGGCCGAGAATACCCAAAATCAGAATGCCTCTCCTTCTATAGGGGATCACCGTTCCTCATCAACAAGGGAACAAGGCCTGATGGAGAACTAGTGTGTTCCATTAACAGAATTAGGCTTCAAAAGGTGGATAATAGGGAACTTTTGTGAGCTAAAAGAACAAGTTCTAGCCCAATGTAAAGAAACTAAGAACCTTGAAAAAAGGTTTGACGAAATGCTAACAAGAATAGACAATTTAGAGAGGAATATAAGTGAATTAATGGAACTGAAGAACACAATACGAGAACTTTACGAAGTATGCACAGGTTTTAACCGTCGAACTGATCAAACAGAATAAAGGATATCAGAGGTCAAAGACCAACTTAATGAAATGAAACGAGAAGACAAGATTCGAGAAGAAAGAGTAAAAAGGAATGAGCAAAGTCTCCAAGAAATATGGGACTACGTGAAAAGACCTAATTTACGTTTGATAGGTGTACCTGAATGTCATGAAGAGAATGAATCCAAGCTGGAAAATATTCTTCAGGATATTATTAAGTAAAACTTTCCTAACCTAGTAAGGCAGGACAATATTCAACTCCAGGTAATACAGAGAACACCACAAAGATATTCCTCAAGTAGAGCAACTCCAAGACACATAATTGCTAGATTTACTAGGGTTGAAATATAGGAGAAAATTCTAAGGGCAGCTAGAGAGAAAGGTCAGGTTACCCATAAAGGGAAGCCTATCAGACTCACAGCAGACCTCTCAGCAGAAACCCTACAAACTAGAAGAGAGTGGGGGTCAATATTCAATATCCTCAAAGAAAAGAATTTTCAACCCAGAATCTCATAACCAGACAAACTAAGCTTCACAAGTGAAGGAAAAAAATAAAATCTTTTGTGAACAAACAAGCACTCAGAGATTTCATCACCACCAGGCCTGCTTTACAAGAGCTTCTGAAAGAAGCACTACAAACAGAAAGGAACAATCAGTATCAGTCATCCCAAAAACTTACCAAAACGTAAAGAGTATCTCTATACTGAAGAACCTACATCAACTAACGGGAAAAATAGCCAGCTAGCATTAAATCACAATATTGAACTCTCAAGTATCTCACAGACTTAAATGAAATATTGGTTGGCTGTTTGTTTGTTATTTTCTTCCCTTATTCCTTCCTGTCTCCGTTAAGTACAATTATCGGCATAAAAGAGGTTTTTATTACCTATTTTTAGATTGCATCCCTGCCTGGGCAATAGAGCAAGAATCCTGTTCTCTCTCCCCCTTTTACTTTCTCTTTCTCTCAAAAAAAAAAAAAAAATTCACACATATGAAGTTTTTTTCCAGTTATCTTTTTGTTCGTGATTTCTAACTTCATTGCATTTGTTGTCATAAAATATACTCTATTATTTTAATCTTTAAATGTGTTTAGACTTCCATTATGGCCCAAGATATATCAATTTTCATAACTAATCCGACTGTTCTTAAAAATAAATGCATTCTCCAGTTCCCGAATGATTATTACAGCAAATTTGTTAATATGTTTTTCAAATTGCCTCTTTCTTTATAGATTTTGCCATTATAGATTTTGCTATTAGTTACTAAGAGAGATGTGTTCAAATGTCTCATGATGATTGTTGATTTGTTTATTTCTAAAAAGAAAAAAATAGAAAACGGTAAATATGCAGGGATAAGGAAACACTGAACATATAAAACAATAGTATCATGTGGAGTTTTTTAAAAAAAATAAGAAAACTTAAATACACAACAATGAAATAAGATTTCACTGTTGTATTATTTGCATATTTTTGTTACCAGTAAGCTTGAACAATTTTTGTATGTAGCCATATATATTTTTCTATGAAATATTTCTTAGTCTAATTTTCTCTTGAGTTTTTAAGTTTTTCTTCTCAATTTGTATGAGTTTTAAAATATAGATTAAAGCTATCAATTCTTCAATTATCATATATGTTACAATATTCTTCCAAGTTTTAAAAATCTAGTACATTCTAAAAATCTTTTGTTATGTCATCCATTGCGTTTAAACTTAAAACGGTTTTCATTATTAGTAGATCTGATGAACAGTCTTTTTGGGTTTTTTTCTATAGTTTTTGTTTAGTTTTTCACATTCCCTTTTTTAGATCCTTCTGGATTCTATATTGATACATGTTGTGAGATGAAGTTCTAAAGAAGCCATGTTTGCTCATTTTTGCTTGCCAACATAATTTCACAAAACCCCTGACTCTGTGATAATGTGTACCTCTCTGGAAAGATGCTTTGAAGACAAAACAGGATAGAGCACATGGTCCCCTACTTCTCTTGCCTGAGACCTATATTACTTAAAAGACAAATGACCCTAGTCCTCGCCTTTTCAGCACATAAGATAACATCTGACTGGGTAATTATGGCTCTGTATTGATAATCAGATGTACTTTAAAAACATTTTTTGAAAAGAGTCTAACTCTGTCACCCAGGCTGGAGTGCAATGGCACGATGTCAACTCACTGCAATCTCTGCCTCCTGGGTTCAAACCATTTTCCTGCCTCAGCCTCCCAAGTAGCTGGGACTACAGGCACATGGCACCACGCCTGGCTAATTCTTTTTTTTTTTTTTTTTTAATTTTTGGTAGAGATAGGGTTTCACCATGTTGGCCAGGCTGGTCTTGAACTCCTGACCTCAAACAATCCATCTGCCTTGGCCTCTCAAAGTGCTGGGAAGTACAGGTGTGAGCCACTGCACCTGGCCCCAGATGTACTCTTATACCCAACCCATGATATGATTGGAATGTAACTTCCGAGTAAGTTTGATGTGCTTTTGCATGTACCAAACCCCTACCATGTGGATATAAGCAATGGGCAGAAGTACTGTGCAGGAACACAGTTTTTAGGCCTTGTTCTATAGTCTTCCATAAGACTGAATAAAACTAACTTTATTTAAAGGCTTGACTTTTTTTCTGTAGTCAACAATAGTTATCTAATTATCCAAGCACTATTTGTAGTATAATTTTATACTTCCCCACATATATTAATACCTTCTTATAATATATTAAGTTATATGAACAAGAAATCTTTGGGGGGATGATCTTTGTGTTTCACTGATCTGTTTGTTCATTCTTACAGTTGTGTCAGCCTGTTTTAATTACTATAGCTTGTAGTATACTTTTACGAAGGCTAAGGCTAAGGCTTGTGCTTCAAATTACTCTTCTTTTTCAAACAATTTGAAAATCAAGATGAATTGTAAATTGGTTTTCAGAAGTATATTGATTGATTTGACCTTGAGGCCATGTAATTCAATGTTAGTAGATCATCAAGGAGATATGATACAAGGTAATTAATATGCCTTCACAGAGTGTGACAGAACCAAAGTAAAAAATTATATCTAATTTACCTGTCTTAGGATACCCAGAACAACATGAGACTTGGGGCAAAAAGAAATGGTCTTTCCTTCCTCATGCTAACTTTAGGATTATAATAAACTGTAAAAGAAACAAATGTGCTATTTTGAAGGTAGTACATGTACATGATCCTGATCTTAGGTGAAGGAATGTCCTGAAATAGCTAAGTGCAGAACTGCCCGTGTAGAGAGGTCCTGTTTCTTGAGTTAAAGAAGGTCTTTTAGGAGTAGCCTTGTCTTGTTTATGATATATTTATATAATGTCCATCACAGGGTTTCCTAATGAGACACATTTAGAGAAAAATGCACAATAGGATGAAATCCTATGCTAGACAGTATAGATGCATACTATAGAATGACTATCCTCTACATGGTGGGTGATTTCTACATTTGATTTTATAACACTGCTACGTATTATTTTCTAACAGCAAATAAACATATCAGAACTGGAATTATTTGCTAAACACAATACATATATTAGTTTCTAATGCCTCCATAGAAACCTTAATAGGAAGGTGAAGCCCTTAACTTTGTTTACATCAATAAAAGATATTTCAGCACATCCTAAGAAAATATAGAAAAATACTCACTTAGTAACAGACTAAGAAGCACCTTGATTTGCTGGAAGGAAGGGAAAGGGAAAGTGGGACTGGAATTTACCCATAAATTTGCCAGGTTTGCAGAAATAAGAGCCTGATATTAGCTTCACTTGACTTTGGCTACAACCCCATGAGGCTGATGGAAGAAAATAAGCCTTTATTGTGCTATTCCAATCCTCATCTTCAGGCACAGAGCCAGAGGCAGAGAGGACTAGAAATTTGGCGTGGCTGACTTTTCTGCATTGGGTGTGGATTTGGTGTTGATGTAAATTGGGAGGCTGACATCTACCCTGCTTAAATAGAAACGGTGTTTGGGTCTGCTGTAAGAGTGCCACTCCATGAATGGGCAGAAGATAGAGGCTTGTCCTTGAGATAATCAGGGAAACTGCCCACCACACCTCCCCCCCCCACCCCCCCAATCACATGCAGTTCGCCATGCCCCAAGCTGAAATTACACACTCCCTTCACTCCCAACTACCCCATTAACCTCCTCTTGCAGTACGGAAGGTCTATTGATAGTATTATCATCTACCCAGCTGAGTTCAGTTCCACAAATATTTGTTGATCATCTACTTTGTGCTGGATACTGAGATAACTAGTAAATAACACATAAACCTTTCTCTTTTAGAGTTTACCACCTAGAAAAGGAGACAGACAAGCAATTTCAGTGTATGAGTGGTATAGGAGCTAGGAAAAGAAGAAGAAGGGACTTTCATATGGAGGAAAGAGACTGAGCAAAGCCTTGAGAGTGTATGCAAGAGGCTATACTTGTGATAGTCAAACTCGTGATAGTCAAACGGAAAGTGTGAGGACAGAAGCAGTGGAAAACAAAGATGAACAAGGCACCGAGGAGCTTTTGACTACAGAGTCAGGATTATATTGACAGTTGTAAAAGATCACTGTGGCTGTTTTGTAAAGAAAAGACTAGAATGGATCAAGAGTGGAAGCAAAAATACTTATTTAGAAACTAGATAATTTAGGACTGTCCAGTTACCCAAGCTAGAAATTGCTTACTTTATACTTCCCCCTTTTCATCATAACCAATAATCACATCAAAATCTGACAGTTCTACTGCTAAAATTCATTTAATCACTCAGTGTTTATTGAACACTTCTATGCATCCAGTGTCATGAGAGGTGAAAAAGAATTCATTTTTCTTCTAATAGAGACTGATCGCCTTGTGGGAGTGGAAAACACGTAAAAGGGTAATTTCGAAATAATGTCATAAGTATTTACTGGGTGCTCTCCAAGCTGGAAGTGTGGAGAAAGATATATATAGGTGGGTGTGGGGGGGGTCGGAGAGATTCGCTCTGCAGAGAACGAGAGAGAAATAAGGGATCCATGAAGATGAGGTATGAGTTATAAGGATGAGTAAGAATTCCCTAGGGGGAGGAAGTTGGGAGAGTATTGCATGTAATGGGAATAGCTCATGCAGAGGCATGGAAATATGACTGAGTAGGTCTTGTTCAGGAACCAGCAAGCACTCTGGAGTCACTGAGACTGGAGCTTAGGTTATGAGAGTTGGCATAAAAGGTGAGGTTGGAAAGATAGACCAAGTTGGAATGTGAAAGCCCTTGTGCAATGATGTGAATCCTGGAGAGTCGTGAGAGATTTTTAAGCTGAAGAATGAATGATCAGGTTTGGGACTTGAATCCATATCTTAGGCCACTATAATTTATCACCATCTCTTCATTCTCCCTAATTGTGCCCTATTAAAGCTCTTGCTCTTCCTTATTTATATGATTGCAGTGGTCACCTTACAGATCTCTCTGGCCCAGGTAAATTCATGTAAACTATCCTTCACTTTGGCGTCTTTCTAAATCCAGTCTGCTCCTACCAGTCTGTTGCAGCAGGCCAGTGACTCCCCATCGTTGCCAAGAGAAGTCCTCAAAGGCTCAGTATGTCATGCAAGACCCTCACGTTCCAGCCTGTGCTGCTTTATATCCTCCTCTCCCATTTCTCTTTCTCACTCTCATTCCAGCCAGCCCCTCTTATCCCTCCTAACTCTGGGTCTCCCAAGCCTGCCAGGCACACTCAGGACCCCACGCCTTTTCTCTCTCTCTATCTGAGATGTTCTTACTGCAAATTGCTCCTTAATCTTCAAGAATCAGCCCACAAGGCAAGTTCCTCTGACCTTGCCTTGACTCCTATAGGAAAAATAAATCTCTTCCCTTCTCTGAGCTCCCTGGCATATGGCACATACTGATAATAGCACATACATCACATTGCCTCATAATTATTGCTTAAAAGTCTGTTTCTCAGGCTGGAATGTAAGTTCCACCAGGGGATGAGGCCGTATCACATTCCTCCCATAAACTCAGCTCATAGCACCGTGCCTCGCACATACTTAGAAGCTTGGCAAAAGTTAAATGAAGACACTGATCTTCTTGTCCCATTTTTGTCCGGAATCTGTCATCTTCCTCACTAAGCGACTACTTACTGTCCATGGGAAATCACTATTTTTGGGGATAGGTTTCCATTGCTAGGTCACTGCAATTACTCTCTTTAATCAGTTGGACAGCAAAAGGTCTGTAGCTGAGACATTTCTTGAGTTAGAGAGCACGGGCTTCATTCTTCATACCATAGCTTCCAGAGGGACTCAAGTACCCACCACAGACTCAGCTTGCAACCAAGCAACATGATAAAGCCTGTGTCTGTCTTTTAAATATCCACCCCTTCCATTCACCTCTGTATATTTTGGGGCCTAAGCAAAGGACAAAGAACATTCTCAGAGATATCTTGGGGCATGGCATAATGTCTACACTTCAGCTGGGATTTTTCTAAGGATAGCCACACATATGTGCCAAAGAGGGACTACAAAACAAAACAAAACAAAACAAAACAAAACAAAAAACAGGGAAAACTATGTCTGCTAGTATTCGGGCTTCCTATAGCTCCCTCTTAAAGGGAGGAATAAGAAACCCCCTAACTGGGGTTAGTTGAAGGGTCAGAGCCCTCAGAAATCCTTCTATTTCTCAATTGTGGATTTAACATCCACCCGCTTTCAAATTCCAAGAAAAGTTCAGCATGGGCTCTAACCACACCCCCTTTCCCTTAACTTCTAACGCTTACAGCAGCTGGTAGGAACTTCAAACTACTAAGCCCAGGGCAGTCCCTGAAGCTTACAGCATAAGTAAGAATCTAGTGCCTCAGGAGCTAATTCCTGGAGGGCTTTCTGGGGCATCCAGGAGTCTCTGGTTACTTGACATAGTGCACAGGCCACTCATATTGAAGCACACATGTAGGGGTAACATTTTGGGGGATAACCTTATGTTAGTTTAAGGGCAACCTGAAAATGTCTCTAATTATTGTCAAAAGAGTTGAAGACTGACTTTGGGAGGCCGAGGCAAGGAGATCACCTGAAGTCAGGAGTTCAAGACCAGCCTGGCCAACACAGCGAAAACCTGTCCCTACTAAAAATACAAAAATTAGCGGAGCATGGTGGTGACTGTAATCCCAGCTACTTGGGAGGCTGAGGCAGGGGGATTGCTTGAGCCAGGGAAGTGTAGGTTCTAGTGAGCAGAAATCATGCCACTGAACTCCAACCTGGGTGACAGAGCGAGATTCTATCTTAAAAAAAAAAAAAAAAATGGGGACTGAGTCTTGGGGCTTGTAGGAAGCTGAGCAAGAAAATTTTACTTCCAATAGCTTTATTACTTGTAAAACTATTCATGACTCATATAAAAAGTGGAAGGGACAAGGTAGGAGTTTAGTTATGAGGGTACAAATTAGTTTGTAGGTACAATGGGGGAATGGGGCAGAGACAAAGGAAAAGCAGAGGAATGGACTGCAGGGAGATAGGTGGGGGATCACCTGAAATTTTAGAAGCGAGAAGCTTGAAGAACAGGAATTATTGCCTCATTAAAGGGGAAATATTTGTTTTAGGAATCCACTGTAAACATTTATCTGATTTGCCTAAGAATGAAGTAGGAATAGGTCTCTGTAAGCTTCAGGATGTACTGGAGAGGAAACCCAGGCATGGACAGCAAATATCCTTTCTTGATTGTATTCTTGTCCCTAGAGTCTTAGAGGATTTAGTTTTAGACTCAAGGCCCTCTAGTCCGTATCACAGTGTGCATGTATGGACCATCTATCTATAGCATACATTTTCCCTGGAAGTGAGTTTAAAAACAACTATTATAAACAAAAACAGGAAGCAAAACAAACAAGGAAACAACAATTTAGCACTGCAGAGGATGAAGGAAGATGGGGCAGAGAAAATGCACTTCCCACACTACCTAAATGCTGTTAATAAAAAAAGACCAGCAGAAAATGGCAAGGTTGGGATTTTCTAAACAGCCAACACCCAACTGCTTTATTCATTCTATGACTATAACGTCATCAAATATTTATTGAACACTATTAAGTACCACAGATAAGCACTAAGGATGAAGAATTGACTTAGGCAAAGTCCTTACCTTCAAGGAATTCACAGTCTATGGGAGAACACTCATAAATTATAACACCATACCAGGGCAATTGAGCTTGGGAGTGGGATAACCTGGCCCATTGAGAACAATGCCTATAAGCATAGGGATATGGCTCTGTGCTGACAAAAGAAGTGTTGGGGATCAGCTGCACTTCTGGGTCTCCATTCAAACTATAAGTTTAAGTAGAAAAAGGGTGCAGCTGAGCTTTGCGATTGATTCAGAATACAGCTGCTAAATCTAACTACAGTTCTTTTGGCACTGCTAACCAGGCTGGATTCTGCCTGGTGGTCAAAGGCTGCCAAATCCTGGATTTAAGACATTACCTTTCCAAAGAAAAATAGCTATAATGAAAATCGCATACAACTTACATAAACTTTAGTAATATAACACACACATTACCTTTAAAAAAAAGACACTAGTATTTTGTTACATATGGACCGTCAAACTGACTTAAAAGTTATTTCTTGCTGTCTTTTATCTTATTTCCATAAGCTTTATAATTTTAATAGTACCCATCTGACTCTACCCAATGATAAATTTATTTGAAAACTTCTCCAAAAGAAACTTTCTCAACATTTTAATTATTTGAACTTGCCTTTATGAACTTAAGGCACAACTTGCCTGAGCCTTGGTTTCATCAACTGTAAAATGGGGACGATAAACTCCAGAACACCAGCTATTGGTAAAATTCAAATGAGATTAATATGTGTACAAGCTGGAGTCTAACTGAAAAACAGCCTCTGCTTTACATCTAAATGAGAAATATTATAGCCTTGAAGCTTGACTCCCCCAAGATGCTCTAAACTGGAAAAGTGTTAAGACTAGGTGAATCTTTTCCCAGGATAAGAACGGCATGAAGAGGACAATGGAGAAGAGATAAAAGTAGTCTGGTTGTGACAGAGCCCCTTACAGATATTCAATGCTGATTTGGCTCATCAAGCCAGTTTGTCTAAGCTATTACTTTCCTCTGCTCTCTCACCCTGTTATTTACTTGGTTAAACACGTTGACCTTGCTGGATGAAGGGATACCACTCCTTTAGCAGAAAAAAAGGTGGGAGGGTCTGAAATCCTGAGTGCCTTCATTGTAGAAAAGTGTTCTGTACTGCAAGAACAGCATCTAAGGCAGCATATATAGTGTCTGGAGCCCAACTGAAGGCCAATAATTGATTGTAATAAACAATAAGATATTTTCTATATGATACAGGTATATAAAACTATATTCATTTACAAATATTTTTAAAATGCAGAAAATGTATATTTGGACAGAACTGCCCAATTTTAAAGTAAAGGTTGATAATGAGTTTTAAAAATTGAGGTTAGAAAATCTATTTGACAATGTAAATATATTGAATTGGGCAGCGAATTAAAGTGATTCTCAAAATGTTTCACTGGATAAAAGAAAATAATTGTGTTGAATTTCCTTAATTTAACATTTCAAACTTTAACTATATTACTTAATATTGTCTGAAATCTGGGCTGGGCATGGTGGCTCAACCCTGTAATAGAAGCACTTTGGGAGGCCAAAGCAGGATCACTTAAGGACAGGAGTTTGAGGCCAGCCTGGGCAACATAGTGAGAGCCCCCCACCATCTCTAAAAAAGAATGTAAAAATTAGCTGGGCATGGTGGCATGCATCCTAAGTCCCAGTTTCTCAAGAGGCTGGGGCAGGAGGATCACTTGATCCCAGAAGTTCAAGGTTGCAGTGAACTATGATTGTGCCTCTGGACTCCAGCTTGAGTGATAAAGCAAGACTGTCTCCAAAATGTATTGTCTGAAATATTTTATAGACACTTCCCAGTGAACAAATTTGTTGTTTGGCCATTTTCTGCATGTACATCAAGTAATACACATCATTCTTTTTTACCCATTGTCTATAATTTCTCACTTACAAATTATTCAAATTGATTACATAATATGTTTTAGGGAATATCATTCTCAGTTTTCCCCCCAAATAGGCCAGAATGGTAACTAAGGAAACAAGTGAATGAATGTTTAACTTTGTTTAAACATGTACTGCAATACAGATGATCATTTTGATAAACAGTAATGACTTTCAGCTTTGAGAAATATTTATAAGTTAGCAAATCCAGAACATGAAGCAATACACCAAATAAAGAAACCAACCTCAGTAATACAGATGTCTATTTTATTAAAAAAGTTACAAACAGGTGGACTGCAGGGTTGTCTTACAAAATGACAAGAATGAAATCTATTGGAAAAATTTTACTTTTACAAATCTTTATAGGTAATTGTTCAATGTTTGTACTTGTTATTTGAGATTTTACCTTTCACTGATAAAGTTACAGTACATTAGATCCATGATAATAGGTTACATTATTTTATTTGCAGAGCCCTACTGCAGTGATTTGAACAACTCCTAAACAGATGCCATAGTAAAGACAAGACATATATTGCATTTAATATTAATTTATTATCCTAATAAGCAACATGCAATCTATTGAGGAAGCTAAAATAACTTTTGGTCCCTTTTCTTAAAATGTGCTGGAGAAACCACCTTTAAAATCACTTTCCCCTGATTCCTGTGATCCTAAGTGAATTCAAGTCAAATTTGCTGCTGAGGTCAATGACAATGAACACTGTAATTGAGAGAGAGACAAAGAGAGAAAGAGAGGAAGAGAGAAAGAGAGAGAGAGAGAGAGAGAGAGCGAGAGCAAGAGAGAGAGAGAGAGCGAGAGCAAGAGAGAGAGAGAGAGAGAGAAACAAGAACACAATCTACAGGAAAGAAACACTATAAAAAATCAAAATCTCTAGAAAATTTAAATCATGATGAATTATTTGATTCCTTTAGAATTTCACAAAACTACAAAGCTAGTAACAATGATCCATGATCACTTAACCTACTTTTAAATGAGTGTTTGGTTTTAAGTTTGGTATTAAAGTGCAAACTTAAATTAAGTATTCATTTCAAGCAGTTCATAAATAAGGAACAATGTTTCAATTGCCTGTATCTTTAAAATCTCACTGTAAAATTCAAAATTTAAGAACAAGAGTTCACTTTGAGGGAATTTACTCAGGAATCAAATGCAACACGATTTAAAAAAAGGAAATCAAAGTTTAATCAATTTCTACTCAATAATTAATGGTCATGCTGACCAATAAATCACATGAATGTAGATACCACTTTATTTGAACATCACACACAATATAAATTTAAAATTGCCACACCCTTCCATAAACCATCACTGCATATATTAGAGCTTTCCTTGACAAAGTTATTGAGCTATTATTATAGATCAAAAGCATAGTTTTGGTTTTTTTGTTTTGTTTTATTTTATTTAGAAGCATGTTCAAATGACTAAAGCTGGGCTCCTAAAATCGAGAACTTTGGTGCAGGAGGTGAGCTGCAGTTACTAACTTCTGCAAATGAAAAGCACACAACTAAAATCAAATACAAACCCAACAATAAAATACTGTCAAACTTATACAATTTAAAAATCATTGCTAGAAAAAGCTCTCATTGTCACGATGTTAAAACTGAATCAAAATATTACTCTTCATAAGTTTCCTTTCTGATTCTATACCTGCGTTACTGTTAAAATGTTCAAGTATTCAGACAAAATGTGCTGATTAGGTAAACAACATGGAAGGCAATGGCTATTAGAAAGCACATTTGCAAAAATAAAAAATAGCCCAGAGACTTGGCGCTATTCTCCCTCCTATTACACAGATTTTGTCTCTACTACGAACATGCTTCTTGAGAAATAACTAAAAAGCAATTGTGATAGTGCAAGAAAACTTTAACAAATATTGCTTTAAGCTATTATGCAGAAAGACAAATATTAAGAACTAGAAAGTGTATATGATTTTATTTGAATTCAATTTTACATGTGCAGAAGTCTACTAGATGTCAATTACAAGCCTGACAGGCAAAGATGAGCTATCTCTGTTTAAGTATACAATTAATTTACCATGGATACAATATCCCTTTTCAAAGGCATTGCTAAATAGGTCATAACTAAATTTAGAACTTCACAGAAAGGAAAATATTACTGCCGCAATTCAATGCTATTAATGAGATTAACACATGTGAAAACCTAATGGAATTGAATGTTTAACTCTTCATCTAAATGCTCTACAGTCAATTTCAAATATCAATTGTAACTTTCAGAACATGTTAATTACAAAAACAAAACAAACAAAAAAAACAACAACTCCACACACATCACAAACTGCACTTGAAGAAAAGGGATATTCCATCCATACAGGTAAAATGTGATCTTTAATTTCTTTTTACAACACTGCCAAACGTAAACAAAGTCTCAAAGTATTAACCAATAATTTTAAAGGAGAAAGATTTTACAAATAGGATGAAGCACTGGTATGAGGTAATATACAGAAGTAACCATTTGTTTAAGGCTCAATTTTTTTCTCCATTATAACTTTCTTTTAAAAGGCATTGCGTAGGTAATACTGAGTTTGAGTATTTAATAAATACAAGTCAAGAAACTGATTAAAGAAATCAATTAAAATATTAAAAATTAACCCTTGCATATTAGCCATCAATAAGAACTTAGAAAGCTATAAAAGGACTGACTGATAAAGAACAGATTTTAAACGTATGGTAAACGTGCTAAGCATTCCTATTAAAGGTCAATGGATCTTGAAGGCCAAAGACCTTACGCACTTAAATAGATGTATGGCAACATGCTGTAATAGAGACAGGTTTACCAAGGCTCAGTTCTGCAACCCAGGTTGTAAAGTTCTCCAAAGCAGCATCTGTGCAAATTTCCTCTGAGTTTTATCTGCAATTAAGATAAACATGTCATAAAAATGTAGAAATACATAGTTTTAAAAAAAGAACACTGACAACAGATCTATATACACGTAGAAGTGGTAACAAGAATAACAAACTTCAGTTGAAGTAAAAAGTTAATTTGCCCTCGCCCTGATAAGCCATTAAAAAAAAAAAAAAAAAAAACAGAAACACAGAAGTGATGCGTTAGATACAATGTGCTTTGTGTGTGCATGTGTATAGCTACTCTAGCTTATTTTTGTAGTATTATTATGCCTTGTGCTTATATTATACCTATGCAACATTAAAAATGTCCGTACTGGTTTAAATGATCTTACAGCATAAAAGTTGTTGCAAATGCTGCTTCTACTTTGATCTCTTCACATTTTAACTGGAAATGGTATTAGAATCAAATGCATATTAATTATGAGTTAATTGGCAGTATGTTAGACTTTTCCTAAATTTAATTTTTTGAGAGACTAAGAAAATGTGATTCGGCTGGGCACAGTGGTTCATGTTTGTAATCCCAGCACTTTGGGAGGCCAAGGTAGGAGGACTGCAGAAAGAAAAGAAAAGAAAAGAAAAGAAAAGAAAAGAAAGGGAAGGGAAGGAAGGAAGGAAGGAAGGAAGGAGGGAGGGAGGGAGGGAGGGAGGGAAGAAGGAAGGAGGAAGGGAGGGAGGAAGGGAGCAAGGGAGGGAGGGAGGGGAAGGAGCAAGGGAAGGAGTGAGGGGAAGGAGGGAGTGAGAGGAAGGAGGGAGTGAGGAGGAGAGCGGAGAGGAGGGGGGGGAAGGGGATTCAATCAAGGTCTAGATACTGAGCACCTACTAGGTACAGAGGTTTGGTCAGATGCTAGGTGATAGCAGTAGTTCACATTTCCCACTCGGGCCTGCCCGTTTTTGGGGATATCCTCCCAACCACAGTATCTTCTTTTATGACTGGGATTCCTCAATCCCTGCTCTTATAGCTGATAGATTTCTGCCCTTCCAGCTAATACCAGGGGGGAAAAATCTATCACTCAGACAGACAGAGAGTCCTTCAACTGTACTGAATCACCAAATAGCTTCTAGGGGAGTTATGTTTGTTTTTTAATGCATGAGATAAAAAATGTTATTATAAAGCCAGAAACAAAAGTAGAACAGCCACTATGAAAGAATGCCAAGGGAAACCAGTTTATAATCATTTAAGGGTTCTACCAATGTTTATAAATGCATAATTTTAATTTCATTTGACAGCTACACTTCTATTAGTGTTCAGAGTCTGAGATAATGCTTTATTAGCAGCTATATCATAAAAATGATTACTATTAAAGAACATCGCTCTGCTCACTATTGAAATTCTGCCACCTAAACACATTAGGAAAAAACAGAACAAAAATCTGCCTCTTTAGAAACTATTACAGAAACATTTTTCCAGTTAAAAGACATTTTTGCATTAAATTGTTAATTATGACACTGGCTATTTAAGCTTGGGCAAGTCCAGTTTCCTCATCATTGAAAAATGGGATAAAAATACTTTCCTCACAGGGATGTTGTAAATTTTGTTTTCCTTTCTTAACTATGTTATAAATTTCTAGAAGACCGTGATTGTACTTTTGATATCCAGACTAAGGACCTTTATATATTTTTAGCCTAGCTGGAATTTCTATACATATTTGAACACAACACTATTCAAATATGTATTCATTATGAATACTTTTTAGTAATTTAGACAAGACTTCAATTAGTTTGAATTAACGAATTTGCTATAAATTTTGGTCTACATTTTTCAAATCAAACAATTATAAAGAGATTGGGATTTTCAAATATGATTATATCTCTTAAATATTGAAGACCTGTTCAAGCATTCTCTAAAATCAAATTAAGAAAGTAGTTATTATTTATTTCTAGCCAAAATAAACATTAATAATCAAATCATCTTACTAACCATAATCTATATTGAATAAAAGGTGATATATTAATCACCTCCCACCCTCTAAAAACCTGAGTAACATTTGGTCCATTCACATCCACAGGATGACAATACTCCTGTGAAATCAAGAGATATAGATAAATCCTGAGTTAGACTCAAGAATATTAACATTAGGCATATCTTAAAGGAAACAAAGTATTAATACTAGCTACTTTTCAAGAGAGCAATAAATTATAATTCTGTAAATAAATCCTAAAGCAAAATGCTTGCATTAAACAAATACAAGTCTCTTTCAGATGAGAATTTCAAGTGTAAATGTTCTTGCTCCACAGTGACAGCAAAATTTTCAATATACTGACACTCTCATTTATGTAAAAAAAATTGCTAAAGGTTTAAAGGCAGCTGGTCAAATCATTACTTTTTAACTTGCAGGATATCACATCAAGCACATTGCAAAGGTATAACTTGCAGCTTTCAAGATAAAACACATGTTATCCTCGACCTCACTCTCAAGTTTCCAGCAAGACACTCAACAAATCCTAACTCCGGAATTTACTTAATTGTTTGGTTTTACTATTCAAACTCTTACTTAATTGTTTGGTTTTACTATTTTTTTGCTTTTTACCATTGCAGTATTATAGGAAAGTACAAAACAAAACAAGAAATACACAATAGTATGAACCTTTTGCTCAGGAAATTATAAAATAAATAGTGTCTTCCAAGTGGAGTAAATTGGTATACGAGAATACCAAACACAGAACAAAAGGAACAAAGATCATTTTTTTTGTCAGCCTGAAGAAAAAAGGGGATTCTTGATTCAAGACTAGCACATCATTTCACATGGCAGCAAAATGCCTGAAATGTTAACAAAAGCTCCTGAAAGGCTTAGCAGTTTATGAACATCTTTTTAGTTTACCTGGACTTACCATATTTAAATACAATGGTATTGACTAGAATTCTTTCTCTCTCACAAATATTAGCATGTAATCATAATCACTTTTAATTTTTTTCCAGTTTTATAACATCAAGATGAAATTATTTTATTAAAATAATTTTAATACATTATTTCAATAATTTTAATAAATCACCAAAATGGTTAAATAATTATATTATTTTAATACATTAAATTTGTTAAAATAATTTTAATGTTTTCTTAAACAATTATTTCATTAATAATTTAATAAAACATTAAAATTATTATTTTAATACTAATAATTTTAATCTCAGAGACAGGATCTTGCTCTGTCATCCAGGCTAGAGTGCAGTAGTGCAATCATAGCTTACTGCAATCTGGAACTCCTGGGCTCAAGGGATTCTCCTGCTCCAGTCTCTTGAACAGCTTAGACTACAGGCACATACCACCATACCCAGCTAATTTTTTTATTTTTATTTTTTGTAGAGTCAGGGTCTCACTACATAGCCCAGGCTGGTCTTGAACTCCTGACCTCAAATGATCCTTCCACCTCAGCCTCCCAAAGTACTGAAATTACAGGCACGAGCCACTGTATCTGGGTTCAGGCTGGAATTCCTCTGAAAGAGGTTATATTTTTGTTAAATATCTTTTGTTTCTCTATCCTAATGTGCATAATACTCATGAAGCTTATTGGGGTTGGAATGGGAGGACTAGGTCATTAAATGTGTTCACTGGCACAATTAAACACAGACAGCAAAAGCTGAACCTATGGCATGGAATCCTTGAATGGAGGTAGAATCATACATGAAGGAAAGCAAGCTCACTAAATGTTTATGGTGGACCCAGGGTAGAAGTGACAGAATTAGCTATTTTTCTTATGTACTAGACATAAAAATCTCTGAATGTTTAAAAAATTAATATGATGAGTTCAATTCTGAGATCTCAAATATTATAACCAAGTCCAGTGATAATAAACAGCAGTATGAGCCCAATGATCCAATTCCAGCTGCTAGCTTTGAATTAGACCAGGTAGGTTAGTACTCCCCTCAACTCTAAATTGCTTTTTCTGAATTTGATATTCCTAAGATTGGCTAATCAAAAGAACTTGGAAATATGTTTTTGATTGGATAAGCTTTTCTAAGAGCTGACAGGACTTAAGTTTTTCTTAGTGATATTATCTTCTGAATTGTAGAATTCTACTGAGAAGTAATCCCATGGGGAGAATCTTTTCTGTAGTATGGCTAGAACACTTCCTTGGTGGCAATTCTCCAACTCCATGATGCAATATTTGTTAATTCTACTGATGGTTCATTCTAAGCCAGAGAGGTAATGGAGTAAAATAGAATAGTTCATATGCATTTTATTCTGCAATAAAAGCCTAATCTTGGGGTTAAAAGGAAGCAATTAAAGAGGGAACAGATATACAAAGAGTCATTCTAATCACCAGACACCTCCACATCCAGAGCAGGTCTAACTAGGTAGGCACCTTTCCACTCTCAAGTCTCAAGTCATGAACCCTATGAATTCAGTGACGAGCTGAGAGAATTAGGGGTAGTAGAAAGGGCAAGGGAGCTTCGTTTTCCCCTTTTACTCCAGGTTTACTGAGGGGCTTTCTGGTATATACTACCCCCAAAGCATGCTTCTTCCTCCATTTAACTCCTCTGCTCCACTTTGACTCGCCATGTGAAGTGGGTGACAGATGAGCATTTTAAATAAGCCATTTTCCCCATTCAAAGTGATATGCAAATAGAGCATTGGGAAAAAAGAAGTATCTAACAAAACTGTAACTTGTATAACAGAATCCCACCCCAGTGTTTTACTAATATTATTAATATTTACCTTGTACAGGAAATTTTAAGTATGTGATGTGATTTGATTTGAGGATTTTTCTCCTCATATTTGCTAAACCCCCAGCAAATCATATCTAATTAAAACCTAAAAAAATTTAAAAAACATTCTGATTCTACATATTTTTTATTTTTGTCTTAAAAAAACCTGAAAATGTTCATCAATTCCACTGTATTTAAGAAAAGTAAGTCTAGCTAGACCAAAATCACATTCATATATAATTTAGCCTTTCAGTAGCTTTTGTTAGCATCCCAAGCATTCTGCTGCCATGTGAAATGATGTGCTAGTCTTGAACCAAGAATTCCCCTTTTTCTTCAGGCTGACATACATATATAATGAACTGGGGCTGACATAAATAATGATCTTTGTTCTTTCAGTTTGCTTCCTTGTGTTTGGTACTCTTAAGCACCATTTTACTCTAGTTGGGAGAACCTGTTCCATAATACACTGAGAAAAATAGTATAAAATGTTTCAGGAGACCTTCAAACCACAGTGAATAACACCCTTCCCTCACCCCCCTGCCCCCTGCTCCCATTTTCTTTATCACTTTCATCAATACTGGACTGACATAAAGGAATCCTTGAAAAATCATCTTTAAAACATTCTATTTGCCAAAAAGATACATCAAACTGTCACACTTAAGAGATAACCTTACTGCATTTCCCCCCTTTCTATTAGGGAATCAACAGAATATTTTAGGGTATTATTATGCTCCTTCTTGGCATTCCTTCTATTTGAAAATCAACACTGACACCCACCCACCCCCACACACCAATCCTCTCAAGTGCTACCCATCTTCAAAGCCTGATTCAAATGCTATTGCTCCCAATCTCTCCACCTCAGTGGCTCTTAACCAAGGGCAATTTTGTGCCCAGGGGATATTTGGCAATTTCTGGAGATATGCTTGTCATAATGGGGGATGAGGAAGATGCTACTGGCATCTAGAGGGTAAAAGCTAGGGATGCTGCTAAACATCTGACAATGCATGGGATAGCCCCAAACAGCAAAGATTCCAGAATGTTAAGAAACTGTTCTAACTGGACGTGGTCTGTCCTTTCCCTGGACTCCCACGAGACAGTGATTTACTTATTTTATATATAGTACTATGGGATTATTAACAAAACATTGATCCTTCTCAACAAAAATATACCAAAAGAGTGAACTGTCAGTAATTTATACCAGCACAGAAGAGCTATGATACAGTGAATGAAACCAGAACGGGGCTACAATGCTGACCCGGGTAGTTTTCCATTATATTGCTGCCATACAGCAAAAGAAGTCCCTTTAAAGCATTTGATTGTAGGCTCCTCAGGTTAGTAAAGAAGTCAGGATGATAGTGTATAAAGAATCTGGCTATGCTTCCAAACTTACACTAAAGTTACTGCCAAATGGAAGGGTAAAGGTGAGAAAACAATCCTGGGAGCCATGCAGATAAACAGGTGTTAGGCAAGAGACTAGTGACCCAAATTGAAAGGTGTTAAGACATAAATGTGAGGAATTATCAGAAGCAATTCTTAGAGCATTAATAAATTTTCCATCTCAGTTAAAAACAACCAATTAACAACAATAACAGTGTTTCTGATTTACATCCTATTATTTCTAACTCGGACAAGGTACTCTTCTAAATATTAGGAACAAACATTTCTTAAATCACCTTTACCTGTGAAAGTTTGATCTTCAATCTAGATCTGGATCTGACAAATTTCAAAGTTCCATGACTCATGCTATAGGATTCAAAATCCACCATCTATTTTCTTTTCTTTTTAGGTAAATGGTGAACCAGGACAACCACAAATTTTACTAGCCTCAGATTACAGATTCTCATATATGGGAATCAATTCAATTTTATCTGATGTCAGAAAAGAAAAACCCTGCATATTTTGCACTTTGTTCTAAAAGATCTTGGTCAGGGAGTTCCAGTTAATATTTTTAGAAATTCAGCTTATTGGATATTTTATTTCAAGGCTAACACCTTCATTTATATATTCTGGTTACAAAAACAAGCAAAAAACTGCACAGAGAACTTGACCGATTACTGTAAAAATGAATAATTATTGGTATTAATACTTTCCATTTTCAGTATGTTAATTAACAAAAAATGAAAATATAGTTGGCTTGAGATACTAAAAAAAAAAATCTACGTACTCATTCCCGTATGTAACCAAATAGGTTAAAAATAATTCAGATACAAAAATTTATTAAATGAAATAAACTCAGAAATAATTCAGGAGAAAATAAGTTCAAACATAGCTTTAGAAATTATTCACCTGCCAATTTGGCTGAGACAGCTGGCCCTCTACATGTATGAGACCAATTTTATTCAGTTAACCTCCTATAGCTATCTACACTAATGACGGCAAAAAAACTGGGAACATTTTGTGGGAGTTGGTAAATTTTTTATAAAGATGATAAAACTAACACAAAATGAGTATGTACACTTACATCATCTGCCCAGTAAGTGTCAGATAGAAAAATAGAGCAAAATGGCAAAGATGCAATCACCACACAGAAGTCATTCAAATGTGAAGATGGCTTACAATTTAAGGAGAGAGATTATAGCAGCAAGAACATGGGACTTGATCCATAAGCTCTCTCCTCCTCAAAAGACTATACTGCAAGTGTGATGCTATCAACCAAACATAAGCTGGACTACAGTCTGAACAGTGACTTTATAAAATAACAGGTGTAGCCAGACATAAGAAAATAAATGAGTTTTCATCATATTCTGGTATGCTAAAGGCTGATGAGTGAAAGCATTTTGAATAAAGCATTGTTGTCATCCTTCATTTTCAAAGATGACACTATCTGACAGGAGACCTTGTCTGAAAAGATAAATTAGTGACTGTTAGTCTTTTCTCCAGGGAGCATACACAAAGCCAGACCTTTGATTAGGAATCATTGCTGCAATCTGAAATGCCTGTTGCCATTTGCAACACTGTCTCCTAGACTCGAGGTCAGCCTTGGCTCAGGAAGATCAATTTCATTCCTGATACTGTCAGGCTAGTCTGGCATTTGCTGTGGTTTCTCAGTCATTCATAATATTGGTTGTTTTATTCTATTATCTAAGTGTTACTGTCTAAGTGAGACTATTGGCTCAATTACAATCTAGACTAAAAGATCATGACATGAATAAAATAATCTTGTTTTAAATGCTTCATAATTTTACATAATCTTACTTTTCAAAAAACTCATTCACGTAAAAAACTTGTAAGTTATTTAACTCAGTGAAAGGCCTGAAGGTTTGTTACCATTCCTATTAATCTCATAATTTATTAAACTACTCAACTTTTTGTGCATGATACTGTTCTAACACATCACAGACAATTCAACCAGATTCTCATTTGGAACACATATTTATAATGAAGTCAGGGTACATTGTGGCACTATAATTTGTTATTATCAGAGGTCACTTAAGTCCTTCAAGTGCTAGGTACAGATGAATTTGATTAAATAATTGTATTGTTAATCAAGCACTTGGTGATTAGTAAATTATTGATTTTAATTGTAGCAATTTGCTTCCTGAGGATACAAAAACAAAGTATAGAAAATACTACAGAACTTCTGAAATATTACTGAGTGCTCTCCTGTGCATTTTGGATGCTAAATCAGAAAAACAGGGAAAAAGTGTATTATGGTTTAACTCAAGCCAAATAAATGTTACCAATAAAGCAGAGAAGGAAGAACAATAACTCAAAATCTTTGCGATGGGAATACAAGCAATTTCTTACCTCTGCTTTGCTTATCTGCATTTTAAAAAATTTTCTTCGTTGAATGTTAACTATTTTGTGTGATGGAAAATGTTACTCTAAAAATAAAGAAATTTAAGATAGTGCCATGTGTATAATACTAACCAGCTTTTCATTATACTTGATCAAAAAACAAAACACTACCTGATTCATACAGGTCCATCAACAACTAACCTGCTCGGTATGGCCATGATTGAGGTTATCTTTTTTACTGGACAACGCAAGTTGTACAACACTGATCTTGCTTCTCGGGCAGGGATGAATAGTTCATTTGCCTGACGATCTCAGCAAAAAGTTCATCCACCATTGATTTACTTTTTGCCGATGTCTCCATAAAAGGACAGCCCCATTCTTGAGCCAGAGCTCTGCCTTCTGAAGACATAACCTCTCTTTCTGGTTCCAGATCCACTTTATTTCCTACTAGGATTAGTGGGACTTTTTCATATCTCTTCACTCTGACAATTTGATCTCTCATTGGCTTGATATCCTATTCAAACAATCACAAAGAGAAAGAAAAAAATTATGCTGTTTGTATAACCATAACAGAAATATTACAATATTACAAAAAGTCATACCTCAGTGAGTATACAAGGCTGAATCCAAAATAAAATCACATCTAAACAGACAATACGTCATCATTTTGTCCACTGAAGAACTAATTTCCACAGACCCTGCCTGCTGAGTTAGTCAAGAATATAAAACATGGGTTGCACACTAACCTTGACTCATAGGATCACTTTTCCCCACCCGCAGTCTATACTGATTAAAAAAGCAAGTTTCCAAATGATTAATCCATTCATACATAAGGATGTTTGGCCATCTCCCTAAACCTGCTTGCTTGTCATCAGTCCTTGTAACACCTGTTATCCTAGCACAGGATTGCTGCATCTATGCATTCCCAGCCATGCAGCAAGAGGGCTTGAGAGAAAGTGTTTTAAGTGGGAACAAAAACCGCTTTGTAATACCTAGAAGAAAAGAGTTACAACCAGATGGATACACTTAAATGTTTCATTTTAAAATGAGTGGTATGCATTTATTCCAGTAAAGTCAAACACCTTAAAATACACTTAAATTCACTAGAAACTACTGTTAACAGTGAGCAGTTCCTGGGAAGGACAGTGCAAGGGATGTCTGGATGGGAAGAAGTAAAAAAATATAAATTTTAACCTGTGTTTGTTTTTACTACTTGATTGTTTCCCCATGTGTATTACTTTTTCCAAGTAGTTACAAAGAATTACAAAAGTTAAGAGCCTTAGCGATTCTCCAGCAGCATCAATTTTGGGAGGTGGGGGCAAGTAGTGATTTAAGACAATATTATATATTTAATTCAAAAAATTGACATTTTTTGTAATATTTCACAATTTAAAAAGTTTGCCTTAAATAGAAAATGTATGCTTAATTAGAAGTCATAGTAAGCACAGAATATTCACAAGTGGGTCAACAGAAAAGCAAGAGACTGTGAAAATCTATAAAAATACAGTTATTTGATATTTGTATCATTTTAGTTTGATCATGTATCAACTCAGTCTTCTAGGTTATGCTTATTTCCCATGGTCTTTATGGAAACATAAGTCCAGGTGAAAATCCAAACTTATAGCCTTTGGGCTCAAAAGAGTTTACATCGCCACCAAAATAATGGCACAGTTTTTCGCTCCCAGTTCATGTCTATAACAGAAATGGAAATAATAGAAATTGTATGAACCACTTTTCAAAAGACTCTCAGCCTCCAGAAAGTAAGATGATAGAATAACAAATCTCCCGAGGATCCTTTAGGGAAAAAATGCCTGTCAAACAGCACCTTCAGTACTTTGGTACTTTCTGAGGGAAAACGCTCTTATGATACTATTGCTTGGGAGTTCACACCTACATAAAATGAACTTTAGTTCGGTCTCAATAGCGTTGGTTTATTTCCCCAGAATGTATCATTTTAAAACAAAATACCTGAAGTTATTCTATCAGGATACTGGGAAAGTTCACTATAGTACTTTAATTTAAAATACTAAAGAAAGTGGAATTAGCACATTGTATTGGCTAAAGCACTTAAGGTCTCTTAAGTAAGCAACATTAAGTGCATACCTTTAAATGCAGAAAAAATATATCCATTTCCTAAATCAATGGAGGTCAATATAATGGGTCAATATGAGGTTATTTATTTTCAAGGAATAAATAGAAACATGTATTGCATCTCCTAAAATAACGTTAAAGCTTCAGTGTTTCCCAGTGAAGGACAGGACAGATTTTCTAAGAGATTGGACCACATCCAGTTTGGCCACCCAGCCGGAGTAAGAAATCTGCACTTGTTCGGTGTTGCCAGACCCAAATATTTTCTGTAAATACAGGCAATGTTACCAGAAACAATTTGGATCAACTGCAGAAAAGGAGTCATTCCTGATTTTTGTTGGTTATTAATTCTAGGTACTAGTCTTTTCTATTAGCAACTTTCCTTCCCACTACACGCCCCAAGTAATTAAGTAAAATGCCTAGAAGGCAGGTCTTGAGTTCTTCATCTTGCAACACTAAGATTTATGAATCTAGTTGAGAAACTTGAGAGAGAAGGGGAGGGCGGCGGGAGGGGGTGTTGGGGGGTGAGAGGGGAATGTGTGGGTGGAGCAGACACAGAGGGCTTATCTGTGCAACAGATAATCTGCTCCAAATAATTTTTTCAAAGTGCTCTATTTACCCGAGATTATCTGTTAGATGTTTTGTTAAGTTAATCAATACTTGTTGAATTGAGCAAGCAACTTCAGAAGGTTATATTCTGGGCTAAATATACACAGAGTGACCTATTCCTTTTTCACCTTTCTTTCACTTAAAAATAGCTTTAAAATATTTGTTGGCGTTTGTTTTACGACAGCCTGTAAAAACAACCCGATAGTCTTCCATGCCAGGAGTAACCTCAAAAATGCGTCATGTCTAACTTTCAAAAGCAAACCATAGTCATTAATGCACGGTTCAAGCAACTCAAGTCTATTTCCATTACCACACCCCCGTCTAACAAATTACAAGACTTGGTTTGGTTACCTGAAAAGACTGTTGATTAACCAGGCTATAAACCAGGATGAAACCTTGGCCGTTTTTGATGTAGAGATCTCTCATAGAGGCAAACTGCTCAGTTCCTGCGGTGTCCAGAATTTCCAGCACGGAGGGGGAAGAGTCCACTTCGATCTCTTTGCGGTAGAAATCTTCAATGGTGGGGTCATATTTCTCAATGAAAGTCCCAGTGACAAACTGCACAGTAAGGGCAGATTTGCCAACCCCTCCGCTCCCTAACACCACTACCTTGTATTCCCTCATGAGTCTCACCTTCACCAACTCCTACTAGAGTGGGGGAAAAGATCACCCCGCTAGCTGCGGCGCGGCTAGACTAGGCGGAAGGTGGGCGGAAATCTGCGAACTGGGGAGGAGAGTGTAGAGGAGCAGAGGGCCCAACCGGGGAAGAAGAGGAAGTTACAGGAGGGGGAGGGGAAAGAGCGTAGACTCTGGGTGGGTGGGGAAGGGATGGTAATGCCCTTCCTATAGGAACCGCAGCTCGAGTAGGGGGCGTGGGGGAGGAGGGCGAGCCTGGGAAAAGTCCGGCGAGGGTAGAGAGGAGGCGCGCGCCTCCGGGAGGGAAAGGGTGTGGGCCGCGGCGAGGGGACCCCGCGGCGAGGCGGACGTCCAAGGAGCCCGCCGCCCGGGGCTGCCAGGTACTCCTCCTCCGCCCTTCACACAAAGGGGCCCAGGGACCCCGCTTCCTGCTCGCGCCGCCGAGCCGGCCCAGGCCTGCGGGCTCCCTTCCAGTCACCGCTGCCTGGGCAGGTTTCTGGGCCCCGGCTCCCGCGAGGGTCGTCCGGCCTGTGAAGGAGACAGGGACGCACATTACCCGGCTGACCCACGCCCCGAACTAGCGGCGCTGGCCGCTGTCTCCCCCGGCTCCCACCCGGATCAGGCTGTCCCCGCCACCGCCGCTTACCCCGCCGTCCGCACCCGCCCGGCCGCCGGGGAGGCTCTGTCACGCCAAGGCCATGGCTACCCGTTGGCTCTTCCGTGTCTCCGCTGCCCCAGCGCAGCTGCTCGCGCCGGGGAAAGGAGCGGGGGCCGTCCGGCGGCGGTGGCGGCCGCAGGGACTCCAGGCGAACCCACCTCTTTTTTTTTCCTCTCCCACCCCCCACCCCCCCAGCACACACCCGGAAGGGTTTCCCTGACACACTGGCTGAGGTGCCCCAGTTCCCCGAGACTGGACGGGATCACTTCCGGTGGGGAAAGTCCCACCTCTCCAGGGCGAGCCGGGTGGCGCTGGGGCCGCGCCCTGCCGAGCGAGCGAGCCGGCAGGGGAAGGTTTCGGGTCGGGACTCCGGCCTCGGGAACGGGCCTCTGGGAACCTGCTGCGTTCGTCCTTTCCCGCCCGCGGCTGCCGCCGACCGTCCCGCCCCCAAACCTGCAGAAGCCCCTCCGCCCCGCAGTCTCCCGGCGCCCGGCCGGAGGACTTGAGCCGTTAGCTGGCCGGTGCCGGACTGCCGGCTAATAATCCAGCGACCGGGAGAACGCCAAACATCCCTGAACTAGAAGTTTCAGTGAAAATCAAACAGCCGGTTTGAAAGTTTATTCTGCTTGCTGGTATTTCTTCCACTTGCTATTTTGCTGAGAGATGTATGCAAACTAGCCTTAGACTTCCTTTGCAGTGCGTTTTACTTGGCCGTGCCTGACAAACACACACGGTACTTTTATCATTTGGTATATCCGCCTTGACTTTACCAGCGAATACCAAAGTCACTTTAACAAAAACCACGAGGCTCGAAAACAAGACCATTAGAAGTAGACTTTATGGTACTCTACTCAGTTATGTTCTCATTCGATTCCAACCACTACACGCAGAAAAGGTAACCAATATTCAGAAAAGAGAGGAGCTGATTGGAAACGGTTTAGGCCTAGAGATTAATTTATTTTAATCTTTGATTATCTGCATGTATAACAATTTGCTTGGCTAGCTGTTACATGCTGAAGTTTTGTTTTAAAGGCTATTCTTTGTAGCCTTTGAAATTCAAAAGCAAGTAGTAACTCCTGTTAGATTCTCATTTTTAGATAAAATTGTTACTTCCCACTATCTTTCCCTTTGCTAGCTTTCTATTTGCAAACTTTGTGTGGGATCCACAGAGCCCCAGGGCCAGGAGACTAGGCTGTATTTTAGGTATGTCACTTTCTTGACAATTCAAGCCTGTACCCAGAAACATGGGATACTCAGTGGCCAGCCTAGCAAAAATGACTCCAAATTCCCTTACTTGCAAGCCCCAAATGGCCAAACTCTATAAAAAGACATCCCAGTCCAGATTATTGGAGATAAGAACACAGATGAATCGCAGTAGTGTGAGGTCCCACTGTCCCTCCCTGAGTATTCCCCAATGTCACTTACAGTAGTCAAAGGAGAGTTTGTAGTTCAGTTTCTCTTTTACCTCAGGCCGGTGCTGTCTCTCCAGCGAAGTCCCCAGCTCTGGCTCCAGCTGGCCTGCGCCCTGCCTCATATCAGAGGCACTGCCCTCTGCTGGAAGAGGTTTGCTCTGTGAGTTATGAGTTTCCCCACAGGTCACTGCTCCTTTCACACTTGCTGTTGCCTGATTTGGAGCTCTGCTGCTCATCTCCCTGTCTAGCTGTCTCCAGACTGTCTGGTGGGATTCACAGTCCTCCACCAGCCGTGCTTGTAACTGAGTCTGGAAATTCCTCTTCTGTCTAGCTAGTGTTGAGCAATCATGGCAAATATCTGCTCATTACTAAACTGTCAAAACAAGGAGTTTTTCAGGTCATCCTACCTGCTGGCAACCATAGTATCTCTGAATGTGTCGGTCATGCTTAGGAGAGAGTTACTTGTTTCTCCAAGCAATGAAACATACTCCTCCCCTGTGGGGTCACTCGCATAAACTATAGGGTGGACAAATATACTCAATCTAAAGATCCTTCTAAACTTTCTTAGGAAGGGTATTCATTACAGCATTGATTGGGAAATCAAACAATTGGAGGAAGCTTAAATGTCCTTCAGCAGGTGACTTTTTAAAAGTTTTATATCTGTCTATATTATCTATCATCTACCCACCCGCCTGTCTACCTATCTATATTCACAAAATGGGATACTATGCAGCTACTTTAAGAGAAAAGTAGATTTGTAAGTGCTGATATAAAAAGATGGCCAACATGTATTGTAGGGCTGAAAAAGCAAGACACTGAACAAATGTCTAGTTGCTACTGTTTATGTAAAATGCGGGTGTGTAAAAGTTACAGAGCCATTCAAATCTGAAAGAAAGTAATTACGGGTGAGGACTATTGTGAAATGGCTTTTATTTCTCCATATCATTTTAATTTTTAAACAATAATCAGGGGAAAGGGGGAGTAAATATAACCTTATAAGATTTTTAAAGGAGGAACAAAAGCAAGTTGTTTACCTCAGTTTTGTAAAAAAAAAAAAAAAAAAAAAAAAAATACCCTGACTGTCTGGGGGTCAGTGGACAGGTCTGTCCAATTTAAGCAAATTCCCTACCCTGCCTGCCCTCCCCAAACATCTCTATACTTAGAAAAGTATTTTCACATACATTATCTCATTAGACTCCAGTTGTTTACCAGTGTACTCTCATTGGGCAATGAGGGTATAAAGACCAACTAGAAGAGTGTGGCCTGGCAGTTGAAAGCCAGGGCTCTGAAATGAGACAGAGGGACATTAAAATGGCAGCTCCCCCACATTCTAGCTGTGTGTCCCCAAACAAGTGATTTCATTTGTCTGAGCCTCTAACTCCTCACCTGTAAAAAGGGGAGAAGTTAATGTGAGAATACAATGAGGTATTACAGGTGAAGTGCCTAGCACTGTCCCTTGCACATTATAAAGCCTCAGTAAACGCCAGCTATTTGGTTTTCATTTAAAAAATTTAACGAAGTGTTAATTTTTTAAAAATAGCAACATGGAGGGGAACAAAATTTTAAAAGCCCAAGTAGCTGCAAATGGCACAAAAATAATTCAGTTACTCTTCACAAAGGTATTTATTGTTAAAAAGCTTCTTATTTTGAGGGGAACATTATTTATATGTTAGCATATCTATCAAGCTACATTCTCTATGTATTTTTTAAAATTACTGGGAGAATCACTTGAACCTGGGAAGTGGAGGTTACAGTGAGCTGTGATCATGCCACTGCACTCTAGCCTGGTGACAGTGAGATTCTGTCTCAAAAAAAAAAAAAAATACTGTACTACAAAAGTAATCACACTATATGCACTATTCTGTACCTTGCTTTTTAAAATATAATTTTTTTTTAGACAGTGTCTCCCTCTGTTGCCCAAGCTGAAGGGCAGAAGCATAATCATCGCTCACTGCAGTCTCTACCTCCTGGACTCAAGGGATCCTCCCACCTCAGCCTCCCAAGTAGCTAGGAGTACAGGTACATGCCACCACACAAGGCTATTTTTTTTTTTTTTTTTAAGTAGAGATGGAGCCTCACTATGTTGTTCATGCTGGTCTCAAACTCCTGAGCTCAAGAGATCCTCTCGACTTGGACTCCCAAAGTGCTGGGATTACAGGCATGAGCCACCATGCCTGGCCTTCTTCATTTTTTTTTTTTTTTTCATGGCTGTATCGTAAGTTAATTAGCTAGCTCCCATTTGAAGGACACTGATTGCTTCTAGGGTTTTGCACTGAACGCCTTGGACATATATCATTGTCAGTTACTGTTTAGGGTGAATTTCTAGTAATCCAATAATTGAAACAAAAGGCACTTGCACTTAAAATTCTTCTGGTAAATATTGCCAAATTGTCCTTCAGAAAGGTCAAGCTAATTCACATTCCCACCAATGCAGTATGACCATATCACTTTATAACCTCACAGTAGGTATTACTAATTTTAGCATTTTATAGTGATTGTTACTTGCTTTAGGGTATTTTCAGGACTAACAGATGCAGAGCAGTGTTTTAGAAATAATTTGGACTTCAGAGCCAGACAGTCTTAACACTGTCCTTCTGCAAGCTACACCTCCATTCCCTCATTTGTAAAGTTGGGCATAATAGCATTATCTAACTCACAGAAGAATAAATGAGACAATCCATTCAAAGCATTTAGCCTTCCAAACACTAACTGCTCAATAAATGGAAACTGCTCAAGTAATAATTTTTCACTCCAAAGGCTCGAATATGGGGGGAGGGGAATGGGAGGACTTCTCCAGAGATCATGCCCTTGAGATTGAGAACTTTTGCTTTAATTCTGCATCAACCTCCTCTCCAAAGTATTGCTCAGGCATTATTTCAAAGAACACAACCCGTTTTTACCATAGTGTGGAGAAATCACAGTGTATACACTATATGCAGATTATGTAAGTAACAGGACCATAATCTTATTTTATGAAATTAGCCCGGCACAAGTTTAAAGTGCTGGATGTTTGCTGCAGGCACCAGCTGCTTACTTCTCTTATCCTTTTCTTCTTTTCAAGTTGTTACCTCCTTCATTTGCATTCTTTGGAGCCACCAACTGCCTGGAATATTTTACCCTAACTTCCACTCTCCAAATGAGCCTTCTTGCCTTCTAGGTCCTGGGGAAAAGCCCATAGCTCTCTGTTTACTATATATGGCTATTATCCATCCAGGCTCTTCCCTTCTCTTTTGCTAGAAGTTGCTCTAGAATTATCAGAAAGTTTGAGCCAGTAGTGTCCTCAGTCTTTGCCTACAGAAATCTTATTTCAGTGCTTTAGGGGCCCCATTGATATAGCTAAATTGTCCTGGGTTCTTTCCAGCTCCTAGCCTCTCAGATTCCAATCTTCTCTTTCCAATCCTGCCTCCAGCTACACCAATCATTAGTTCTGCGCGTCAGGCTCCCCCCAGTACACAAAACCAGTTTTATACCTTTATTATTATCTTTTTCTCATAAAACTAATGTTATTTGCAAAAGAATATGTAAAATAAAAGTATAATCCCACTACCTGGAGAAAATTGCTATTAACATTTTAGTGTCTTTCCCAATTTTTTTCTAGAGAGAGTTAAAGAAGATTTCTTTTCTTTTCTTTTTTTTTTTTTGTAAACTAAGAATGGGGTCAAATAAATTTGCAAATGGCTTCTTTCCTTTACGGAAACATCACATGTGCATAAAGCACTAAAAAATACTCATGTAACCCTCATCCCCTACATGCATAAGCCTTTTTTCCTATAGCTTTAGCTTTCCTGGAACCTCAATGAGAATGTAATCACATTCAATTTTGCTCACCTGGAATCCTTCATCAAACGAATGGGATTTCAGTAGAGGTGCTGCTGACCACAGAGGACACTACCTCAGCCTGGCCAAGCAAACACTCCTACGAAGACACAGATTTTCTTTCCCATGTGCCACTGGTGACAAAGTTAGTTTCTCAGAACTGAGAGGCATACTCAATAGGGATGTTTAAAACGAACCTGCATTCCTTGATGATTTTTCCCTCTCCACTTCATCCTTGATTTCAAAAATAGTAGTTAGAAAAATTCTGTGATCTATCAAGTAACAAATTTAAAGAAATAGTAGTCATAATAACTATACCCCTGTACTCCTAATATATATGTACAGCAGTATCACCTGGAGGTGATGTGAAACCACAGATGGTCAGGTCTCAACCCCAGAGTTTCTGATTCAGTAGGTCTGGGTCAGGGTCTGTAATTTGAGTTTCTAAGTTCCCAGATGACACTGTTGCTGCTGGTCCAGGGGCCACACTTGAAGCACCACTGTTCTGTAAAGTGTAGGACATTATTTGGGACTTCCTTGCTTTATATTCATTAATGTAGCCACTCATTCATTCATCACACATTTCTTGAATTCCTACTCTATGCCAAGCACTTTACTAGCATTTTCGAGGGATATAGACAATACAATCAACATCTACAGTATAGAGTGACATGTCCTATGATACAGATATTGGCTAGGGTGTTATGGAATACTCAGGATGAATAACAGAGAAGGTGATTGGGTAGTAGGCAAGGAGGCCAGAGAAATCAGTAGGGGTTAGAAACATAGGGGAAAGCCTTGGATTGTAAGCTAAGGGATTTGACTTTTTCCCTGGAGGCTATAGGAAACCATGGAATGTGTTTTTACAAAGGTCTGAACTGCATATGTAGCCTAAGGCAAGTTACTTCTCACCTTCTCTGAGCTTCCCTTTCATCACATGTGAGGGGAAAATATTAACAGATACTTTATTAGATAATACCTTATTCAGGTATTCTGAAGATTAAGTGAGAGAAAGTGCCTAAGTACCCAGCATATGGTAGGTGTTTAACAAATGGTGATTATGATCAGGTTTAGACCATAGAAATAAATGACATGTAAGACATGCTTCTCAGATTATTAAAATTCATGTGAAATTGCCAGGCTAGTCTAAATATCAAGGCCATATTTGATGTGGTGGCAAATTGGATGATTTATTAATGTAATGATAATAATTTCTTTTGTCTCTTGTTTTGTTTTTTTTGGAAACAGAGTTGCTCTGTCACCCAGGCTGGAGTGCACTGGTGCAGAGGCTCACTGCAACATCCGCCTCCTGGGTCCAAGCGATTCTGCTGCCTCAACTTCCCCAGTAGCTGGGGCTACAGGTGCGCTCCAGCACGCTTGGGTAATTTTTGTTGTTGTAGTTTTTAGTAGAGATGAGGTTTCACCGTATTTCCCAGGCTGGCCTGGAACTCTTGTGCTCAGGCAATCTATTCGCCTCGGCCTCCCAAAGTGCTAGAATTACAGGCATGAGCCACCATGCCCAGCCTGATAATAATTTCTTGATTACAGATTATTTGCCAGGCACTGTGCAAAGTGATTTACCCACATCACTTCATTTAATTCTAGCAATAACCTTAAGAGTTAGGTACCATTATTTTTATTCCCAATTTTACAAACGAAGGAATTAAGGCTCAGAGAAGTTAGCTTATATACTGTCGAACAGTTGGAAAGTGGTAGAGTTTGAATTCAAACCTAGGTTAGTCTGAGCCTATATTATATTAGCCACCTTGTTCCGTAGAAAGCAGTTTTGTTTCTTTGAAGGACAGGGCAGTGAATGAGCAGTGAGGAAAGGTTAAAGAATCTAGACTTTATTACCCTGTTTCTCTGCCCTTGAGTAAGACTGTTCATACTGATTTCAGGTCCCCTCTGGAAACTTGCCTCTGTGACCTCCCAGAGGCCACTTGACCTTGGATCTGTGCCACCTGGTACTGAAGCTGAGGCAGTCATAGTTACTTTCCAAAGTGCTCTGGAACATTTACAACAAGGAGCCCCCTTCTTTTGCCACTAGGACAGCATTAGACCCCGTAAGTGGAGGCATTGTGGTAAGCCTAGTTATTTTTTTATGCTGCTATTACTGCTATTGTTTATTGCACACTTGCCATGTGTCAGAAATTCTGTGGAATACTTCAATCCTTACAGCAATCCTATAAGGCAAGCACTATTATCAGCATCATCTGTAGTTTAGAGATCAGGAAACTGAGGTTCACACAGCTAAGTTCACACAGCCGGTAAATGCAGATTCAAGCAGATAACTGGTTCATTCATTTTTACGAGCCTTACATTTTTCATTTTTTCTTTGCCTCTGTAGCTATAACACCTCTAAACACAAATGTGATCCTCCTGAATTCTTTTACTGCTCACATATTTTAGTTATCACAAATAGTTTAAACCTTATTTTTAATGATGTATATACAAATGATGTTTCTCTTCAAAATTATTTCACACCATAAGAAGTCACTCTTCCTTTCCTTTACTTATGAATTCATTCTTCTTTAGAAATGAGCATTTATAATAATGACATGCAAGGCTCAATTTTTTGTTTAGTATAAACCCATAATGTGAAATTGAGAATGGTTGAAAAGCATGGTTATGAAACATTGTGGACTCCAGACTCATCCGATACAATTTCCAAGGGGAATTTATTCTAAGTGATTTAAAACTTATAGAGAGTTAAATTCTGAACTACTTGAGCCTCTATACACTCTTAGCAATTCCCCCAGCAGGTAGCCAAAAATGAGAATGGAAAGAAATTGCCTCGACATTGAATTCTTAGACATTTAAAAGGTCTGGAGTCTAAATGCTTTGAAAGGCTGTATTTAAATGTGGGAAATGATGTGAAAAGTATAATGTAAAGATAAGATATATATTGTTTGCTAAAATAAATCATCATTGTTTTCTTTGTCAAATTCATGACAATTTAAAAATGCTGTTATTTATTTTTTTCTACTTTGGAGCAGGTAGCTGAATATGCAGAGTTCTGGCACTAGGTGTCAGCAAAAGATTAAATTAAAAATACCTACCTAGTTTTTTTTCTTTTCTTTCTTCTTTCTGCATGCCCGCACGCGTGCACACGCACACACACACACACACACACACACACACACACATATTTGAGACAGGGTCTCAGTCTGTCACCCAGGCTGGAGTGTAGTGCCACGATCATAGATCACTGCAGCGTCAAACTCCGTGGGCTCAGGTGATCCTCTCAACTCAGCCTCCAGAGTAGCTGGGGCTACAGCCATGTGCTACCACACTCAGCTAATTTTTTGCATTTTTTTTTTTTAAGAAATGGGGTCTTGCTATGTTGCCCGGGCTGGTCTCAAACTCCTGGGCTCAAGTGATCCTCCTGCCTTGGCCTCCCAAAGTGCTGGGATTACAGGCATGAGCCACCATGCCTCGCCTACTCTTCTATATATTTAAAACTTTATCAAAATAAAAATAAAATACATAGTCTGGATTTTAAAAAAGAAGAGACAACACACTTTCTTGTTGCCATGACAATGCCAGTATGAGAGAGGCTGGGTTGCTGCTGCTCAAGTAGGCACCTTATGGAGACCCTCATGGCTCGAGGAATTCCATGTATGACTCAGTTTGACCTTTAACATTGAATGGTTGGGGACTCAGTTTTCTGTCTGCCAGAAAGCTGGGGAATGAGAAGTTTGGAGGGTTGGATGGGGTGGTGAGGTACATTTCTGTGAACCAGAGCCTAAAAGTCTAAATATTAAATTATTCTACACAGAAATGTAGTGTTTAAGCCAACCACAGTGCTTGTGCGGATGAATTCAGTGGGTACTTTTCCCGCATGGACAAGATTTACAAAATCAACTTAGAGGATTGCTTTGAGAACCCAGGCTGATCCTAAGCATTTCTCAAACTTACTGTGTTAATATTTACCATATCATTGGTTTTTTTTTTCCCTCTTATTGTCCAGAGCTTTCCTTCTTTCTTGTGTTTCGTGTCCCAGTAAATGATGCTACCATCCAGCAGTCATTGAAAGTAGAACTTAGGGTATTGTGTTAGGTGATTCTTGTGTTGCTATAAAGAAATACCTAAGGCTGGGTGATTTATAAAGAAGAGGTTTAACTGGCTCAAGATTCTTCAGGCTGTACAGGACACATGGCACCCGCATCTGCTTGGCTTCTAGGGAGGCCGTGGGGAGCTTTTATTCATGATGGAATGTCAAGCAGGAGCAGGAGGAAAAAGGGCAGGAGGTGCTGCACACATTTACACAACCAGATCTTACAGCAACTGACTCACTACAGCAAGGACAGCACCAAGCCGTGAAAGATCTGCCCCCATGATCTAATCACCTTCCACCAGGCCCCACCTCCAACACTGGGGATTATATTTCAACATGAGATTTGGTGGGGACACAGATCCAAACCGTATTATATCACTCTAATTCTTCCTTTATCCTCATTTCCTGTAACCAAACAACCATTAAGCCCTGCCACTTCTACCTCCTTAGTCTTTCTTATATCTGTCCTATCTCTGCTCTAGTGTATAAAGGGACTGGAGAAACATTGGTGTGACAACTCTTTCCTGAACGCTGTAATAGCCTCCTAAAACATTTGTACGTCTCTGGTGTTTTCTGAATTCTTTTACCAGTGTTATGAAACAAGTCTGTTTAAAGCAAGTCTAACTACATATTTCTGCTGATTTCAACAACTCTCTATCAGAAAAAGCCCAAGTTTATATGCATGAAGTATAAGGTCTTCTATACTCTTATCCCTACCTACCTTACAAGCACATCTCCCACCTTTACATACTTTATGTTCTAGTACAAATAAAATCATCATGGTTTTAGTGAATTTGCACCAGGTCTTATGGCTTTAAATACCATCATACATACTAGAGACTCCCAAGTTTATAACTCCAGTTCAGACTGTTCTCCATAGTTCTAGATCAGGGGTCCCCATTGGTCAGGCCATGGACCAGTACTAGTCTGTGGCCTGTTAGGAACCAGGCCAGACAGCAGGAGGTGAGCAGTGGGTGAGCAAGCATTACTGCCTGAGCTTCCTCTCCTGTCAGATCAGCAGCAGCATTAGATTCTCATAGGAGCGTGAACCCTATTGTGAACTGTGCATGCGAAGGATCTAGGTTGTATGCCCCTTATAAGAATCTAAGTAATGCCTGATGATTTGACATGGAATAGTTTAATCCTGAAATCATCCCCTGCTGTCGCCTCCCCCCACCTCCCCACCCTCTATGGAAAAATTGCCTTCCATGAAACCAGACCCTAATTCCAAAATTTGAAGACCGCTACTCTAGATTCATACTTATTCCATAGTTCCACTTGTATTACTCAGACATCTCAGATTTAACATTTCCAGTGCTGAACCTCCATAACCACCTCTCCTCAAAAATCAATACATGTCTCTCCTGCAGTCTTTCTCTCTCTCTCCTTCCTTCCTTCCCTCCTTCTATCTTTTCTCTTTCTTTCCTTCTTTCTTTCTCTCTTTTTCTTTTCTTTCTTTCTTTCTTTCTTTCTTTCTTTCTTTCTTTCTTTCTTTCTTTCCTTCCTTCCTTCCTTCCTTCCTTCTTTCTTTCTTTTTCTTTCTTTTCTTCTCCACCCCCAACCCCGCCCCCAACAAGATCTTGCTCTGTTACCCAGTCAGGAGTGTAATGGTGCAATCATGGCTCACTGTAGCCTCAACCACCTGGGCTTAAGCAAACCTTCCACCTCAGCCTCCTGAATAGCTGGGGATACAGGCGAGCAACACCATTCTTTGCTAATTGTATGTTTTGTGGAGATGAGATCTTGCTTTGTTGCCCAGACTGGTCTTGAATTCCTGGGCTGAAGCAATCCTCCCACTTGTACCTTCCAAAGTGCTGGGATTACAGGCATGAGCCACCATGCCCAGCCTCCCTTCTGAAGTCTTTAAAGTCTCAGTAAATAGCAACTCCAGCCTCCAGTTGCACAGGCTATGCTCTTGCATTCATCCTAGAGTCTTCTTTTTCCCTTATGCCATACAATCTGACCCATCGGGAGATAATGAAGGTCTTACCTTCATAGTATGTCCAAAATACTATGTCATACTACTTCGTAGCACAGAATCTGATCCAAACCACCATTTTCACTTGTCTGAATGATTACTGTATTCTTCTAATTGCTCTTGCTGTTTGTGAACTTACCCTCTTCAATCTATTCTCAACACATTAGCCAAACTGATCCTCTTACAGCCACAATATCCTACAGTAATTTCCCATCTCACTCAGGGTAAAGTCAAAGTCCTTATAATAATCTAAAAAGCCCTACATAATCTGGCACTTCATAAATGATAGATATACTCTTACACTAGTCTTTGTACCTGTGGTGCCATCTAGAATGTTCTTCCCACAGATTCAGTTTCCTTCCTCTTTCTTCAGCTGTTTTATTCAAGAGCTGCTACTCTGTATAACATTGCACTCCCTCCTCATACAATACCTTCAAGTCTTATTTATTTTTTTTTCTCAGTAGCACTTATACTTTTCTAATGTACTGTGTTCTTAAGGGATTTTAATGTTTCCCCAATCACAATATAAGCTTCAGAAAAACAGAGATTTTTGTATGTTTTGTTCACTGCATATCCCAGGGTCTAGAAAAGTGCCTGCCACATAGTAGGTGCTAAATAGTGATGACTTTTTTAATCTGTTTATGCTATTCTGCACGTATTTTATTTGCATGTGCCTTGTATGTATTACCTCTGACCAGAGGGCTTTCCTCTATCTTTGTTTCTTCCCCCTATGGATTGACAGCATTCTTTTTTATAAAAAAGTCAGATTTATTGAAATATAATTCACACACCATGTAATTCATCCACTTAAAGGGTACAATTAAACAATACTACTATAATCACAGAATTGTGTAACCATCAACACAATTTTTTTCTTCAGCTTTTAAGTTCTGGGGTACATGTGCAGCATGTGCAGGTTTGTTTTGTAGGTAAACATGTGCCATGGTGGTTTGCTGCACAGATCATCCCATCCCCTAGGTATTAAGCCCAACATCCATTAACTATTCTTCCTGATGCTGTCTCTCTCTGCACCCTCCCCTCTGACAGGTGTGTGCATCATCACAATTTTAGAACGTTTTATCACCTCAGAAAGAAGCCCCGTATTCTAGCTATTGTCTCTCTATTCCCCATTTCTGCAGTCCTAACCAACCACTAATCTACTTTCTGTCTCTCTAGATTTGCCTCTTCTGGACATTTCATGTAAATGGAATCATACGATATGTGGTCTTTTGTGACTGGCTTCTTTCACTTAGCATAATGTTTCTAAGCTTCATCCCTGTGTTAGCATGCATCTTTACTTCATTCCTTCTCATGACTAAATAATATTATATTATATGGATATACCACATTTTGTTTATCCATTTGTCAATGTACAATTGAGTTGCTTCTACCTTTTGACTATTATGAATAAGAATCCTATAAACATTTGTGTACAATTTTTTAATATAGATGTGTGTTTTCATCTCTCTCTCTCTCTCTCTCTCTCTCTCGATACAGTCTCGCTCTGTTGCCCAGGCTGGAGTGCAGTGGTACAATCTCAGCTCACTGCAACCTCCGCTTCCTGGGTTCAAGAAATTCTTCTGCCTCAACCTCACAAGTAGCTGGGATTACAGGCGTGCACTGCCACACCCAGCTAATTTTTGTAATTTTAGTAGAGACAGGGTTTCACCATGTTGGCCAAGCTGGTCATGAACTCCTGACCTCAACTGATCTGCCTGCCTTGGTCTTTCAAAGTGCTGATTTCCTGGCCTCATTTCTCTTGAGTTGAGAATTGCTGCGTCATATGACAACTCTAGGTTTAACCACGTAAAAAACTGCCAGACCATTTTCCAAAGTGGCTGCACCATTTCACATTCCCACCAGTAGTGTATGAGGGTTGCAATTTCTACTCATCCTCTCCAATATATGTCATTATCTCACTCTTTGATTCTAATCATCCTCGTGGGTGTGACATAACACATTGTAGTTTTGATTTGCATTTCCCCACTGACTAATGATGTTGAACATCTTTTCATGTGCTTATTGGTTATTCATATATCTTTTTTGGAGAAATGTCTGTTTAGATCCTTTGTCTGTTTTCAAATTGGGTTCTTTTCCTTTTTATCATTGAGTTGTGAGAGTTCTTTATATATCCTAGATATAAGTCTGTGTTAATCTGTTCTCACACTGCTATAAAGAACTACTGGAGACTGGGTAATTTATGAAGAAAAGAGGTTTAATTGGCTCACAGTTCCACAGGCTTAACAGGAATCATGGCTGAGAGACCTCAGGAAATTTACAATAATGGCAGAAGGTGAAGAGGAAGTAAGCACCTTTTTCACATGGAGGCAGGAGAGAGAGTGCAAAAAGTGCCACATACTTTTAAACCATCCAATCTCGTGAGAACTGACTCACTGTCAGGAGAACAGCAAGGGAGAAATCCCTCTTATGATCCAATCGCCTCCCACCAAGTCCCTCCTCTGATTCCATATAACATTGGTGTGGGGACATAAATCCAAACTGTATTCAAGTCCCTTATTAGACATAGATGATTTGCATATATGAGCTCTCATTTTTTAGGTTGTCTTTGGGTTGATAGTATCTTTTGGAGCACAAAAAAATTTTAAATTGATGAATTTATCTAGTTTTTCTTTGGTTGCTTGTGTTTTTGGTGTCAAATCTAAGAATACTTTGACATATTCGAGGTCATGAAGATTTACCTTATATTTTCTTCTAAGAGTTTTATAAGTTTAGCTCTTACATTTACATATTTGATTTATTTTGAGTTAATTTTTGTATATGGGGTAAGGATACCATTTAAGTCTTTTACGTGTCACTAACTAGTTGTTCCAGCCGTTTGTTAAAAAGAGTATTCTTCCCTGTTGAATGGTCTTGGTAAAAGTAAATTGATCATAGGTTTATGGGCTTATCTCTGCACTCTCTATTCTATTCTATTGTTCTATGTCTATTCTTATGGCAGTAACACATTGTCTTGATTACTACTGCTTTTTAGTACATTTTGAAATCAGAACTATGAATCTTTCAGGTTTGTTTTTCTTTTTCATGATTATTTTTGTTATTCTGGGTCATTTGCAATTTCATGTAAATATTAGAATCAGCCAGCCAATTTCTAAAAGGAATCCACCTGAGATTATGGTAGGATTGCACTGAGCCTATAAATCAATTCAAAGAATATTGCCACTTTAACAATATACTAAGTCTTCTCATCCACAAGCATGGGATATTTTTTCAACTTATTTAGATATTTTAAAATTTATTGAACAATATTTGTTAGTTTTCAGAGTATAAGATTTGCATCTCTTTTGTTAAATTTCTTCCTAAATATTTTATACTTTTTCAGTGCTACTATAAATGGAATTTTCTTAATTTCATTTTTGCATTGTTCATTGCAAGTGTATAGAAATACAATTGAATTTTGTATGTTGATTTTGTACCCTAAAAGCTTGCTGAATTTGTTAATTAGTTCTAATAGTTATTTTCAGATTCCTTAGCATTTTCTACATATGAGATCATGTCACCTGTGAATAGAGATCATTTTATATCTTCCTTCCTAATCAGGATGTCTTTTATTTCATTTTCTTGCCTAATTGCCCTGCCTAAAACTTCCAATACAATGCTGAATAAAAATTGTGAGAATAGATAGATATCTTCATCTGGTTTTCTATCTCCTGGAAAGCATGCAGTCTTTCACTACTAAATATGCAGTCAGCTGTGGGTTTCTTGTTGATACCCTTTATCAATTTGAGAATTTTCTAATTCTAGTCTGTTGAGTGTTTTTGAAAATCATGAAATAGTGTTAGGATATTTGTCAAATGCTTTTTCTGTGTTTACTGAGATAATCGTGTAATTTTCTTGTTTTATTGATATGATGTATTATACTAATTGATTTTCAAATGTTGAACCAAACTTGCATTTCTGTGATAAATCTCACTTGGTCGTGATACATAATTCTTTTTTTGATTTTGCTGTATTCAGTTTGCTAGTGTTTGTGGTGAATTTTTGTATCCATATTCATAAGAGATATTGGTCTGCAGTGTTGTTGTTTTTTTAATTGTGATGTTTTTGTCTGTTTTTTTTCTCTCTCTCTCTCTCTCAGGATAATATTGGTCACATAGAATCAGTTGGGAGATATTCCTTCATCCTTTTTAATTTTGAAGAGTATGTGATGAATTGTTATTAATTCATCATCACATATTTGGTAGAATTCAGCAGTGAGGCTATCTGGGCCTAGGTTTTTCTTTATGGGTAGTTTTGTTCTTTTTTTTTTTTTTTTTCTTAACTACATCAATCTCTTACTTGTTATAGGTCTCTTCAGATTACCTATTTCTTCTTGTGTAAATTTTGGTAGTTTTTGTGTTTCTAGAAATTGGTCCTTTTAATCTAGATTATTTATTTTATTGGTAGACAGTTGTTCAGAGTACGCCTTTATAATCTTTTTTATTCCTATAAGGTCTGTTGTAATGATCCCTTTTATGCCTACCTAATATATATTCCTCCTTTGAGATACAACTCACACATCATCTATTTCACAAAGCTTTCTTTCACACTCCTCCACCCCTACCCTAGAAATCTTTCTGAAGTAATATTCTAATGCCCCTCTTCATTCCTTCATCATATCATTTTACAGACTGTATTATTGCCTCTTTATTATGTCTATTTTCCTCCTAGACTGTGAGAAACTTGAGGAAAGGAACTTTGGTCTTAATGACATTAAATGCTTAATGAATGCTTTTGGAAATTAACTGAAATTCATGACTGTTATCAAGCTCCCTTGGCCTGATGCATCTGTATTCACTATTGAACTACATCTGCTACTCAGAGTAAATATTCCTGTCTTCTCATCAGTGTCCTCTCTTATTCTTATTACTGATGTCTCCCTTTGCCCTTCTCCACACTTGTATAATATGATGACCTCTCTCCCTCATCCATGAGTTGCCAAGAACTTCCTTAAAAAGCTAAATCTCAGTTATCTATATTCCATCCTTCTAAATTACCCATGATTCATTGTAAAATCTCTGGCTGAAAAATATATAAATATATATATATAAATATATAAATATATAAATAGCCCTAAACTCATGAAAAGATACTCAGTCTCACTCCGTAATAAGAAAGGTATAAATTAAAGCCACACTGAGATACTGTTTTTCACCTATCAGATTGGCAAAAGACAAAATGTTTGATAATACACTTTGTTGGCAAGAGTGTGAGAAAACTAACACTCTCAGAAACTGATAGTGAGACTGTTAAGCAGGTGTCCCCAAACTTTTTACACAGGGGGCCAGTTCACTGTCCCTCAGACCGTTGGAGGGCCGCCACATACTGTGCTCCTCTCACTGACCACCAATGAAAGAGGTGCCCCTTCCTGAAGTGTAGCGGGGGGCCGGATAAATGGCCTCAGGGGTTGCATGCGGCCCATGGGCCGTAGTTTGGGGACACCTGCTGTAAAGTGTTAACCTCTATGGAGGGTGTTTGACAATTTCCATCACCGTTAGGAATCTACGTATTCTTTGATCCAACAATCCTAGTTTTATAAATTTATCCTATAGATATACATATTTGCATTTGAAATGACATCAAAGCATTTATTACAACGTTGTATAAAACATCAAAATATTGAAAACAAGCTAGCTAATTGTTCTTCAATATTGGACTGATAAATCATGGCCATGTAGTGGAATACTATGCAGCCATAAACGAATGAGAAATTCTTTAATGATTTGGCAATAATCTTTAACCTGTATCACTGAATTTTTTTAAAAAGTGAAATGCAGAACTTGTGTAGCATATGCTGACATTTGAGCAGAAGTGGATAAAAGGTACACCAACATATTAGCTTATATGTGCACAAGATATTTGCAGAATGATAAATCAACTAAAATCTTTGGTTGCCTCTAAGGAGATTTAGTGGATATCTGAGAGACTTCACTGTCTCTTTGTTCTGCCATTTGAATTTTTGACAATATCAGTATATGCCTGTCTATCTTGAGCCTTGAGTCTGTGTGATTAGGAAATTCAAAGTCATGACGTATTAGTTTGTAACCAGAGGAGACTAGAACATGATCCTAATGCCTGTCTGGTGCAAAAGACAGGACCTCGTTCACTAATAGTCCAGTGATTCTCAATGTGTGTTCTCCAGAGCTGTAACATTGGCATCACATGGGAAACTTGTTAGAAATACAGTCTCAGGTCTCACTGCAGACCTACTAAATCAGAAACTCAGGGGTTGGGCCCAGCAATCTGTGTTTATAACAAGGCTTCCAAGTGATTGTAATACAAGATCAAGTTTGAGAAGGACTTCAAAGTCCAGTCACCCGATGAAGCATATGTACTTAGCAAACACCTATTGTGCAGATCATCTCGCTTTCCCTTTTACTTAGGCCGCCGAGTCTTGTTGATTCTTCCTCTGGAATATCACCTGCACCCATTTGCCATTCTCAGCCTCAATATCTTAGTTCAGGTCCTCATCACCTCACACTACAAGAGCATCCTAATTCCGCACTCTACTTCTAACATTGTCCCTTCTAGTTCAACCCAAACTACTTTGTCCACATCAGTCAGTGCCCTACTCAAAAATACGTGATAAATGCCTCATTTGCTTCCAAGATGAAGCACGTATTTTCAATTGGGATTAAAGCATCTTCTTAATTTAGCTTCAAACTGACTTTAAAACATGTTTTATTTTGTGCATCCTCAAGAGTAGCCCTCCTATATATCCAAATTAATCTTTAAATTATACCATGAGAATTTTGTCTGTATGACTTTCCCTTCCCAATTCCTGTCACCCCACACTCACCACCTCTCCCAGCATGTTTCCCAGCTAACTCCTACTTATCCCTTAGATTTTGGGTTAGGTGCCTTCTTCTCTTTCAGGAGGCCTTTTCTGGGTGTTTCAGACTCAGTAAGGTACTCCTCCTCTGGACTCCCAGAACACCCTGTTCTTCCACACTATATTTTAAACATTGGTTGATCTGTCTCCTTCACTAGTATGTAAACTCCCTGATGGCAGGAACCTTGTTCGTTAACTCGACAAATCTTTACTGAGCACTGCTATGTGTCAGGCCTTGTATCCCTGGTACCTAGGAGGCACTAAATAAATATTTTTAATTGATTTAAAGAAGGTTTATTCCCTTTTTATGATTTCCCCTCCAGTCACATATTTCTCTGTTAACCACTATTTGAATAGATACATTTTTGGACACTTAAGATCACATCCAAAGGCAAGTAAGTGGTATAAAAAATATAAGCACTATGGAGCTAGTGGCAAAGAGGAAGGGAAGGAAAGAAACTTGTACCCATCAGGCAACTATAGTGGACCAGGCACATTACAGGAAATAAGCTATTTATTTTCTCCCTCTCCATCTTTTATGTGAAATTTGCAAACTAAACTGAAGTATGTACAAATAAAGTAAATTTTGCTTGAAAAGTAAGTCATTTCTGACTTATACACATATTTGTGTATCAGCAAAGATGAGTGTTTCATATTAAGGGAAGAACATAGATTAGGTTCAACTATACATAATTTACAGGTAGATTCTAAATCTTTTTCCCTACCTCTTGCCCTAGCTCTTCCTAATCCTCATTAGTTAATAACATCAAATGGGAATGCATATAATTTAGGAAAAGATAGTACAGAGTTAAAAAGGGGGATTTCAATAAGTTTTCAGGCAATCTGGAAAGTTCAGCCTTCTTTCAGTGTGATCAGGAAAGACTGAACTATGAACAGGATTCCAGATTCATTTAAAGTTATGGTCAAAATTTCTAAAAATGGGGCTTTGAATCTCTTAGAGGCTTGCAAATCCCTAAATTAAATTGTCCGTACACAATAAATATATCCAGTATATATGTGCAGTGTTTTTAATTTATATTGATGTTATTGTGAATAATAAAATATAAATTCACGTTTGTAAATAAATTTTAATTTTTTCTTTTTGCAAAAGCAATACATGCTAATTGTCAAAAACTATGGGCTGGCAAGAGGAAGAACATAAAGTTCACCTAAAATTCTACCACCCAGAAGTAACCATAGTTGTATATTTTTAATAGATATTATTTAGACTTACAGAAAAATTGTGAAGATAGTATAGAGTTCCCATGTAACACACACCTAGTTTCCCCAATTATTAACATCCTACATTAGCATAGTACATTTGTTATAATTAGTGAATCAATATTGATTCATTATTATTAACTGAAGTCTATACTGTGTTGAATTCCCTTAGTTTTTTACCTAATGCCTTTTTTCTGTTCAAAGATCCCATCCAGGATACCACATTATATTTAGTCGTCATATCTCCTTAGGCTCCTCTTGGCTGTGACACTTTCTTAGACTTTCCTTGTGTTTGATGGCATTGACAGTACTGGTTTCACTTAAATACCTGCAATGAAAGCCTTTCATGTAATTAACAGCAACATATGAATATCTACAAGTTCATTTTAAAATTTTAATGATTTCGACTGGGCACGGTGGCTCACGCCTGTAATCCCAGCTGCCAGGGAGGCTGAGGCAGGAGAATCGCTTGAACCTGGGAGGCAGACATTGTGGTGAGCTATGATTGTGCTGCACTGCACTACAACTTGGGCAACAGGAGTGAAACTCCGTCTCAAAAAAATAATAATAATTAATGATTTTGGAGGAGCTTTATGTTTCCATGTCTTTCCTCAAATGCTGGATTCTCTGGGTCTACTTCCTATCATGTGCAAGACAGTGCCATTTGTTTACATTACAGAAAGGGATCTGGTTGAAGAAGAATTTGGTTCCTAGACTGGCATTTCTTTGAGGGCTGCAGTTTGGGTTGGGCTTTCTGAGCTATTTTGAATATCTTGAATTCCTTTTAGGATCAGTGATAAGTGAGGAGGTAAGAGAGATAAATAGAGGATGCACTATGTAGAGAATTAAGAAAAACAAGAAACTTTTGCATTTCTGTCTAAAGGGGGATAATCCAAAACAGCATATTTCCACTAATTAAGATACAAGGGATGGAAAAAAAAATTGTGACAGTAGATATTTGTGTTATTTAGAAATGTCAACTAGAACTCATGATATTTTTTACAAATTGAAAAGTGATCCGAAATAACTAGCTAATTTGTACTTTGTGGTAGCATTTTATTAAATATTAAAATTTGGTTCTTCTGGATGGACTTTTACCTAGATAATCAAAATATATTATCATTTAAGGCAACATTGTGGTTGAACACAACATCATATTTTAGGTGCTACTGTCAATTGGACAAAGTTTACTTACTACTCTCTATGGGTTAGAGACAAACTACATTATTTGTTTGGGTTTATCTCTGCTTATGTTGATCCAAAAATGTCATTAATTTCTGCTAACGTTATTGTTTGAATGAAGTGAAATTATGACTAACAAGGTGAGTTTATTTATTTATTTAGATTAAGTAACTGAGACTGACTCCTGGGGATTACAATAGGAGATTCCTCGGGCTTTTGCTTACACATCAAGAAAAGTATGTATGCAGTATCATGCCAGGAAATGAGTGGCAGGGGCTTGGACTGGGAACACTACAGTATACCAAAGTGTAATGTATTTGTAGCAATAAACCAGAGGCCAGGGGAGTTACAAAAACAAGAATGTCAACTCACACGGAATGTCTATGCAAATAAGCAATTGAGAAATCTTAATTCATTGATTCAAATGTGCTTATGCTGACAACAGCAGTGGACTGAAAAGTATGAGGGTCTGAGTTTGGAAGCCTGCTTCTACAACATCAACTCCCTGGGAATCTAGACTCATCACTTCCTCTTTCTGAGTTTTCTACTCCCAAGGCACTTTCTAGATCTAGCAGCTTATGAATCCTATGATTCTACTAGATGTGAGGCACTAGGTGCTTTGTGAGAGCCAAAATTATATAAGACTCTCTTAAAGTTCTTCTTTTTTTTTTGAGGCTGTATACTTTTAATAGAAATATGAAAAATGTCTCTGTCAAAGTGTCATACTCTGTCACTGTGTCACTCAGGGTGGAGTGCAGTAGCACAATCATGGCTCACTGTAGCCTTGACCTCCTGGGCTCAAGCAATCCTCCTGCCTCAGCTTCCTGTGTAGCTGGGACTACAATTGCATACCACCAGACCTGGCTAATTTTTGTAGTTTTTGTAGAGACAGGGTTTTGCCATGTTGCCCAGGCTGGTCTTGAGCTCCTGGGCTCAAGTGATCTCCCTGCCTTTGCCTCCCAAAGTGTTGAGATTACAGATGTGAGCCACTGTGCCTGGCCTCAAGTTCTTAAAAATCAAAGTAAGGAGTTGAATATTCCACAGATATTCAGCGAATATTTGCCCCCAGAACTCAAGAAGGCCCCAAGTACTGAGGCAGAGACAGAGCACACAAGTGGACAGTTACACAATTCTAACAATGAAGCAAGGCTACAGTGTTTGTCTTAACTTCATTTCCATTTATTCTGCTCCAAAGATTTATCTATACACTGCTAAAAATAAGTGATAACATTGTGTCTTAGTCTCTTTTGTGCTGCTATAACAAAATGCCACAGACTGGGTAATTTATAACAAACAGAAATTCATTCCTCACAGTTCTGGAGGCTAGGAAGTTCTAGATCGGGTGCTAACATCTCGTGTCTGTTGAGGGCTTATCATGCATCCTCACATAACAGAAGAGCAAAAAAAAGAGCAAACCCACTCCCAAAAAACACTTTTTATAGCAGCACTAAACACCTTCCTTTAGGCCATATCTCCCAACAGTGTTGCATAGGGGATTAAGTTTCAACATGCATTTTGGAGGGAACAAAAACATTCAAACCATAGCGCATTGGTATAAAACCAGTATACCAGAACTTAAGCATGTGTATCATCTCTTTGAAGTAATTGAACAATTATTCAAAGACACTTGGAAACCACCTACATTACCTGTGGCACATGTTCAAATTTACTTGGTTGGACTAAATCTTGGTCATTGGAGAATAGAAAAGGTGTGTGGGAATAGCCAAACATCAGTTACAGCCAAATGAACTGAATATGATGAATGATAGACCCGGTGCAGTGGCTCACACCTGTTAATCTCAGCACTTTGGGAGGCTAAGGCAGGTGGTTTGCTTGAGGATAGGAGTTTGAGACCACCAACCTGGCCAAAATGGCAAAACTCCATCTCTATTACAAATACAAAAATTATCCAGGCATGGTGGTGCACACCTGTAGTCCCAGCTAATCAGAAGGCTGAAGCACAAGAATCATTTGAATCTGACAGGCAGAAGTTGCAGTGAGCTGAGACTGTGCCACTGCACTCCAGCCTGGGTGACAGAGTGAGACTGTCTCAAAAAAAAAAAAAAAAAAAAAAAAAAAAAAAAAAAAAAAGATGAGTGATAGACCTAGTGCATAAATTTTGAGTTAAACAAGAAGTATGTTAATTAAGAAGTGAGATTGGTTTTCTTCAGGGCCTCATAGTGGGCTCTGAGGCAATTCTTATTCCTACAGATGTTTTGAGCATTAAGGGAATAAGTAGACTTCCTCCCAAGGGAAGACACTTTGAAAGGCAACAGTCCTTATCTGACAAACTTATAATGTAATTAGAAATAATAGCTATGTTATTAACAGTTATATATTGTACTTCACTAATCCTCATTGTTACATTTTTGGTAAAAGTAGCATCTTTTACTTCTGAAGGAAAAAAAAATAAAGCAATATTTACTGAATCTTTACACCATTCAGCTATTCATTATGTGCTATACGCTAAGCTAGATTAACTTCAACAGCAACTCTGTATGAAGTAAATATTCATTTCTCCCATTTGGCAAATGAAATGGCAAAACTGAGGTTCAGAAAAGTTAAACGGCATATTGATAAAAATAAGAATGTTCCTTCAAGTTTGCCAAAAATCATTTAAAAACTCAACTCCATAGTATATTTCAGAAGTTCTTGCACAGTAATTAGCAATGTAGCATTAGTACAATTGACTTTTCCTTTTTTGGTGTTTTAATACCATTTTAATTGACTAGGGTACACAATTGCTTCCATACCTCCCTGCCAGAGACTAATAAAAAGAAATTTTCATTGATTTTATAAATAGATGAACAATAACACTTTCACATTTGTCAGTTACCTACAAAGGGTTTCCCCTCTTTTGTTATGTGGTTGGTTTGTTTGATTGAGCTTCAAGTGTGTTTGACCTATAGTGTATATTTGTCTCAGCTCCTGAAAAAAGTTAATTTAAGTAGTCTCTAGGTTTCTGAATATTTCACAGTCAAGAAAATAGTAGCTATTTAACTCTAGGTAATTTACATAATAATTTCAAACTTGTGTTCTTGTCTTTCACATGGGGATAAACATCTCTACCTCACTGACCTTCAGATAATTGATACATGGTCTAAATGCAATACTGTTTTTAAATGAACATTGAAGAAATAAAATGTGTGGTCCAAAAATGCACAGTATTGTTTTTTTACACATTGATTATGTGATTGACTAACCACTGACTCAATATCTATGTGTTCTGATATAATTTGCTCTACATTCTGGGATAGCTCCAGAGAAAGATTACTTTCTCCTCGTAGCTTCAGAAAACAGAAACAAGACATACATTACAAAAGTCCAGGCTCTGAAAAATTTCCTTTTGACAATCAAGCATGGCAACTCTTACTACTCAGTGTCTTAAGACATTCAGTGAGGTGGTTCACATCAATGGACTGAATGGGGACATTTCTCCAAAAAGGCACCCTTGCACAGAGAAGCTCATTAGTCTAAACAAGGACAACAAGGGGAAGGGGTAAAATATCTCAGCGCAAGGATCAGGAGGCTTCCCAGGGCTTTCAGCCATGATTCTTGCCCATAGTTTGAAGGTGAGCCAGGTTCTGTCACATTATGATAATCAGTTTCTTTGACTAAAACAAGACAAGAGACAGACAGAATGATACTTGCTTTACTTACTCCATTGGGGTATTGTGAAGAGCTTTGCCAGTTGTAGAGATCTACATATAAGTAAAGACTTAATCAACTCAGCAAATGTTTTTGAGTGCCTACTGTGTATAATACACACAAGGAAACATTCATCTGCCCTCAAGAAACTGGTGGCCTGTTAGAGAAGGAATAAAATGTATAAATATAAAAAATGTGGGGTAGAAAATCCTAAGTGTCAAAATAGAGGTAACATTTCTGAAAATATTGCAATTACTACATTGCTAGAAATAAGTAGGTGGTTACTGGAATTGATCAATAGAATGATTATAATGATAAAAATGACCTTTTAAAAGCACACACCTTTAGCATCACATTTGCTTTATTCCTGGTAATTAATTAAATCATTTTTACTTGACAAACATTTATTGAGCAACTACTATGAACTGGTCCCTGTTCTAAGAGCAGGAGATAGAGTTAAAAATGCATGTTCTTGCTCTCTATGAACTTACAGTTTAGTGAAGAGAAACAAACATGCACAATAATGATAAAAATTTACAGGTACAGTTGGGCATAGCATAAGGGAAAGAAGTGCTTAGTTCTAGCTGATGTTGGAGGTTGAGCAAGAATCTGGGAAGCTTCATGGAGAAGGTTGCCCTTGAGTGTTGAAGGAGAGGGAGGACTCCCTCAAGCAGGCAGAGGCAAGGAGCCACAGATATCTCTGGCAGAGGGAAGGGCATGAACACAAACAAAAGCGCGAAGAGCCTGGGGAGTGAGGGCAACTGTAAGTGGTTTCCAGGGGCGTTACTGAAGTAGGCTGGGGGAAAGGAAGAGCCACAGAAAAGATGAGAAACCTTTTGATTTCTTTACAACTTTGCCCAGATTCAGGCCTGTAATCACCCTTCAATCTGAATTCCTTTTGTTTTATGTAATAGCTTCAAGTCTGAATGATATGGTTTGGTTCTGTGTCTCAACACAAATCACATCTCGAATTGTTATCCCCATGTGTTGGGGGAGGGAAGTAATTGGATTATGAGGGCAGTTTCCCCCGTGCTGTTCTCATGATAGTGAGTGAGTTCTCATGAGGTCTGATGGTTTTATAAATGGCAATTTTTCCTGTACTCGCTCACACTCTCGCTCTCACCTGCCAACATGTAAGATGTTCCTGCTTCCACTTCTGCTATGACTATAAGTTTCCTGAGTCTTTCCCAGCCATGCAGAACTGTGAGTCAATTAAACCTCTTTCCTTTATAAGTTACACAGTCTTGGGTATTTCTTTACAGCAGTGTGAGAACAGACTAATACACTCCCCTACACACAGTTGAAAACACCTGCATTTACAAAAGAAAAAAAAAGTTTTGTTTCCAAAATGTCTTACAAGTATTTTCCATGTGAATGTGGTGCTGAATGGCACAACTGGACTTGGGGTAGTGCATTACTCTCTACTGCATATTCATCCAAGCTGGTTAAAGGCTTTCTATGTGAACTTCTCTTCTTCTTGGAAAAAGGGAGTCTGAAAATTTTTAATTAACCATTCACTTTGTAGAGCTCTGAAGCAGTTGTTAGCTCACTAAATATTAGTATTCTAAAATATTTTTAACTGAAGTCTGCATTTTCTGTGTTTTCATTCCCTTTTCCCCTACTCTGTGGCTTCACTTGCTATATTGCTTTCAATTTTGGTGAGAATGGATCCTTTCCCTTTTACTGCGGGCTAGCTATTGTGTATTAGAGCTCACCAGAATAAATGCTTGGTGTCCCTAAGAAGTCAAGGTGTTCATGCTCTTTTGTGATATACTTCCTACTCAAAATTGGAGTGCCTGCCTATATCTGCTGTTGACTACAGGCTATCTTGCATGAGTATCATTTCTGCCTTTTGAACAGGAGCTAGTCTAGTGCAGTAGCCATTTGCCATAGGGGAATTCCATTACCTCTCCTTATGAGGAGGATGGATTCTGTCTGGTGTTTATACTGAAGATGGGGGAAATTTAATTAAATTCTTTCAAGTGCTAGGTTTACTTACACTATCAATTTACTGCTAAAACCACCATTCTCATTTTGGAGAATGAGAATAGGACCATATATCTCAAACTTATCAACTGTCAGCACTTCCAGTAATAGTTTTCTGCTTAGAATCAAAGAAAGATTTGGGTTTTTGAGTTCCCAAAGCCCTCTAGTTAGAACCTTATGGGCCTCATGATTTGGAATTGAAGTTACTATACACTTTTGCCTATTGGAATGATTTTTGCAATAAATCTAGTATCTTATTTGCAAATGTCTTGGGGTGAAGTTTGGCAGCTTCTTCAAGGAGTAGTTCATTCCTCTCATCATTGCCTGGTGAAGACTATGCAGAAATTAGATTAAACAACACCACTGCCAATAAATCATCCAGATGTTTGGCCAAGTAACAAAACACTGGACCATGGGGAAAGCTAGTGAAAGCTAGGATAAGTACACACAATAATTGGCATAAAAATAAATCAGTATGAAGAGAAACATGGTAAAAATTTCAGATGCCAGAAATAAAGCATTCATAATCCTGTCCAAAAATTGATGTTGTGGGAAAACTTCCCTTGAGTTTCAGTTTAGATGACTATTTGAAGGTAGAAGAGAAATACCTATGGATTTTGTTTATAATTTGTTTACAAAATGTTTGACACTTGGATAAAAGCTGAAAAAATCTATCAGAAATCTAATGGGTCATGAGACCTGTTCTCAAGGAGCTTATAACATAGTTAAAAAATAAGAATTCCACACCTGTCATCATTAAAGTCAAAGAAACCTTGCAATGATGAGTGAAATGCATATAACTTAGTGTAAAACTGCATGATACAGGCACACATCGAAAGCTATGGAAATTTAGGAAAAGAATTAAAGTATTAATGAGGAGCTCCAGTCTTACAAAAAGCTTCATGAGGGATGTGTGATTTGTGTTGACTCAGAGGCTAGGCACAGTTTGAGTACACAGAAAGGAGAGAGAATGAAATATTCTGATTGAAAAGGGGGAAGAAAAAGAGCAAAGACATAAGAGATAGAATGAAACTAGTGGGCAGAAGGCAAAGAAGAGGCCAGGCTACCTAGGACAGAGTATGTGAGAAGGCTGGCATGGGTGGGTAGACTCAGACTTGGCAATGCAGGCTTTAGAAGTTAGTTTGGGTTCCAGAGGCAAAGAAGAGCCATCAGGATCCATTGAGCAGCAGAGTGACATGACAAAAGCAGTGTTGTGGGAAAATTAGACCAGGATTTATGGGATTACATATGGCCATCCATATGGCCAACATACCAGTTCCAAACATTCTTACTTGCCGGTACAATGAATGTGAAGGGAAAGAGGCTGAAGGCTGGCATAAAATCAGACTACAATGGAGGCTCAGATCAATCAGAATGAATTCAGTTGGAGAGGATGGATAGTTTCCACTAGCATATGAGAGAGGTGAGATGAAATATTCTGATATAGAGTACTGAAAAGAAATTAAGAGGTAAAAAGGAACTAAGGAGAATGAGAGAGCTGGAGTGGTGAAGGTCCATTATTATCTTGCCCCTGCCTTTGACTCCAACGTAATTTTCACATATGCTCCATTCATATGGAACTGCCTGTGGTTCCCTGAAATCAGTGTTTTCTTATCTTTTGAGGCCTTTGCCCAGAACACTCTTTCTCTATTTTTTTTTTCTTACCTGAATGCATTTGTTGTAAGTAGAATGGCCTCCAAAGATATCCAGGCTCTAATCTCTGGAATCTGTGGATATGATGCATTACACAGCAAAAGGGACTTTGCAGATGTAAATAAGGTTACAGTCTTCAAGATAAGGGAGAGTACCCTGGATTTTCCAGGTGGGCCTAGTTTAATCACATGAAGACTTAAAGGCAAAGAACTTTCTCTGGTTAAAGTCAGAGAGATGTGGCAGGAGAAATCAGAGAGATCTGAAGTGTAGGAGAAACTCAATTCTGTTTCTGAAGTTAAGAGGCACATAGAAATCATGAGAAGGAACAAAAGTAGCCTCTAAGAGCAAAGACTGGCCTCTGGCTGACAGCAAGGGAATGAGGGACTTCAGTACTACAGCTTCAAAAGGAACTAGATTTGGCGAACAACCTAAATGAGCTTGGAAGTAGATTCTTCCTAGAACTCCAGAAAGAAATGCAGCTGCTGGATAACTTGGTTTTGACCTTGTGAGGTTTATAGCATAGGAACCATCCAAATGATACTGTACCCAGACTCGCAACCTACAGAACTGTGAGATAATAAATGGATGCTATTTTAAGGAACAAAATATGTGGGAATTGTTATGGCAGCCACTGAATATGAACACATCATCCTTTAACATTCAGCTCCAACATTGTGCTTCTGGGAAGGCTTTCTCAATCATAGCGGCCAATAATTATTGATCAGTAGGGCTTAGGAGCAGTGCGGTGGCCATAGCCACTGGAGATGCAAATAAATACTAAAAGGAGACTGAAGAATTAGATGGAAATATCAACAATAGACAAGCTGATTCATCCTAGAGGACTTTGGAGAAGGTCAGAAATTGCAGGCATTAAGTTCTGCTTACCAGTTACAAAGCCTCACTTAGGGAGTACACCTTCCAGTGCACCGTCTAGTTCACTCTTAAGCAGGAATGGAGAGCCAAGGATCACCAATTATTTGAAGGAAAACTGCAACTTGAAAAAGAGAGGACAAAACAAAGAGGAAAAAAGCATACAAATAGAAACAATGTTGGGTGTGGCTGGCAAATATATGAACAAATGCTCATCATCACTCATCATTACATAAAAGCAAATCAGAACCCTGATGAGATAGCATCTGAAATCCATCCAAATGGCTACTATTAAAAAAGTCAAAAAACAGCAGATGCTGGCAAAGCTGCAGAGACTAGGGAACACTTTTACCCTGGTGGTGTAAATGTAAATTAGTTCAACCACTGTGGAAAGCAGCATGGAGATTTCTTAAAGCAGTGTGGAGATTTCTGTTTAAAACAGAACTGTCATTCAACACAGAAATCCCATTACTAGGTGTATAGCCAAAGGAAAATAAAACATTCTACCAAAAAGATATGGGCACATGTATGTTCCTTGCAATACTGCTCACTGTAGCAAAGACATGGAATCAACCTAGGTGTCCATAAACAGTGGATTGCATAAAGAAAATGTGGCACATAAAAAAATAGACACATAGACCAATGGAACAGAATGGAGAGCCAAGAAATAATGGCACACACCTGAAACAATCTGATCTTTGACAAAGCTAACAAAAACAAGCAATGGGGAAAGAACTCCCTATTCAATAAAGTGATTGGATAGCTGGCTAGCTATATGCAGATAATTGAAACCGGACCCCCTTCCTTACGCCATATACAAAAATCAATTTGAAATGGATTGAAGACTTAGATGTAAAACCTAACAATATAAAACTCCTGGAATGAAACCTAGAAAGTACCATTCTGGACATAGGAACTGGCAAATATTTCATGATGGAGATGCCAAGAGTAATTGCAGTAAAATCCAAAATTGACAAATGAAATCTAATTAAACTAAACAGCTTCTATGCAGCAAAAGAAACTATCAATAGAATAAACAAGAACCCAAAGAATAGGAGAAAATATTTGCAAACTATGCATCTGACAAAGGTATAATATCTGGAATATGAAAGGAACTTAAACGAATTTATAAGCAAAAAACAAATGACCCCACTAAAAAGTAGGCAAAGGACATGAACAGACAGTTTTCAAAAGAAGACATACACATGGCCAACAAGCATATGAAAAAATGCTCAACAACACTAATTATTAGAAAAATGCAAATCAAAACCACAGTGAGATACCATCTTACATCAGTCAGATGGTTATTATTAAAAAATAAAAAATAACATGCTGGTGAGGTTTCAGAGAAAAGGAAACACTTATACACTCTTGGTGGGAGCATAAATTAATTCAGCCATTGTGGAAAGCAATGTGGTGATTCCTCTAAGAGCTAAAAACAGAACTACAATTCAACTTAGCAATCCCTTTATTGGGCATATACCCAAAGGAATATAAATCTCTCTACCATAAAGACACATTAACATGTATGTTCATTGCAGTACTATTCACAATAACAACATGGAATCAACTTAAATGCCAATCAGTGGTAGACAGAATAAAGAAAATGTGATGCCTATACACCATGGAATGCTACAGAGCCACAAAAAGGAATGAGATCATGTCTTTGCAGCAACATAGATGGAGCTGGAGACCATTATCCTTAGCAAACTAATGCAGGAACAGAAAACCAAATACTGTATGTTCTCACTTGTGAAGAAGAGTTAAATAATGAGAACACATGGACACAAAGAGGGGAACAACAGACACTGCAGCCTACTTGAGGATGGAGGGTGGGAGGAGGGAGCGGATCAGATAAAATACCAGTTGAGTACTTGGCTTAGAACCTGGGTGATGAAATAATCTGTACACCAAACCCTTGTAACAGAGGTTTACCTATATAACAAACCTGCACATGTACCCCTCAACCTTAAATAAAAGTTAAAAGAAACATAGAAAAGAAAATGTGATATATATATATATATATACACATACCATGGAATACTATGCAGCCACAAAAAGAATAAAATCATGTCTTTCGAAGCAACATGGATGCAGCTGGAGGCCATTATGCTAAGTGAATTAATGCAGGAACAGAAAAGCAAATACCACGTGTTCTCACTTATAAGTGGGAGCTAAACACTGAATACACATTGTGTTCATGTGTTTCATGGGAACAATAGACACTGGGGACTGTTTGGGTGAGGGGAAAGAAAAAGGGGGACATGAGATGCAAAGCCACCTATTGGTTACTATGCTCACTACCTGGGTGACGAGATCATTTGTACACCAAGCCTCAGTGACTTGCAATTTATAGGTGAATGTATCCCCCAGAACCTAAAGCAAAAGGATAAGAAAGCTTGTAATCCCAGCACTTTGGGAGGCTGAGGCAGGAGGATCACTTGAGGCCAGGAGTTTGAGACCAGCCTGGGCAACATAGGGAGACCCCATCTCTACAGTAAATCAGAACTTAGCCGGGCATGGTTGTGCATGCCTGTAGTCCCAGCTATGCAGGGCACTGAGGGGGGAGGGTCACTTGAACCCAGCTGGTTGAGACTGCAGTGAGCCATGATAGTTCTACTGCCCTCCAACTTGGACAACAGAGTGAGACCCCATCTCTAAAAATAAAAGAAAAAAATTCTGAGAAAGTGATTATTTTCACCCATGAATTTTATCCTCAGCTAACGTATCAATTAAATCAGAAGGAAGAATAAAAACATTTTCAGATATGCGAAGTCTCAAAAATGTTACTTACCATGCATCCTTACACAGAAGGTGGTGCTCAACAAAAACCATGATGGAAACCATAGGAGAGATTCACAAAACAGGGTGCTTTCTAGGAGAGTGGGGAAAGGAATGTACAAGATGACAGCTGTGCAGCAAGCTCAGAAAGCAAACAGTTTAGACTGGAGCAGACCAGAGGGCCCCAGGAGGGACATTTCTAGGAGAAAACCCCCAAACTCAAACCAACAAAACAATAGCCAAACAGAGAAGCTGAAAGCTTTGCTTATGTGACCATGTGAACATTGTTCTGAGGCATTTGGTAAGACTGTTGGCAAGTATAGGAAGATTTGGTCACAGGTTCAAATAACCTATGCACAGGAAAAAAATGAATCAGGTAAATTATTTACTTTTATTTTATTTTACTTTTAGAAACAGAGTCTCATTCTATCACTCAGGCTGGCGTGTAGTGGAGCAATTATAGCTCACTGTAACCTTGTACTTCTGGGATTAAGTGATCTTTCCACCTCAGCTTCCCTAGTAGCTGGGACTACAGGCACGCTCCACCACACTGGCTAATTAAATATATATATATTGTGTGTGGAGATAGGGTCCCGCTATGCTGCCTAGGCTGGTCTCGAACTCCTGGTCTCAAGTGATCCTTCTGCTTTTGCCTTCCAAAGTGCTGGGATTACAGATGTGAGCCACTGTGCCCAGCCAGTTATTATGCTTTTACAAAAAATGTTATCACAATATACTTCTTGGTTCAGTAGTGAACAATATTAATATAGTCAATGATGCAAACTTTAAATTGTAATATATAACTATTGGTAGAACAGAAGACAGGAGAGGATTTGTAAGCAAATTGACTCCTCATCTAATGTTATAAGGGCGCTGGTTGAAGATGGCCATCTACCAGCCAAGAAGGGAGTTCTCAGAAGAAAAGACCACTAATACATTGCTCTCAAACTTCCAGGATCCAGAATTATGAGAAAATACATTTCTGTTATTTAAACCACTCCCTTGATTTTGTGGTACTTTGTTATGGAAGCTCAAGAAAATTAGCACATCATCCTTTATACTGCCTATAAAATGACTCATTACATACAAAGTTGATCATGTCACTCCTCTGGTTAAACCCCAGACAAATGGGAATTCATCAAACTAAAAAGCTCCTGCATAGCAGAGTCAATTTGACTCTTTGAAACAATTAACAGAGTCAAATGACAACCCACACAATGGGAGAAAATATTTGCAAACTATACACTGAATAAAATTTCTCATATGAAGACATATAAATGGCTAATAGGCATATGAAAAAATGTCAACATTGCTAACCATCAAGGAAATGCTAATCAAAGCCACAAATAAAATATTACTTCAGACCTGTTAGAATGGCTATTATGGAAAAGATAAAGTGTTGAAGAGGGTGTGGAGAAAAGAGAATTGTTTTGCATTGTTGGTGAAGACGTCAATTGGTACAGCCATTATGTAAAACAGTATAGAAGTTCCTCAAAAAAATTAAAAGTAGAACTACCATGTGATCCAGTAATCTCACTACTGGATATATATCCAAAGGAAATAAAATCAGTATATTGAAGAGATACCTGCACTCCCATGGTTATTGCAACAATATTCATAATAGTCAAGATATGGAATGAACCTAAGTGCTGATTGAAGAATGAATGGATAAAGAAATGTGGTATACACACTTACACACACACACACACACACACACACACACACACACACATACAAATGGAATACTTTTCAGCCTTTAAAGCAAGAATCCTGTCATTTGCAACAACATGAATGAGCCTGGACGTCACTGTGTTAAGTGAAATTAGCTAGGCACAGAGACACAAACTCTACGTGATCTTGCTTATGTGGGAAATTGAAAAAAGTCAAACTCATAGAAGCAGAGAGTAGAATGATGGTTGTCAGGGGCTGGGGGTTGAAGTACTGGTCAAACAATACAAAGTGTCAGTTATGTAGATTGAATAAGTTCTGCAGATCTAATTATGTCATGGTGAGTACAGTCAATAATTCTGTATTGTATACTTGAATATGCTAAGGGAGTATATTGTAAGTGTTCTTACCACAAAATAGACATACATGCTGGGTGCATTGGCTTACACCTGTAATCTCAGCACTTGGGAGACCGAGACAGGAGGATCACTGGAGCACAGGTGTCCGAGACCAGCCTAGGCAACATGGTTAAACCCCGTCTCCACAAAAAATGAAAAATGAGGCAGAAGGATTGCTTGAGCCTACAAGGTCAAGGCTGTAGTGATCCATGATAGTGCCACTGCACTCTAGCCTGGGTGACAGAGCAAGACCCTGCCTCAAAAAAACAAAACAAACAAAAAAAAGACATACAATAGAATAATTAACTCTTGGTGATGAATATGTTAATTGGCTTGATTGTAGTAATCATTTAACCAGATATACATATACCAAAAATAACTCAGTCAGCCTGGTACAGTGGCTCTTGCCTATAATCCCAGCACTTTGGTAGGCCAAGACGGGAAGATTACTTGAGGCCAGGAGTTTGAGACCAGCCTGGTCAACATAGTGAGATCCTATCCCTTAAAAAAAAAAAAGAAAGAAAAAAAGAAAAGAAATTCAATAAAGCTGAAAAAAGAAACTTAAAGCTATTAGAAAGTTCTACCTAAAATTCCCTCAATGGGCTTCTGCTTTCAGTCCTACTAAGAATAACTAGAAAATGGTGGTTTAAAATTTTTTTAAATCTGTGTAAAGGCATAGAAAGCTGCTGAAGCAATCAGCATTGGAGGGACAAAGATTTCAAAGAAGGTTGAACCACTGAGAGGAAAACTACATTTTCCTCATGGGCTTTGGCAAATTTGGGGTATATAGTTAGTGACTGAGAATCTGGGCTTTGGCCAGACAGAGGGCCACTGCTGGGGGATATAGGAAAACCAGAACTTTTGGTGGTTACTGAGGGCTGGGTTGACAAGCCAAGACTCCAGTGAAAGGGAAAGGAAAAAAAAAAAGACTATGACACATGTCAAGTGTTTTTCTGCAGACATTTGATTAATTTTGAAACTGTGCAGGGCAGGCGACTAAGAAGCTAAGCAAGAAGACTTGAAAAACAGTAACATTTTGGGCAGTCTCACTATGAGTAATGTAAGCATTCGAATTCAAGATCTGCAAGGAATAAGAGCCCCACTGAACACTCAAGACTATCAGATGATAGCTCTAAAAGGTAATGCCTTAGAAGCAGGGGCCAAGGACTTTAACAACATTGGACCTGACCTTCTTGATTCAGCTTAGTTACTGATTTGGTAAAGGTGATCTGCTCCTACTTGATCTGTCTAACAGAGAAAAGAGTAAATCCTCTCTGAGGGAAGATAGCATCATCTGGAGCTGTTCAAATTATTTATACACAATTGTATGGCATTCATTTAGAACTTTCTAAGAATTACAAGAGATGAGGCCATATGACTGAAAACCTAGAGGGGAAAAAATCAAAGAATAGAAAAAAACCCACGGGTGATCCAAATATATAAGTTAGCAGACAATACATTTCTAACAACTATATATTCAGATAATAGAGGACAGATGGTGAAAAGAATATTAAAAAGGAAAATTGAATGCAATAATTAGAATCTATAAGTAATCAAATGGAAATTCTAAAGTTTAAAAAAAAAAACCTAAGAACGCAATAGATATGTTTAATGGATGATTGTACACAACAGAATAGAGGACATCAGAGTAAAGTATTTAAACTGAAGTACATAGAGAATTAGCTAATAGAAAAGGGTATAATGGGCAAGTGAGATATAAATAAAAGACTTAACATAGTTTTAATTGGAGTTCCAGAATAAAAGGGGAGGAAGGAAAAATGAGCAGTGACAATATATGAAGATACTGAGAATTTTCCAAGTCTGATGAAAGACATCAACTCAAAGATTCAAGAAGCTCTGTCAACCCCAAGAAGACTAAGTGCAAATAAAATACACCTAGGCCCATCGTAATAAGACTTATGTAAACAAAGAAAAGGAGAAAATTATAAAAGCATCCAGGAGAAAAGAAACATTGTTGTTTGCTGAATAATGCAGATCCAATATTATCAGATCCTAATCCTTGGAAGAAGTGAGTGTTACCTTATAAGGAAAAAGAGTTTTTGCAGATATGATTATGTTAAGGATCTGAGAAATGGAGAAATTATCCTGAATTATCTAGGTGGATCCCAAATCCAATCACAAGCACCCTTATAAAATGGAGGCAGAAGGAGATTTGTCATACACACAAAACACACATACGCACACATGAGAAGGTGATGTGATGACAGAAACAGTGAGTGGGGTGATGCATGCTGGCAGTCACTGGAAGATAGGAGAGACAAAGAATGGATTCTCCCTTAGAGCTTCCAGAGAGAGCGTAATCTTGCCAACGTCATTTATCCAGACTTCTGGCACACAAAACCGTGAGAGAATACATTTCTGTTGTTTTAGGCCATCAAGTTGTGGTAATTTGGTACAGCAACCACGGGAAACTAATATAATAATGACAAGAATGACATTTAATTTAACAGCAAATACAGAAGATAAAAGAGAATAGAATTCTCACAACCATCCTATGAAATGAATCCTCTACCATTTCCACATTAAGATTAGAAAACTGAGCCTCAGAGAAGTCAAGTGACTTGTCCAAGGATCACATGGCGGAGACAGGGTTCAAGATCAGGCCCGTCTTATTCAAAATATTATTTTTTAAAACATACTCACCATTGTATATAGCTTTTCCTACTCCTCAGCATGGTATATAATCCTTCTGAGTTTGGTTCCTTCCTGCCTCTTCTGTCTTATCTTTCACCACATCTTCTTTCAGACTCTATAGCCTATCGTTGCTGAACTCCCTGAGATTGCCTGTGTCTTTGCTTTCTGCCTGGAATTTTCTTTCCATGCCCTACTTCCATACACCATCACTTGGCTAACTCCAACTTGTTCTTATAACTCAGCTTAAATGAGAAGTTTCTCTTAGAATACCTTCCTCTATACTTCAAGATTTAGTTAGATATCTCTCTGTCCTCCCACAATCCCCTGTTTTTACCTTTATCACAATACCAATCTTCCTTATTAGACTAGAAGCTCCTTGAGGCCAGGGGGTCATGTCCAGAATGATACTTGGTACAGAGTGGGCACTCAATAATTGCTGAATGACTGATACATGGCTTTTCAGGATTGTGGTGGTGGAAAGCACTGAGTTTTGAGCCACATTTGTCTGATAATTCGAATAAGGGTAAATTTGTATTTGGAGGGATATTTGGAACAGCATGAGATATGTCTGGGGTAGGTGGTGATTTTACCTTATTATTTTCCCCTGTGTCACAAGCCTCCATGGAGCTTGCCCTAGTTTCTTCAGGTGGTTAGGTAGAACAAGCTCCCATTCTGTTCCTGTTATAGGCACACAGAGAATTTAAGTTTTTTTAATCCTGAGTTATGAAGAGCTCTTTGGTTGAATTATCACTTGGTGCCCAATACCATACAGACCCATTACTCTCCCTTCCAGTTGTACATTCATGACTGCAAACTCCAAATATTGTTACCATAGTTTTCCTGTTAAATTTGGACAGTTGGTTGGGGTCAGCTTCCAAAGGTCTTATATGTGTCAGAGATCCAAAGACATAAGAAGTGATTATAAAATACAGTATCAGGAAGAAGTTAAATAAATCTTTACCTGTAGTCCAAACCTGAATTTCCTCAGCCAAAAATACAATAGGAAAGATAATTCTGTTTCCTTGAGGAAATGCCCCAGGCAGTAGGATGTTAGAGCAAGTAGAATATCAGGTTGCCCCCTCCGTTACTTAGTCTCCACAGACAGCCCTCAATAAGCCACTCTTCTTGCTCTTCATTCCCTAGTGTTGTCTCCCTCCACATTGACTCTAGGGTGGCCTGCGACTGGCAATAACCAATATCATGTTATCAGAAATGAAGTTGTGAGTTCTAATCCTGTTATTTAAGAGGACTGACAGTTTTCACTTCCTGTCTTTTAGTACAGGGGTCCCCAATCCCCAGGTCATGGACTGGGGGTAAGCCATGGCCAGGCAAGCATTGCTGCCTGAGCTTTGCCTTCATTAGATTCTCATACGAGCTTGAACCCCATTGTGAACTGAGCATGCGAGGTATGTAGGTTGTGTGCTCTTTTTTTTTTTTTTTTTTTTTTTTTTGAAAATAGAGGTAGTGGTTGGGCAACATTATGAATACATGTCACTAAATTGTTCACTTAAATTAGCTGGGCATGGTGACGCGTGCCTGCAATCCCAGCCACTCAGGAGGCTGAGGCAGGAGAACTGCCCAAACCCAGGAGGCGGAGGTTGCGGTGAGCCGAGACCGTGCCACTGCACTCCAGCCTGGGCAACAAGAGTGAAACTCCGTCTCAAAAAAAAAAAAAAAAAAAAAAAAAGGTTAATTTTTTTTTTCTTTTTATAAGAAAAAGAATAAAGAAGAGGAAGAAAGAGAAAGAGGAAGAGGGAGAGAGGATGGGGGTATTGCTTTATTGCCCGGGCTAGAATGCAGTCTAAATATGGGTATGCCTATAATTGTCCTTAATAATGGAGATATAAAAGAAAATGAGGGAAGAGAATAACAAACAAGGAGCCAACCAACATTTCGTTTAAACTTCTAAGTTGATATGATGTGGTACTGATCTACGTATTCCTGTATTGGGTGCGTATATATTTAGGATCTTTAGCTCTTCTTGTTGTTGCATTGATCCTTTTATCATTATATAATGTCCTTCTTTGCTTCTTTTGATCTTTGTTGCTTAATTGTAACTTCTGCTTTTTATTTATTTATTTTGACTTTCTGTTTGGTTGGTAAATCCTTCTACATCCCTTGTTTTGAGTCTTTGTGTATCCTTGAATGTGAGATGGGTCTAAATGCAGCATACTGATGGGTTTCAGTTTTTTATAACAAATTGCCTGTCTGTCTTTGGATTGGGGGATTTAGTCAATTTAACTTTAGAATTAATAATAATATATGTGAGTTTAATACTGCCATTTAATATTAGCTGGCTATTTTGCCCATTAGTTGATGTAAATTCTTCATTATATTGATGCTCTTTTTGGTATTTTTTTTTAGAAAGGCTGATACTGTTTGTTACTTTCTATGTGTAGTGGTCCTTTCAGAAGCTCTTGTAAAGCAGGCTTGGTGGTGATGAAATCTCTGAGTGCTTGCTTATTCACAAAAAACTTTATTTTTCCTTCACTTGTGAAGGTTAGTTTGGCTGGATGTGAAATTCTGGGTTGAAAGTTCTTTTCTTTAAGGATATTAAATATTGGTCCCCACTCTCTTCTGGCTTGTAGGGTTTCTGCTGAGAGATCTGCTGTAAGTCTAATAGGCTTCCCTTTGTGGGTAACCTGACCTTTCTCTCTGGCTGCCCTTAGTATTTTCTCCTTCATTTCAACCCTGGTGAATCTGACGATTATGTGCCTTGGAGTTGCTCTTCTTGAGGAATATCTCTGTGGTGTTCTCTGTATTACCTGGAGTTGAATATTATCCTGCCTTACTAAGTTGGGAAAATTTTCCTGAATAATATCCTGAAGCATATTTTCCAGCTTGGATTCATTCTCTTCGTCACATTCAGGTACACCTATCAAGCGTAGATTAGGTCTTTTCACATAGTCCCATATTTCTTGGAAACTTTGCTCATTCCTTTTTATCCTATTTTCTCTAATCTTGTCTTCTTGTTTTATTTCATTGAGTTGGTCTTCGACCTCTGATATCCTTTCTTCTGCTTGATCAATTCGGCTGTTAAAACTTGTGCATACTTCACGAAGATCTCGTATTGTGTTTTTCAGCTCCATCAATTCACTTATATTCCTCTCTAAATTGTGTATTCTTGTTAACATTTTGTCAAATCTTTTTTCAAAGTTCTTAGTTTCTTTAGATTGGTTTAAAACAAGCTCTTTTAATTCACAGAAGTTTCTCATTATCCACATTTTGAAGCCTGCTTCTGTAATTGGAACACACTCGTTCTCCATCAAGCCTTGTTCCGTTGCTGATGAGGAACTGTGATCCCCTGCTGAGGGAGAGGCGTTCTGATCTTGGGTATTCTCAGCCTTTCTTGGCTGTTTTCTTCCCTTCGTTATAAATTTATCCATCTGTGGTCTTTGTATTTACTGTCTTTGTAATTGAGTTTCCGAGTGGACGTCCGACTTATTGATTCTCAGCGCCAAAATCTGAGCAACCCACTGCACCGACGAAATCAGCGGCGTTAAGATTGATGGTGCTTTTCTGACTCTGCACCAAGAACCGACGCTCCAAGGCGCCGGCAAAACCGCCTCGCCGGTCACAAGAGTCGCACTGGCGACCTGTGGGGATCCTCTGCTGGGAATCTCCTGGTGCGTGAGCAACAAGAATTCATGTGAAGGTATGGCGTCCTCTCGTTCTTTGCGTTTTCACTGGGAACTACAATCCCGAGCTGCTAGTGATCAGCCGTCTTGGATCTCTCTCCCTGTGTGCTCTTTTTTTTTTTTTTTTTGAGACGGAGTCTCACTCTGTCGCCCAGGCTAGAGTGCAGTGGAATGATTTAGGCTCATTGCAACCTCTGCCTCCTGGGTTCAAGCGATTCTTCTGCCTCAGCCTCCTGAGTAGCTGGAACTACAGGTGTGCACCACCACATCTGGCTAATTTTTGTATTTTTAGTAGAGACGGGGTTTCACCATATTGGCCAGGCTGGTCTAAAACTCCTGACCTTGTGCTCTGCCTGACTTGGCCTCCCAAAGTGCTGGGATTACAGATGTGAGCCACTGTGCCTGGCTGGTTGTGTGCTCTTTATGAGAATCTAACTAATGCCTGATGATCTCAGGTGAAACAGTTTCATCCCCAAACCATCCCCCCACATACACCCCCACCACCATGCCTTGGAAAAATTGTCTTCCACAAAACTGGTCCCTGGTGCCAAAAACGTTGAGGACTGCTGCCCTTTTTTTTGGCACCAGGGACTCCGGTTTTGTGGAAGACAATTAGACAGTTTTTCAAAGGACATGGTGGAGTAGGGGTGGGGATGGTTTCAAGATGAAACTGTTTCACCTCAGATCATCAGAGATTGGATTCTCATAAGCAGCCCTCAACCTAGATCCCTCGCATGCTCAATTCACAATAGTTCACACTAGGGCTCACACTCCTATGAGAATCTAATGCTACCGCTGATCTGATAGGAGGCAGAGCTCAGGCTTTAATGCTCACTGGCCTGCTGCTCATGTAGTGTTGTCCGACCCAGTTCCTAACAGACCACAGACTGGCATGGGTCAGCAGCCTGGGGGTTGGGGACCCCCATTTCAGAACACTTGCTTTGGGAAACCCTATAAGAAGTCTGGCTCCCCTGCTGGAGAGATCATGTAGAGAGGAAAGGTCCTGAGACTATATATAGAGCAACAGAGGGCCAACCATCTCAGATACCCAGTTGAGCTTCTGCGTGACTCCATCTGCCATCTAACTACACTGCCTGAGTGAAATCAGCAGAAGAACTTTCTGGCTGAGCCCAGTCAATCCACAGAATAGTGACAGAAAACAGACTAATGTTTAGCCATTAAATTTTGGAGTAGTTTGTTAGGTGACAATAGATCATAGAAACACTCTTTTTCATAACTGCCTCATACCCTACACCAGGCGTCCCCAAACTACGGCCCGTGGGCCGCATGCGGCCCCCTGAGGCCATTTATCTGTCCCCTCACCACACTTCAGGAAGGGGCACCTCTTTCATTGGTGGTCAGTGAGAGGAGCACAGTATGTGGCAGCCCTCCAACGGTCTGAGGGACAGTGAACTGGCCCCCTGTGTAAAAAGTTTGGGGATGCCTGCCCTACACTATGAAGTAGGGTAACAGAAATCTGATTTCCAAACTTTTCTGAATCTACAGAGTCAGCTTTCCTTGTCAGAAACCTGTTAATCTCTCCATGTAAAATAGTTAGCTCCTGAATCATCCATATTTCTGTGTGAGGCAAGCCTCAGTATATCTTCCTAAAAGATAGTATTCCAAGTCTCTTGAGTTGTGCATGAAAAGCTTCCATCACAGACCTTGACATTTCTGGAATCAAAAAGCAGGTGTGAAACCTCTTTGGATGACTCATAATCAATCACTCAAATAGGTGGCCTCCTCCCTTTACATGCCTGCCTGTCCAGTGGCAGATAACTGCTCTATGGTATTGCCTTTCTATGGAACCATATCTACCCACCACCACCACAAACCCTTAGAAGTCCTGGTTTCACTCAAATATTCTCACATATGAATACATTATGTCATCCTGATGTTTGCATCAGATTTAGTTCAGATTGCATATTTTTCCACAAGCATCATTCTGCTGCAAACTTAGAAGACATATTGCTGATGGCTTTCTTTACTTATTTATGCTTCCTTGACAAGAGTTCCACTTCAACAGGTCTTGTGAAAACATTAATTTATGGCTATAATAATTTCACAGAATATTATGGAGATAGCTGACAGGCATATTATCCTTCACTTATATCAAGTGACTTTCCTTGCATTGTTTTATTTAGAATGCACATCTTTATTTTTATAAACGTAGCCAACTCAATTATCTAGGTTACTGAAAGGGCAAAGTGGTACAAATAATCTAAAACATTGGGGGAAGGTCATTTGTATTTGTTTTGCAAATGTATTATAGTTTATTTTTCCAGCAGCAGCAGGTGTTTCTAATTACGGTTTTGTTTAGGCTAATACTGGAATTAGCAGACATACTCTGTGTGTGTGTGTGTGTGTGTGTGTGTGTGTATAACATGGTATATAAAAAACATGTCGGGTAACTAAGCAGGGAGAGCTGATTCAAGACTTAAGCTGTTTGATGTACAATTTGCCTGAAAAATCTTGAATTATTATTATTTTTTGGTAACTTGCCAATAAGATTTCACATATTACATGAGAACTGTTCCTCACCTTGATGGGCTGCATACCAACTCTAAAGATGCCATAATTTTTCAGACATTCCCAATATTTCTATTTGTGATTTACCTCCTTTTCCTCAGTTGTGGGAGAATCTGGGTTTCTGTATCAGCCCGTTCATTGCAACATATGCCCCTGAAGGACTTTGAGGGCTGGGAGGAATGCGCCGGGATCAGGATGAGACTGCAGGGCTTCAGCAACCATCTGTATCTTTATGACTCCCAAATTTCTATCTCTGGCTCAGACCTCCCTCCTGAACTCGAGTGGTATATAGATCTTCCTATTTATCTCCCCTGGAATGTTCCATAGGACCCTCAACTGAACTCCTCTTCCTTACTCCTTTCCAAATCTCCATCTCCTCCTATGTTCATTACATCAGTGGCTGGTACCATTATTTATCCAGTCCTCAAACTATGAATTCAGGAATCATTCTTTCCTTCTCCATCTCCATTTCTTCCCTACTTTCTCCAGTTCTTGCTGATTTTATCCCCTTATTTTCACGTGTGCCTGCTTACCTGTTTCCATCCTCACTTCTACTCAGAACAAGCCCCTATCACCTCTTCTCTGCTTCACTAAAACTTTTTTTTTTTTTTTTTTTTTTTTGTAGCCCAGGCTGGAGTGCAGTGGCACAATCTCAGTGCACTGCAACCTCTGCCTCCCAGGTTCAAGCAATTATCATGCCTCAGCCTTGCAAGTAGCTAGGGCTGCAGGTGTGTGTCACCATGTCCAGCTAATTTTTGTATTTTTAGTAGAGAAGGGGGTTTCACCATGTTGGTCAGGTTGGTCTCAAACTCCTGGCCTCAAGCTGTCTGCCCATTTCAGCCTCCCAAAATGCTGGGATTACAGGCATGAGCCACCATGCCCAGCCTCACTCAGACACTTCATAACTTGCTTTCTTCTGTCAAATCTTGTTCCCTGCCCCATCTATCCTTCACAGAGCAAAGACAGAAGGATCGTTCTGATACCTGTATCTCAAGTCACTCCTGTGCTTAAAACCCCGAATGTCTTCTCATTGCCCTTAAGGTAACGTGCAAAACACTTGCCTAGCCTGCAAAAGTCCTGCTCAAATATGACCCCTGCCAACAGTTCATGTCTCTTTTCCCTTGGGTCTCCCTGCTTTCTTCCCTTGCTTCTCCCCACCTCATTCATGCTCTACATTTTTCTGTCTTAGGACATGCCAGGCTCTCTAGTCTCTGGGCCTTTGTTGGGGGCCCTTCCTTCTGCAGTTTCCTTTCACTTTCCTCTTCATCTAGCGAAATCCTCCTCAATCTTCAGATCTGGATCAAAGTGTCACCAGCTCAGAACAAATTTCTCTGACCACCCCCCACCACCCCAGACTTTTAGGTCTCTGTTTCATGCTCTCCTAGCACCCAGGACTTCTTTGTAGCACTCCTTAGATTGTGAGTACCACAAGGGGACAGGACATCCATGTATTTGCTCCGTGGTCAAGTTGTTAGCACTGTGGTGGAAACAGAATAGGAGATCAATAAATATCTTCTAGGCCAGGCGTGGTAGCTCATGCCTATAATCCCAGCACTTTGGAAGGCAAAGGTGAATCATCTGAGGTCAGCAGTTTGAGACTAGCCTGGCCAAGACAGTGAAACTCCATCTCTACTAAAAACACAACATTTTGCTGGGCACCTGTAATCCCAACTACTGGGGAAGCCGAGACTGGAGAGTCATATGAACCCAGAAGCAAGAGGTTGCAGTGAGCCAACATCACACCACCACACTCCAGCCTGGGCCACAGAGTGAGACTCTTTCTCATCAATCAATCAATAAATGATTATTTTCTAAGTGGCCAGCTAAACAATGGCCTCCTAACTGGTGTGCTTTCCTCTAGGGTCTTTCTTCCCAACCTATTTTTTCCACTCTCAGCACAGCAATCTCTAGGCCTAGAATGTAAGGTGCAGCTCCAATCAAATCACTTTGGAGCTTAAAGAAAAATCAGTTCTTGCCCTCACCTACTGAATGCAGTCTGAATGCTTTGGCACGACATGACATAAAGGTGTTCTGTAATCTGGTCCTAAACTACCTGACCAACCTTATTTGTCCATCTTGTTTCTTGCTTAGAAGAAACTCCAGATTCTCGTCAAATAGAATTGCATGCTATTTCCTGCCAGTGCTTCACTTGTTCTAGCTTTTGTGCCTTTGCTTTTGGTGATCCATCCTCCTGGCAAGCTCTCACTACATTTCTGTCTAAGTCCCATCTCTCCTTCATGATCCACCTTAAAAGTAATGTCCTCTGTGAAGCTTCTGCAATTCCCCCAGGCGGCGGAAAATGACCACTTCTCCCTCCGAACATCCCAGCCCTTTTTACCTCCCTGTGGCATTGATCCCATTATGTGCACACAAGGTTCATTTTCTATTAGACTGCAAACTGCAAGGGAGAAGGGCTTGGTCATTTCTATATGGCTGACAGGACTTGGCCAACACTAGGGGTTCCTGTTTGGAGGCCTATCATAAGTTTTACAACTTTGAACACAAAGTGTGGTCTAAGGACCAACTGTTTAGGTATCACCTGGGGGCTTGTTAGTAATTTACAATCTTGAGCCTACCAGGTTTAGCAAATCAGAATCTGCATTTTAACAAGATCCCTAGGTGATCCACATGCATATTAAAATTTAAGAAGCAGTGCACTGTTTTATTACACAAGGGAAGAGGATCCTTACAAGAGGATAAACACCACATCTTGTAATTCTGTGCTCTCAGATGTGGTATCAATTTTCATATTAGCTGCACAGTGGGTGTTTCTCTGCTTTTGAATCACCAGCACAACTTCCTTCCTGCTCTTAGTTTGGAATCTTCCCCTTCTTCAAAAACATGGAAGGAATCCTATCTTAGGCAAAGGAACCCTTTCTCCTATGAGAAAGCTGTGTATGCACAAAGCTGGCCCCAATCAGAAAGGGAAGTTATGATTCCTTGCAGCTTGCCATAATTGATGTAGTCTCTGGCCAAGGTGTGAGTCAAACCTTGTGTCCTCTGTTAAACATCAGTGCAAGGAATGCCACAGAATGATGTCAAGTGAGCTTTTGAGCTAACCACTCCTAGAAACATCTGGTGCTGGCAGAGGATCATGACTATGAATACAGATGAAGGGAACAATTGAGCAATTTGAATTAATCACAGTTTTAAGTGTCTTGTACAAAATGTATTTATGTTTTGATCTAAATAGACAAACAACTAAGCAATGCTTCCTAGGTTTTAGAAGAAAGGTAAAGATCCCGTTGAAAGGATTTTTTCCCCCTGCACTCTTTCCTCACATCATTTTAACAAGAATATAACCTCTTCTTCCCTAGGGCTCCCTTAATTATTAACACAGCTCAGGCATGGTGTTCAGCGCCCACCTCGTATGTAGATGCTGATAGGTCCTGTAAAGCATATTGTCTCACTTCTTTGCAGTACGCTGCAGAGAAACTTGATAATGGGAAAGGTCCTCAAGTTCAGGCAAAGCAGCTAAACCTAGAAGTGGCAAAACCTGGGGCCGCTTTTGCCTCAGGCATGTATTTGCTGATAAATCACTGCTCCTAAAAACTCCTCTCATTTGAGCTCCTTGGCTTTTAATCAGAACCACACCCAGACTGAGACGGGAGGGGTTTCAGACTAGCTTCTGTCTGACACTGGGAAAGAGATAAAACTGTCTTTCTGCCACTGAAGTGACAGAAAAATAGGGGCTTGCTGGCAACCTCCATGTCACAGGCCTCTGACTGCATTTAATGAGAAATGTCTATTGGTGAATTGAGCTTTGCTGGCCAAAGAAATAACTGTTTTGAATTAGAAACTCAAAGATGATGAACAGGCCGCCGATGGAAGCCATCCTTCTCATGAGAACACTTACATTAGCCTACAGTTAGGCAAAATTATCTAATACCACACTTATTTTATAATAAAGTATTGCATATCTTAGGTAACTTATTGAACACTGTACTGAAAGTAAAAAACAGAGTGGTTGTATTGGTGCTCGAAGCAAGGTTTCTGTTGAATGTGAATCTCTATTGCACCATTGTGAAGTTGAAAAATAGTAAGTCAAACCTTCATAAGTTGGAAACCATCTGTACTAGTTACCATCCATCTCCCATATCCATTACCTTCTAGCCACTGGCAACTACTATTTATACATTTATAAATTTGCCAATTATGGATATTTCATATAGATGGCATCAAACAATGTGTGATCTTTTGTGACTGGCTTCTTTCAGTTAGCATGTTTTCAATTCTCACCCATGTTGTAGTATCAATCAATACTCTATTCCTTTTTATGCCCAGATGATATTTCATTGTATGGATGTACAACATTCCACTTAGCCATTGTATCAGCTGATGGAAATTTGGGTTGTTTATTCTTTTTGGCTCTTATGAATAATACTGTTATAAACGTTTTTACAGTTTTTTAATCCATCCCCTCAAGCATTTATCCTTTGAGTTACCAACAATCCAATTGCATTTTTAAGTTATTTTAAAAGATACAATTAAGTTATTATTGACTATAGTCACCCTATTGTGCTATCAATAGTAAGTCTTATTCATTCTATGTCTTTTGTACACATTAACCATCCCCACCTTGCCCCAAGTCCCCCACTACCCTTCCCAGCCTCTAGTAACCATCCTTCTACTCTCTATGTACATGAGTTCAATTGTTTTGATTTTTAGATCCCACAAATAAGTGAGAACATGCAATGTTTGTCTTCCTGTGCTTGGCTAATTTTACTTAACATAATGATCTTCAGTTTCATCCACGTTGTTGCAAACTGTTGGATCTCATCTTTTTTTAGGGCTAAATAGTACTTTATTGTGTATATGTACCACATTTTCTTTATTCATTCATCTGTTGGTGGTCACTTAGGTTGCTTCCAAATCTTAGCTTTTGTAAAGAGTGCTACAACAAACACAGGAGTGCAGATATCTCTTTGATATACTGATCTCCTTTCTTTTGAGTATATAACCAAAAGAAAGAAAGAAAACCTTACTTCCCTCTCTCTCTCTGTTCTAAGCCACCTAAAGCTGGGGCTGGAGTCACACAAGCACCGCTGTATCTACCACCACTATGACTGGATTGCTGGATCATATGGTGGCTCAATTTTTAGTTTTTCGAGGAACCTCCAAACTTCTCCATACTGGTTTTACCAATTTGCATTCCCACCAACAGTATACAAGGGTTCCCTTTTCTCTACATCTTTGCCAGCATTTGTTATTGCTTGTCTTTTGGATAAAAGCCATTTTAACTGCAATGAGATATCTCAGTATAGTTTTGATTTGCATTTCTGTGATAATCCATGACGTTGAGTGATTGAGTGCCTTTTCATATGCCTGTTTCCCATTTGTATATCTTCTTTTGAGAAATTTCTATTAAAATATTTTGCCTATTTTGACCAGATTGTTGCATTTTTTTCCTGGAGAGTTGTTTGAGTTCCTTATATATTCTGGTCATTAATCCCCTGTCAGATGGGTAGTTAGCAAATATTTTTTCCCACTCTGCAGCTTGTCTGTTCACTGTGTTGACTGTATCCTTTGCTGTGCAGCAGCTTTTTAACTTGATGTGATCCCATCTGTTCATGTTTACTTTAGTTGTCTGTGCTTATGGGGTATTACTCAAGAAGTATTTGCCCAGACCAATGTCCTGGAAATTTTCCCCACTGTTTTCTTGTAGTAGTTTTATAGTTTGAAGTCTTAGAGTTAAGTCTTTAGTTCATTTTGATTTGATTTTTTTTTTTTTTTGTATATGGTGAAAGATAGGGGTCTAGTTTCATTCTTTTATATATGTAGAAGTTTGTCAATTTCTTCTAGAGTTTCCAATGTACTGACATATAGTTGCTCATAGTAGCCACTAATGATCTTTTGAATTTCTGCAGTATCAGTTGTAATGTCTCCCTTTTTATTTCTGATTTTATTTGGTTCTTCTCTGGTATTTTTCTTCATCTGGCTAAAGGTTTGTCTATTTTGTTTAACTTTTCAAAAAACCAACTTTTTGTTTCATTGATCTTTTGTATTTTTTATTTCAATTTTATTTATTTTTGCTCTGTTTATTATTTATTTTCTTCTACTAGTTTTGGGTTTGGTTTGCTCTTGCTTTTATACTTCTTTAAGATACATTGTTAGATTGTTTATTTGAAGTTTTTACTCTTTTTAAATATAGGCACTTACAGCTATACATTTCCTTCTGAGTATTGCTTTTGCTATATCCCATAGGTTTTGGTATGCTGTGTTTTCATTATCATTTGTTTCAAGAAATATTTCAATTTACGTCTTAATTTCTTCATTGACCCACTGGTCATTCAGGGGCATATTGTTTAATTTGCATGTATTTGTATAGTTTCCAAAATTCTTCTAATTATTAATTTCTAGTTTTGTTCCACTGTGGTCAGAATGGATACTTGATATTATTTCAATTTTTTTCAAATGTTTAAAGACTTCTTTTGTGTGATCTAACATATGGTCTATCCTTGAAAATGATTATTATGCTGAGGAAAAGAATGTATATTCTGCAGTTCTTTGGTGAGGTCCTGGGTGGTACTGATGCTAGTAGATATCAATACCACCCAGAAAAACATGGGCATTGAAGGGTTAGATACTTACTATAGTCTTCACTGTCTGGGCTTATTTGTAGCCGTCCTTCTTAGGAAGGCTTTCCATATATTTGAAAGATGTGGGTGTTGTGATCTAAGCTGTATGTGCTTTAGGGGACACCCAAGCCCAGTAATGCTGTGGTTCTTGCAGACTCATGGAGGTACTGCCTTGATGGCCTTGGACAAGATCTGGGAGAATTCTCTGGATTACCAGGCAGGAGACTCTTGTTCTTTCCCTTACTTTCTCCCAAACATAGAGTCAATCTCTCTCTCTCTCTCTCTCTGTTCTAAGCCACCTAAAGCTGGGGCTGGAGTCACACAAGCACCCCTGTGGCTACCACCACTATGACTACACTGGGTCAGACCTGAAGCCAACGCAGCACTGGATCTCACCCAAGGCCTGCTGTAACCACTCCCTGGCTACTGCCTATGTTTGCTCAAGGCCCTGGGGCTCTACAATCAGTAAGTGTCAAAGTCAGCCAAGCCTGTGTCCCTCTCTTCAGGACAACGAGGTCCCCTGAGCCCCAGGGGGGTCCAGAAGTGCCATCCAGGAGTCATGAACTAGAGTCAAAAACCTTAGATGTTTACCTGGTGTTCTATTGTATTGTGACTGAGTTGGCACTCAAACCACAAGACACAGTCCTTCCTATTCTTTCCTTTCCAAAGGCAGAGGAGCCTCTCCCTATAGCCAGCATCACCCCAGGCCATGAGGAATACTGCCAGACTACTGCTGATGTTCCCTTAAGGCCCCAGATCTCTTAAGTCAGCTTAGAGTAAATGCTGTCTGGCCTGGGACTCACCCTTCAGGGCAGTGGGTTCCCCTCTGACCAAGGGCAGGTCCAGAAATGCTGTCCAAATGTCAAGTCCTGGAATTGGGGGCCCCAGGAGCCCACTTGGTGATCTACCCCCTTGTGGCCATGCTGGTACATAAGGTGCAAGACAAAGTCCCCTTTACTTTTCCCTCTGCTTTTCTCAAGCAGGAGTTTTGCCCCATAGCCACCAGAGCTCGTTAGGTGCTGAGTCTCACCTGAAGCCAGCAAGTCTCAGAGGCTCACCCAAGGCCCTTGATTTAGTACCTGGGTATTGCTGCTGCTTGTTCAGGCCCCAAGGGGTCTTCAGTTAGCCTCTGATGAATGCTGCTGGGACTGGGTCCTTTCCTTCAAGGCAGCGGGTTCCCTTCTGGCCCAGGGTATGTCTGCAAATGTTGCCTGGGGGCTAGGGCCTGGAACAGGGGAGCTTCATGGCTCTGGCCAGTGCCCAGTCCTGCTGTGGCTGAGCTGGTATCTCAGATGTAAGACAAAGTCCTTCCCACTCTTTCTTCCCTTCTCCTCAAGCAGAAAGAAGGGGTCTCTTTTGGAGCAGTGAGCTGTGCAGCCTGGGGTTGTGGGAGGGGTGATGCCATCACTCCCTTGGCTGCTCCAGCTGATATCTCAGTAGGTTATGAGCCCCCCGCCCCAGTCCATTGTCTCTGGGCCTAATTCAGCACTAACACTTGCCTAAGAGTTGCAGTCCTTATGGCCTAGACTGCCTTTCAAGTTTACTTGGAGGCACAGAGTGCTGTAGCCCTGGATGGTGAGGTTCATAGGCATCAAGCTCAGACCCACCTGGGATCAGTGATTTCCCTCTGGCGGGGGCTGGTCTAACTACTTCCTCCCCTATGGCTGGCACCAGCTGAGTTTGGTTTGGTTTTCCTTTCTGCTCTAACATGACAGCACTGAGTTCAATGATTCACGATTGCTATGCTCGCTCTTCCCTGGTGCCCAGAGTTGCTCTCTGAAATGCTGCTGCTGCTGCTGGGGTGGGGGAGGGGCGGCTTTGGCGATTCAGGACTGTTTTTTCTATCGCTTCAGTGCCTCTTTCAGCAATATGAGATTAAAACCAGGCACTCTGAGTGACCACCAGATTTTTTGTTCGTATGAAGGTATATTTTCTTCTGTGTAGATAGTTGCTAACTTGGTGTCTTTGCAAGTGAGACAATTGGTGAAGTTCTCTATTCTGCCACCTTGCCAGATTTGCCCTCTGCCTATTTTTACAAATTTTTGAATCGACATGTTTTCATTTCTTTTGCATACATACCTAGGGGTGTTTTTTCTTGGTGATATGCTAAGTCTATGAGTAAGTACCAAACTGTTTTGCAAAGTGGCTATAGCGTTTTACATTCCCACCAGCAGTGTAGGAGAGTTCCAATTGCTCCACATCCTTGCCAATACTTATTATCTTTCTTCTTGATTAAAACCATCCTATTCTAGTGGCATTTTGTCCCTTTGATTTGCATTCCTGATGAATTTCATGTTGAGCATCTTTTCATGTACTTATTAGCCATTTATATATCTTTTTGGAGAAATGTCCATTCAGATATTTTGTCCAAGTTTTAATTGGATTATTTGTCTTTTAATTATTGAATTATAAGAGTTCTTTATACACTCTTGATACAAACTCTTATCAGATATATGATTTGCAAATTTTTCTCCCATCCTGTAATTTGTCTTTTCACTTTCTTGATGACATCCATTGAAGCACAAAAGTTTTTATTTGGTCAAAGTATAATTTATCAATTTTTAATTTTATGGATAGTGCTTTGGGCATTGCATCCAAGAACTCTGCCAATCCGAAGTCACAGGATTTTTTCCTTATATTATCTTCTAAAGGTTTTATAGCTTTAGACCATACATTTAGGTCTACGATCCATTTTGAGTTGTTTTTTTCATATGGTATGCATTAAGAATCTAAATTCCTCTTTTTGCATGTGGATATCCAATTCTCCTAGACCACTCGTTGAAAAGACTATTATTTCTGCATTGACTTGTGTTACCATATTTGTTAAAAATCAATTGACCATAAATGGACTCTTAATTCTATCCCATTGATCTCTTTGCTTGTCTTTGTGACAGTACTAAACTGTCCTAATTTCTAAGTTTTAAAACCAAGTAGTTTTGCCTTTTCAAAGTTATTTTGCTATTCTATATCCTTTGTATTTCTATATAAATTTTGGGATCAGCTTGTTAATTTCTACACAAAAGCTTACTATGGCTTTGACAGGATTTGAGTTGACATCATACATCAATTTTGGATAATTGCCATCCTGACAATACTGAGATTTCCAATCCGTGAACATGGATTCTATCTCCATTACTTAGATCTTTATTTCTCTCAGTAATGATTATAATTTTCAGTGCACAGTTCTTTTTCATATGTTTAGTCAGATTTATTTCTAAGTATTTCACATTTTTGATGATATTATAAATGGCATTTCAAAACTTTAATTTCTGAGTGTTTGTTGCTAGTATATAGACACAATTGAATTTTGTATACTGGTCTTGCATCCTTTGACTTTTCTAAACTATTTGTTAGTTCTTTTTTATGGAATCCTTAGAATTCTTTACATACAGGATCATGTAATCTGCAAATACATACATTTTTACTTGTGCCTTTTCAATCTGGATGCATTTTATTTATTTATGCACTTACTACACTGCCTAGAACTACCAATTCAATGCTCTTGAAGGACATTAGAAGTGCTATTCCAGTGAATGCATGAAAAATGAGAAACCGCCTTATTGCTGATGCGGTGGAAGTTTTAGTGATCTGCATAGATCAAAATAGCCACAACATTCTCTTCAGCCAAAACCCAATCCAGGACAAGGCCCTAACTCACTTCAATTCTGTGAAGGCTGTGAGAGGTAAGGACGTTGCAGAAGAAAAGCTGGAAGCTAGCAGAGGCTGATTCATGAGGTTTAAGGAGAGACGTCATTTCCATAACATAAAAGTGAAAGGTGAAGCAGCAACTTCTGATGGAAGTTGCAGCAAGTTATCCAGAAGATCTACTTAAGATAATTGATGACAGTGGCTATACTAAACAACAGACTATCAGTGTAGATGAAACAGCTTCTATTGGAAGAAGATGCCATGTAGGAGTTTCATAACTAGAGTGGAAAAGTCAATGCCTGGCTTCAAAGGACAGGCTGATTCTTTTGTTAGGGGCTGATGAGTTAAATTTGAAGCCAATGCTCATTTACCATTCCAAAAACCCTGTGGCCCTTAAAAATCACCTAAATATACCTGTGCTCTATAAATAAAACAGCAAAGCTTGGATGAAAGCACTTCTGTTTACAGCATGGATTACTGACTATTTTAAGCCCACTGTTGAGACCTGTTGCTCAGAAAAAAGATTACTTCAAAATATTGCTACTCATTCACAATGCACCTTTTCACCTAAGAACTCTGATGGAGATGTGCAAGGAGATTAATGTTGTTTTCATGACTTATATTATGACATCTATTCAGCAGCACATGGATCAAAGAGCAATAGCAACTTTCAAGTCTTACTATTTAAAAAATACATTTCATAAGGCTATAGCTGCAATAGATACTGATTCCTCTGATGGATCTGGGCAAAGTAAACTGAAAACCTCTGGAAAGGATTCACCATTCATCTAGATGCCTTTAAGAACATTTGTGATTCATGTGAGGAGGTCAAAATTATTAACATTAACAAGACTTTGGAAGAAGTTGAATTCAACCTTCAGGGATGATTTTGAGGAGCTCAAGATTTCAGTAGAGGAAGTAACTATAGACGTGGTATGGTAGAAGTAGCAAGAGAACCAGAATTAGAAGTGGAACCTGAAGATGTGACTGCATTGCTGTAATCTCATGACCAACCTTGAATGAAGAGTTACTTTTTATGGATGAGCAAAGAAAGTGGTTTCTTGAGATGGTATCTATTCCTGCTGAAGATGCTGTGAACACTGTTGAAATGACAAGGACTTTAAAATATTCTATAAACTTAGTCGATAGCAGTAGCAGGCTTTGAAAAGATTGACTCCAACTTTGAAAGAAGTTCTACTGTGAGGAAAATGCTATCAAATGAAACAGCAATGCTTGCTACAGAGAAATCTTTCATGAAAGGAAGCATCCATCAACGCTGTAAACTTCCATTATTGTCTTTTCTGAAGAAATTGCCACAGCCACCCAGCCTTCAACCACCACCTTCCTAATCAGTCAGCAGCCATCAACATTGAAGCCACATCTTCCTCCAGCAAAATGATGACTACTTGCTGAAGACTCAGATAATAACTACCATTTTTGGCAATAAAGTATTTTAAAATTAAGATATGTACACTTTTTTGTAGACATAATGCTATTGCATACTTAATAGACTACAGTATGGTGTTAACATAGCTTTTATTTTTTGAAGATAATCTAGGCTCCAACTTGCCATTTATTTCACGAGTGCCACACAGATAGGAAACAACTCAATAAACTCTTAAATGCTTGCATTATTTAAGTATTTGTACATAATTATAAAGATAAATACATTGTGTATGATTCCTCTGCTTCTATTTTGTTTGTTTTTCCTGAGAATCCATGCATGTACTTCCTGTACTTAGTAAAAGGAAGACATTCAAAAGAAGGAAAGTCGAGGAAGAAAATTAGCTGGTACTTGGCAAGATAGTAAGGACCAATTTGGAAGGTCCAGCTGAATTTTGAAGATTTTGTTGTGTTTGTTTTTAAATTTTTTATTTCAATAGCTTTAATAGTACATATGATTTTTGGTTGCATGGATGAATTGTATAGTGGTGAAGACTAGAATTTTAGTGTACCTGTCATCTGAGTATTCAAGTAGTATACATTGTACCCAATAGGTAGTTTTTCCTTCCTTACTCCACTCCTATCCTTCCCTTTTCTGAGACGCCAGTGTCCAGTATACCAGTCTGTATGCCTTTGCTTCCCATAGCTTAGCTCCCATTTAGAAATGAGGACATGTGGTATTCGATTTTCAATTCCTGAGTTAGAATAATGGCCTCCAGTTCCATTCAAGTGGCCACAAAAGGCATTTGTGCTTTCCAAATGGCTGAGTAGTATTCCATGATGTATATATATACCACATTTTCTTTATCAACTCATTGGTTGATGGGCACTTAGGTTGATTCCATGTCTTTGCAATTGTGAATTCTGCTGCAATAAACACATGCGTGCTGGTGTCTTTTTGATATAGTGACTTCTTTTCCTTTGGTTAGATACCCAGTAGTGGGATTGCTGTATTGGTAGATCTACTTTTAGTTCTTTGAGAAATCTCCATACTGTTGTCCATAGAGGTTGTATTAACTTATATTCTGACCAGCAGTGTGTAAGATAAGTGATCCTTTTTCATCACATCCATGCCTGACTTTTTAATAATGACCATTCTGGCTGGAGTAAGGTGGATTCTTATTGTGGTTTTAATTTGCATTTCCCTGATGATTAGCGGTGTTCAGCATTGTTTTCATAGGTTTGTTGGCCATTTGTATATTTTCTTTTGAGAAATGTCTATTCATGTCCTTTGCTCACTTTTCAATGGGACTATTTGGGTTTTTATTGTCATTTTGTTTGAGGGTTTTTTTTTTTTTTTTTTTTTTTTTAGATTCTGGTTATTAATCCTTTGTTGGATGCATAGATTGCAAATATTTTCTCCTATTCTTTGGGTCGTCTGATAATTATTTCTTTTGCTGTGCAGAGCTCTTGCATTTAATTAGGTCCCATTTATTCGTTTTTGTTTTTGTTGCATTTGCTTTTGGGGTCTCAGTTATAAATTATTTGCCTAGGCCAATGTCCAGAAGAGATTTTTCCTAGTTTTATTCTAGAATTTTTATGGTATCAGGTCTTAGATTTCAGTCTTTCATCCATCTTGAGTTAAATTTTGTGCATGGTAAGAGATAGGGATTTTTTTTTTTTTTTTTTCCGAGACGGAGTCTTGCCCTGCCACCCAGGCTGGAATGCAGTCGCATGATCTGCAACCTCTGCCTCCTGGGTTCAAGCAATTCTCTTGACTCAGCCTTCCAAGCAACTGGGACTACAGGTGTATGCCACCATGCCTGGCTAATTTTTGTATTTTTAGTAGAGACAGGGTTTCACCATGTTAGCCAGGATGATCTTCATCTCCTGACCTCATGATCTGTCCTTCTTGGTCTCCCAGAATGCTGGGATTACAGGCGTGAGCTACCGCACCCTCACATATTCTTCTACATGTAGCTATCCAATTTCCCCAGCACCATTTATTGAATATCCTTTCCCCAATTTATGTTTTTGTATACTTTGTGAAAGATCAGTTGGTTGTAAGAGTTGGCATTATTCCTGAGTCCTCTATTCTGTTCCATCAGTTACATGTCTACCTTTTTACCAATACCATGCTGTTTTGGTTACTGTAGCTTTGTAGTATAATTTGAGGTCAGGTAATGTGCTGCCTCCAGATTTGTTTTGTTGTTGTTGTTGTTTTGTTTTTTTGTTTTGCTCAGGATTACTTTAGCTATTTGGACACTTTTCTGGTTCCATGTTATTTTTAGTGTGTTTTTCTAATTCTGTGAAAAAATGATGTTAGTATTATCAAAGGAACTGTATTGAACCTGTAGATTGCTTTGAGTAGTACGGTCATTTTCATGATATTGATTCTTCCAGTACATGAGCATGGGATGTATTTCCATTTGTTTGTGTCATCTACAATTTCTTGCAGCAGTGTTTTGTAATTCTCCTTAGAGATATTTTTCACCTCCTTGGTTAAGTATATTCCTGGGTATTTTTTGTAGTTATTGTGAAAGGAACTGAGTCTTGATTTGGCATTCATTTTGGTCATTGTTGGTGTATAGCAGTGCTAGCTACTCCATTGCGTATATTGATGTTGTAGCCTGGGACTTTACTGAGTTCATTTATCAGATCTAAGAGTCTTCTGGAAGAATATTTAGGGTATTCTAGATATAAGATTATATGATCAGAAAACAGAGATCGTTCAATTTCCTCTTTTCCAATTGGGATGCCCTTTATTTCTTTCTTTTGCCTGATTGCTGTGGCTAGGACTTCAAAATGTAACTTTCATATGTACTCAGAAACAAAAAAAGAATTATGTTATTCACTTTATTGCAATATTTGCTTTATGGCAGTGGTCTGGAAACAAATCCACAATCTTTTCAAGGTATGCTTCTTTATGGAGGACAGCCTTTGTTGGACAAGTTTGAAAGTAGAGAGACCAATCAAAAGATGATTAAAGGTGAGAGAGATGATGGAAGCTGTGAATGGGTTGTTGCTAATGAAGATGAAGAAAAATGGATGAACTGGACATTTATAACAAATGCTGAAACCATAGACCATTTCAGTTTTCCAGTTGAGAGGTTATGAGGTCAGATCCAGGACAGTGTATGTAAAAACAGAAAATAAGAGATATCCTAAAGAGATATAGCTTTGAAGGAAGTCTCAAAGACTTAATGCCAGGGAGAATTAGAGTATATTGAGGGTGTGGGAGAGTGATTTGTGGTCTCGATCATTAGGGAGATTGGAGGACCAGACAAATAAATAAGGCAGAAAACAATGGAAACAGGGTATGGGGAGAAGTGAGGAGGGGGACAGTTTTGGGAAAATTTTAATGTTGAAATGTCATGGAGTATCCAAATGAACATCCCCATAAGCAGTTAGGAAATGTAGATCTGGAGCTCAGGAGCAAGAACACACTGCAAATGTAATGGGACGAAAGATCTTTCACATTTATATTTAGGTACAGATGTATCCAGAAACCTGTTTACATCTTTGGTATTACTCTTTTTAAAAACAAATGTGTGATCATCAATAGTCTCTAATACTTACCTACAACCCCATGAAGGTCTTTCGTTATTGTTGTTTTATTTTTGTTTTTGTTTTCAGGAGTTGAGTATGGAGTGGTCGTATGGGGGGGGGGAGGGAGAACATACAGACAAGGTAAAAGAGTATGGGATGGGGAGAAATTGAGAACGAGAGAGAAAAAAATGACATAAAGCATATCAGAAGCTGTTCCCACCACCATCTCTCTAAAGCTATGATTGAGATGCTGTGCCAGGGTGAGTGATTGTATTAATTCCCCGTCCCTATCCCATTTCATTGAAAGTTTCACCTAGCTTCATGAATATCTGTGCCTGGCTCTGTCTCACTTGCTTTGGCCTTGTCTTTTTCTGTCTTTGTCCCTTCTAGTTTCCTTATCGAACGTTCCCTCAGGAGACTTTTTCCTTCTTCACCAGCCCAATATTCTCTGCTGAGAGCTCCGTCAGAGAATGCAAGGATGAGTTGCCACAAATATTATTTCTGAATTGCCACTAGATGGCAGTGTCTGGGAACTTTGTTAACAGTCTAGGCATTCATGAGTATCTGACCGCTGAGTGGTAGGGAGTTTGACTTGATTATTCTGCTTTTAGGCTGTTGCAACCGGTTGCTAACACAAGCCCTAGACTTAGCTGGATCCCTTTCTCCATGATAGAAGAAAATTCATGTTTATAAAACACCCAGGGATGGAAAAGCCTGTTCTTTAAGCTAGTGAGCATTTTCCTCTACCTCAATTCTCACACAAGTTCCTAGCCCTTAGATTCCTTAGATTCCCTATTGTTCCCTCTTCAGCTGTTGTTTCTTGTTAGGTTTCATTTTTTATGCAAATGTATTTCCTCATTCCCCAGCTTTGTAGTAAGCTGGGTGATCCTCTTTCCTCTTTTTAAGCATGGATTTGTAGAACCATCTGCTATCAAACCTTGAAGAGCCCTTAGACTTCATTAAGCCCAACCCAATTATTTACAGATAGGGAAACTGAGGCAAAGAAAGGAGCCGACGCTTGTTCAAGGCCATATACAAATTCAAGGCAGAATCCTATGAGATAATCTGATGACATACTTGCAATAATCAACAAAACAACCAGAAGATTGTTTTTGATCCATTAATTGTGGATCTAGCACAACGGGGGAAGGGGAAGAAGACAGGAGGCATATGACATGGTGCCTGTTCTCAAGGCGTTTAGAATCTAGGTGGGAATATAGGCTATTACACAATGAAACATAATAAATGCATTATATAATAATGTAGTCTAAGAAAAAATGCTAATGTAGGCAAGTGGCACAGGGATTCAGAGGAACAACTCTAAGAGAAAACAAGGCAATGTGTGGGGGTGGAGATGGAGGTAAAGTTGGGAGATAAGAAGTTCAAGGATTATTATTATTCAGGATCAAGGCCTAACAAGTAGGCCTGACAAGTAGAGGGTGGGAGTCAATGAGAAGTAAAAGGTAAGACTCAGTGATAGGTTGGGACTATACCGTACAGGCTCTTAAATACCAAGCTAATTTCCCGGTAAAGCTGAACAGGAACTTTCAAATGCGTTCAATCTATTTTATATTTATGGTGTAAATTTCCACTATGTTTGATTCCCCAAGAAGTAGCCTCTTTGTTCTGCCATGCTTTTCCCCATGAATCTCACTGTGCTGCCTACCCCCCTCCCTCCCCCAGAAGGGAGAAGAAGTGGAACTGAAAAATCAGTCTGGGGCTTATTTCCACTACAGCTGTTCCCTAGTGATTCAACCAAGAGTGACCTGGCCATTCTCCAATCCTAAACCCCTTTCATTCACTTTATTTCCATTCTCCACTCACTCATGGGAGTCTGAGCACCTAGCCTCTGCATCCCACAGCTTCCTTTGTCACAAGGGCCTTCCAGAAGGTTTGGAGAGCTCTTGACAGCTGAGAAACACCTATAGGAGGTAAGCATGACTTCATGAAAATGAAAGAGACTTCCATACAAAAGGGCTCTTCAAAAGCAGTCTGAATGTAGGAACAATCCAAGAGCCCTTTCAGATTGGCTCTGAATGTGCTCAAGCATGTTGGCCAGCCACGTTTCAAAACCAAACAATGCTACCCTCTCCCCTCCTCAACTCTCCCTTTATATTCCCAAATAGCTTGAGTTCTGCCTTTCTAGCAGGATACAGTGGATACCCCTGCCTCAGCACCTTCCATCTGGCTTTCTTCCCACAATTTGCTGTCTTCTCACCACCCCCAGAATGCTATGTCTTTGTCTTAGCCTCTGCTTGACATACAACCTGACACAGCAAGTATTTAATACATGGTGTTCTTGTCCTTCACAAGGACCTTAGAGATTATCTAGGCCTGAACATCATGGAGCCACCTAATGTGCCACTGAGGGTAGGGGTCATTGGGAAATAAGGAAATCCTCATGACAATGACAGCCATCATTTCTGTAACTGATCTCGTGATTGTAGCTGATATTTATAACCACCTTCTTTTGCTAACCATTCTGCATTCTCTTTATCTTCAGCAAACACTTCAGCTGGTTGTGTTCTTTACCTGGAGGCATGAGCCAAACCTTCATTCCTGAAGGGTCTGGGCCATTAGTAGTCTTGCCTGGATTGGTTTGTTGTTGTTTTCCATTTACCTTAATCACAGGGTGTGGAAATACTAAGACACACCTTAAGGGATCCTCTGTATTCCAGACACATTGTTTTATTACCTACATTGTGGAGTTATAGTTCAATTTCTCCTTGGTATTCAGAATCAGTCAACTCAGCCAGCACAGTAACTCCTTTCTTTGCCTCCTGTTGATTCAGAAGCATAAGGAGCCCAAAGTGGCCAGGCAGCAGTCTTAACTTTCAATTCAATGGAATCATTGTCGTTTCTTCTGGTGGAAGCATTCCTCCCTTTGAAACTAAGACTTCTTGGCCATTAGACCATAAATTCATGAAAAGAGGCAGTAGAAATTTTCCTAGTAGATCACTAGGGGTGATGGTGAGTGGTACCACTCCCATTCCCACCCCTTAATTGCTGGACCCATGAATCCTGGCTATGGGAGAAACAGCCCCATCTGAAGATGCTGATTCAGAGTCTTCTGGAGAACTTTGCCCTTGCCCTACTGAGGAAGGAGACCCAGGCATCTGGGATTCCCTCCCCCTCTGTCATTCACTATGCAGCTCAATAGAAGAGAGAGCAGGCCAGCTGGCGCCTCCTGAATCTCCTTCCTGAAAATAACACACTTGGTCTTGGGGAAACTCTCTGGAAGACAATTTTTTTACTTAAAACAAGATCAAACCAGAGACCTTTTCACATGTGAGTCCTAAAACTGTAAACTGGAGCCCTTTCATATGTGATTCCTGAAACTGTAAACAGAGACCTTTTCACATGTGAATCCTAAAACTGTAAACCGGAACCCTTTCATATGTGATACCTAAAGCTATAAACCTAAGATTCTTTCATGTGTAACATCTAAAGTATAAGCCTATATAAAGTCAGAACCTTCCTTTGTTAGATGAGCTGGGTTTTCGACAAATTACTGCCTGGTCTCCCGGCCGAATAAACTCCTCCCTCCTTTATTCGGTGTTCGAGAGATCCGTTTCCCGCCGTCACTCCTGCTACACTACAAAGTATTGCCAGCTAGCTGGTGCTGTAACTGAGTTTTCAAAAAGCCAGTTTGCAGTGAAGTGAGTTCCTTTATCAGAAGCAATGCTGTGTGGAATACAATGATGTTAGATAAGGCATTCTGTAGGTCCACAGAGGGTAGTTTTGGAAGAATTATTGTGTTCAGGGAAGGCAAATCTTTACCATAGTAACTGTCTTTTCCAGTATGGACAAAACACTGCCACTTCCATGCTGGCAGTGGCCCAATGTAATCAGCCTGCCACCATATCAGGGATTCAGTATTAGTCTCTGCTGCTGGCAGATTGGACACCCAGCCACAGCTATAGCCAAGTTGGCCTCGTTGAGTAGAAGTTCATGTTGCTGATTGCATGCATTACCTCCATTCCTGCCACCATGGTCACTTTGTTTATGAGCCCATTGAGCAATAACAAGCGTGGCTGGGAAAGAGGCTAGTATCCATAGAATGGATTATTCTATCCACTTGATTATTAAAATCCTCTGCTGAAGTCACCTTTTGATGAACGTTCACATGGAACACACATATCTACATTTTTTTTTTACCCATTCATAGAGATCTATCCCATATCTCTTCACCAAATTTCCTTCTAATCAATGTTCCAATCATGTTCTCTTCAAGCCTCTGACCATCCAGCTAAACCATTGGCCACAGTGCATGAATTAATATATAATAATGTCTAGCCATCTTTTCTTCCAAACAAAGTGAATGACAAGTGCACTTTTGCAAGTTCTGCCCACTTGGAATATTTCCGTTCATCAGTGTCCTTTAGGGATGTTCCAGAGAGGGGCTGTAGTCCTGCAGCTGTCCACTTTTGGGTAGTGCCTGTGTATCATGTAGAATCATTTATAAACAGGTGTGGATTCTCTTTTTCTCCATGACCTGATCATAGGAAACTCTCCCATGAGGCCATAGCTGCAAGCTTACAGGCAGAAGATAGTGTAGCAGGAGTGAGGATCATGGGCATTTAGGCCACTTCTTCATGTAACTTATCTGTGTTCTCAGGTCCTACTCAGACCAATCAAGTATAGTATCACTTTTATTTAATGATCAAGTATTGTGGTATATGCCCAACTTTATGGCTTGGTGGGTCAGATAACACTCAGTTCAGGTCACACGGTAATGTGGTGGCCATGGTTAAGCATTCAGTCTCTACTAAGGCCTAGTAACAGGCAAACAGCTGTTTCTCAAGAGAGTAGTTATTTGCTGAGGGTAGTAATATTTTGCTTCAAAATCCTAAGAGCCGTGTGCAGCAGTTCACCTATGGGGCCTGACACGGGTTCCGAACAACACCCCTATCTGCCACTGACCCTTCAGGCACCATTGGATCTCCTTGATCATATAGCCTAATTGGCAGAGCAGCTTGCACACAAGCCTGGACCTTGTTCTGGGTGGACCCTACTCAAAACTAGCAGTTTTTTGGGTCACTCAGTAAATGGGCTGGAGTAATACACTCAAATAAGGAATATGTTGAAATTCAAAGAGGCCCACCAGATGCTGTGCCTTCTTTGTGGTTGTGGGAGGAGAAAGATGCAACAATCTGTTTTTCACCTTCACAGGGATCCCTCCACATGCCTCATTCCACTTAGCCCCTAAACATTTCACTGAGGTAGAAGCCCCCTGAATGTTTGATAGATTTATTTCCAAACCTCTAACACGGTGTTGCTCCACAGTCTTCCCATTTGCATGATTTCTAATCTGCTGTCACACACACACACACACACACACACACACACACACACACACGTGTGTGTGTGTGTGTGTGTGTGTATATATATATGTTCTTTTGAATATAATGTATCTCTTTTATCTGGCTAAAGAGTTTTTCTTGGTTTTGGACAACTTGCCTATGATGTGCCTGGTTCTATTATTCTTCATATTTCCTATGCTTGGAGTTAATTGAGCTACTGGGATCTGCGGGTTCACAGTTTTCATTAAAATTGGAAAAATTTTAACCATTATTCCTTAAAATATGTTTTCTGCCCCTCTTCCCCCCCCACCTCAACAGATCTGATTACATGTATATTAAGCCACTTGTTGCTTTCCTAAGCTCATTGATGCTCTATTTATTTAGTATTTTTTTCTGTTTCACTTGGGATAGTTTCTATTCATATATCTTCATGTTCACTCATCTCTTCTGCAATGTGTACTCTGCCATTAATTCTATCCAGTGTATTCTTCATATTAGACATTGTATTTTTCAACTCTAGAAGTTCAATCTGGTCTTTTAAAAATATATTTATTTTATTATTTATTTTGAGACAGAGTCTCACTTTGTAACCCAGGCCAGAGTGTAGTGGCATGATCTTGGCTCAATGTAACCTCTGCCTCTGGGGTTCAAGCAATTCTCCTGCCTCGGCCTCCCAAGTAGCTGGGATTACAGGCATGCACCACCATGTACAGCTAATTTTTGTATTTTTAGTAGAGACAGGGTTTCACCATGTTGGCCAGGCTGGTCTGGAACTCCTGACCTCAAGTGATCCGCCTGCCTTGGTCTCCTAAAATGCTGGGATTACAGGTGTGAGCCACTGTGCCGGCCTATTTTATTTTTTTTTTAATTGTAAAAGCATACAACCCGTGGTTTAAAATCAATTTGGTCTTTTTTATATAACTCATGTCTTCACTTAACTTTTTGAATATATGAAATACAGGTATAATAACTATTTCAATGTCCTTTTCTCTGCTAATTCTAATACAGTTATTCTCCTCATTATGGATCATTCTCTCCTTCTACTTTGCATGCTGATAATCTTTTATTGGATGCCAGATATTGTGACTTTTATCCCATTGTATGCTAGATATTTTTGTATTTCTACTAAATATTACAGACCTTCATTTCGGGATGCAGTTAAGTTACCCAAAAACATTTTGATGCTTTCAAGGCTAGCTTTTATAATCTATTGGCAGGTCTGAAAGAATGTTTAGTTTATGGCTAAATAGTCTTTACAACTGAGGCAAGGCCTTCCTGAGTACTCTATCCAATCCCCTAGAATTCTGAGGTTTTCCAATCTGGCTGGTTGGGAACAGGCACTACTCCTAGCCTTGTATGAATCCTAAATGCAGTTACTTCTGATCCTTTTGGTTGGTTCTCCCCTCAGTATCAGGTAGTTTTCTCACATGTGCAGTTTAGTACTCAGCTGAATACTTGTGAGGAAACTTCTATAGATCTCTCAAGTTCCCTGTCTATGCAGCCCTCTCCTGGTATTCTGTTCTAAGAACTCCAGCCTCCTTAATCACCCCAGATTATCAGCTTCATCTCTTCAACTCAAGAAATCTGTCAGACTCTACCTGGATTTCCCCTTCCTAAGTTTACTTCATTTGTTTTTTATCCCCCGGGGATTACTGTTCTTTTTTGCCTGCTATACTCTTATGAAAAGTGTTGTATCATATATTTTTTTCTAATTTTTTAGTTATTTCAAGTGGGAGATGAAATCTGGTTCCTGATATTCATCTTATCCAGAAGCAGAGGCTTATCTTTAGGAAAGTTCTTCTAATATACTTCTTCATTTTGCTTCCTCTCGAGCTTGTCACATAAAATTCATTTAGCCGCAAACCCTCTGCATCCATGGGCTCCACCCAGGACACACACAGAACAGGAATATTCTCAGTCTCTATTCAGGATCTATTTTCCCTCTTAGTCTTCTCCCTAATGGCCACTGTCTTTGACCTTTCAGATTGGCAAACACATGTCTCACTCGACTAGAGGCCCTTGACAGCTTCCTCAGAGTATAGTTTGGTGTCTCCTCCCCAAAGGACTTCATTGTAGTAGTTCAGAGTTTGACATTTTTCCCTAGACTTCCCTAACTTCCTTCCTTTTATCAGGACTTACTTAGAAAATTACCAGGGGTTTCATTGGATCTAAGTAGGTCACAAGGATCCTAAGATTTCCCATGGCTATTTCGTCACCACCCAATACTAGGGGAAGTATGATGGAAGGGGAAGTTGAAATGGAAAACTGTAGTCTTAACTAATTCAAGTTAAACTATTTTACTTCTGCAAATTTTAAAAAACATGACTAGTGCTAGAGTAATTCCCAGGGCCTTGGAAAGGTTGTATGAAAATAAAGGGCCCAGAAGCTTTAAGGTTAATTAGCTATGTGCTAAATCCACCCAGGGTGCATGTACCATTTTGATGTTCTACGTTACTCCATATGCTAGAATCTTCCTTTTAGAGTCCATCTCTGTCTCTTTCATAACTCCCTGCTGAGCAACCAATTTCTACTTTTGAACTTTGTCTTAATAATTGATTTTGGTCACTCAATGACCTGCTTTCCAAAATACATAACTTTCTCATTATCTCAATTGTCTCATCCTGGCTCATTCTTCACATAGTATGCTACTGTAAATACTAGCACCAGTTCATGCTCAACCTTCATGCTTCCACATGGGCCAAACTCTGACTGACTTCTCAAACATATCTATTTAGACAAGCCATTTAGTAAGAGACAAAATTGAATGGGTATAGATCATAATGACACATGTTATTAAACTTACTAGGAGATATAAAGTCACCTGCCTTTTATAAAATTTTGAGAAACAATATGTACAAATGTGAAATGACCTAGACAATTTCCAAACAGACAATGATATGTGTCTATGAAAATTTTTGTTCCTACCCAGCAGCCCTCACAGTGGATGTGATGGACAATTACAGAGCTTGGATCTTTAGGGGATAGTTGGATAAATTCAAATGAAAAGACTTGGAGTGAATACAAAATTAAAGAACAGGATACACTAGCTGGAATAGCAGAAGGGTGACAAATGAAGGATACAATCAAGAGTAATAGGACGGGATGAAACTGGATCTCAGTAAAAGCATACCAGAAACAAGCAAATTTTCTTGGACACCAGTGGATGTCCACAGTGCATCTTCATGGACCAATAGGTATGTGGCACTCTCATCAAGTTAATAAGTATGTTAATTCAAGCATTGGTTCATTCATGTAAACAAACCCCCACATATGCCAAATCTCTCTCTCTTTATAAAAGGTAAATATTATTCTTTGACTCAAGCTTTTAAACACATCTATAGAAAATCCGAACTCGAAGCAAACTGAAGACAGAAACTGTAATTTCATCTCCAACTAGCAATGACTGGCACTGAGTAAGAGTTCAATGAACATATGTTGACCAAATTTGCTACTCTGTGTTTTACCAATCTGTGTACTGCCAGCTCTACCATGAAAAACTGACAATTCTTATTTGTTTTCCTATCCTCAGTGTCTAGCACTATATTTAGGACTTTGTGCATTATCAATAAGTGGTTTCCAGATGAATGGAAAACCTTGGAAGTATAACACATTGCTTTGTGAATCACATCAACGTGACACTGGTGACAGTGTTTAACACTTACCCAAGAATCTAAGAAGATTCCCTCTACATCTTGAGAAGGACAGAGCTAGAACTTACTTAAATTATAGGAGGGAGAATGGAATGACCTGATTCGGAATTCTAGGTGTACCTTCCCACCATAGCTCAGGTGGCCAAAAGGTAATGGAGACCATACCATTCTTAGCTGCTGTCACCTTGAGGTACACGGATCTTTTCTTTTGTAGCTTCTAGTCTGATGTTAAGCCTATTCAGAAAATTTTCTCTTTAGATATTGTACTTCGCAACTCTAAACACTCAATTGTTTTTAGTTTAAATTGACTTTTTTCATCTTTCAGAAGGTATTGATTATTTATTATATAATAGGAGTTGATCACTTACTGGTTTTCAAGCCTTAAATAAGTTACTTATTGGGCATAGTAGATACAACATACTTTTTATCAATATTTCATACCATGAATCTACAGTACTTTACCATTTACTTTAAAATCAGCAAAGCAAGCAAAATACTCCTACAATAGTTTATATAGTCTATATTAGACTTCCAAATTGATCAAAAGTTGGATATATCATTCTACTTGGGGTTAAGTAAAATGTATTTAAAACAAAGATATTTGTTATAGAGTTTCTTTTCTTCTTTAGATTTATATTTTTAAAGTTATTTTTATTTTATTGTGTCAATAACACTTAAAATGAGATCTACTTTCTTACATTTCGAAGGGTAGAAACATTTTCATTGACTTATAGGTGCAACATTAAAGGTACAGAAGATCTCTAGAGCTTATTCATCTTGCTTAACTGAGGCTTTATGCTAATTGATTATTAAATTTTTCACTCCCCTATCTCCTCACAACCATTATTCTGTTCTTTGATTCTATTAATTTGACTATTTTAGATATCACATATATGTGGAATCATGCAATATTTGTCTTTCTGTGGCTGACTTATTTCACTTACTGTAATGCTATCAAGTTTCATCAACACTATCCCATATCATAGTTTCCTTCTTTTTTAAGGCCAAATAATATTCGTATGCATGTGTGTGTGTGTGTTTGTGTGTGTGTATGTGTGTGTGTGTGTGTGTGTGTGTGTGTATGCATGCACATATTGACCGCATTTTCTCTATTCATTTATCAATGGCCATTTATATTGTTTCTACATCTTGATTATTGTAAATAATGCTGCAATGAACATAGGAGTACTCAGATCCTGATTTCAATAGATAAACACCCAGAAGTGGGAGTGCTGGATCTTATAGTAGTTCTATTTTTAATTTTTTGAGGAACTTCCATTCTGCTTTCCATAGTGGATGCACCATTTTCATTCCCATCAATGGTATGTATTATTTTGGTAATAGCCATTTTAACAGGTGTGAGCTAATATGGTTTTGATTTATATTTCCCTGATAATTAGTGATGATGACCATTTTTTTATATACCTGTTGGTTATTTGTATGTCTCCTTTGGATAAGTGTCTATTCAGATACTTTTCCCATTTTAAAATCAAGTTGTTAGGTTTTTTTTTCTCTTTCTCTTCTTTTGCTATTGAGTTATAGGAGTTACTTAGATATTTTGGAGATTAGCCCCTTATCAGATGGATGGCTTGCAAGTATTTTCTCCCATTCCATAGGTTGCTTTTTACTCTGATTATTGTTTCCTTTGCTGGATGAAAACCTTTTGGTTTGCTGTAGTACTATTTGTCTGGTTTTGCTTTGGTTGCCTGTGCTTTTAGTGTCATATCCAGGAAATCACTGCAAAGATCTATGTCATGAGGATCTTCTCCTGTTCTTTTCTAAAAGTTTTACAGCTTTTGGTCTTACATTTAAGTATTTAACCATTTTGAATTGATTATTGTGTATGGTATAAGTTAAGGGTCTCATTTCATCATTTTGCATGTGAATATCCAGTTTCTCCTCAGAATTCTGTTTTGGCCTCCCATCTAGCTGGGATTACAGGCACTAGCCACCACACCTGGCTAATTTTTGTATTTTTAATAGAGATGGGGTTTCACCATCTCTACTAAATGGTTGACCAGGCTGTGTCGAACTCCTGACCTCAAGTGATCTGCCCACTTCAGCCTCCCATACTGCTGGGAATACAGGCATGAGCCACTGTGCCTGGCCTTGATCTTTTCCTTTGATCTAGTCTGCTGTTGAACTTCATGAGTGAATTGTTCAGTTCAGTTATTGTATTCTTTAGCTCTATAATTTTGGTTTGTTACTTTTAAATATTTTCTATCTGTTTGTTGAAATTCTCACTTTGTTCATGCATTGTTCTTTTGGCCTCAAGAGCATCTTTATGACAATGTTTTGAATTCTTGGTCAGGTAAATTATATAAAAAGGGTGCAGTTTCTGGAAAGTTATCTTGTTCCTTTGCTTGAAACTTCTTTGCCTAATTCTTTATTTTCCTTGACTCTCTGTGTTGTGTCTGCACATTATGCAAAGCAGCCATCTCTCTTAGACTTCACAGACTAGCCTTACACAAAAGGAGACCTCCACCAATCAGTCTGGCCAGAGATTCTGGAGGTCCCTCAAACCTTTGTGCTAGTCCAACCTGATTTTTGTGTTTTGCAGTCTTCGGGCATCTAGGTTATCTTGAATCCTATCAGTGTAGTGCAACGAGTGTAAATGCTGTTGGTTCCTTGGAAAGCTTCCAGAAAGTTGGATTGTTGGATGCTCCATTCAATTCTGTTTTCTAGTCCAGTCAACTTTTTTCTCCCTAGAGGAAGCTGAGACCTGTTTTTTTGTTTTTTTTTTTTAATTCCCTTGTTCTATGCTGACGGGGGAAAAGGAACTATGGCAACTACCAGCCCAACCACCATCTCTATTCTCCGAAAGGTGACAGATTATGCTGGGCCTGTCAGCACTTAAGACTCGCAAGTAGTAAAACAGTCCTCTAGTGAGCCCCCTCAGAAAAGTTGTGGTGCTTGACATGCAAACCCACTCTTTAACCTTCCTTTGGAGAATATGAGAGTTCGAAGGTCTCTTTCTTCTCAAGTGTTGCTGTGCCAAAGGTAGGGATTTCAATGAGAGGGTGTTCTGACTCTCTTTACTGGCTTCTGTGAGTCTGGTTTCACAGTCACTCAGGTTGCAGGATACTGTCATTTAATTTTTGAATTTTTCATAAAGGGAATTTGTCTGTGAATTATTGCTAAATCAATGTTTCTCTAAGGGGAAGAAGGGTCCAGGGATTCCTGTTCTGACATCTTGCTGTTATCATTCTTTTTTAAAATGTTTTTCTTCATATCTTCTATTTCTTTTCTCTTTATGCTCATGTTTTCCTTCCAGTATTTCAATAATTATAATAGCTTTCTAAAAGTACTTGTCTGCTAATTTTATCATCACTGTCATTTATGAGTGTGTTTATATGAATTGAATTTTCTCCTGGCTCTGGATCACATTTTCCTGCCTTCTTCATGTTAGTAATTGGTTGCTAAACATCATGAACATTACATTGTTCAGGGTCCAGATTTTGCTATGTTTCTGCAAAGAGGGTTGAAGTTTGTTCTGATAGGAAGTTAAGTTAGTTGTGGATCATTTCGATTCCTTCAAGTCTTACTTTTAAGTTTTGTTCAGGTGGGTCTAGTATAACCTCTAGATAAGCCCTAATTTAACCCACTATGAATGTATGACCCTTTCATTATTTAGTGAATGTTCCAATGTTCACTGTGGCTTCTTCAGTTTGGCAGATCAGAATTCAAATGTCTCCTGGCAAATGTCAGTTTGGTAATTATTCCAATTACAGTTTCCTAGAATTGTTCTTTGCCTGGCCTTGTGGAGTTTCACAATATGCATATTCAGCTTAGTATTCAGCAAAAGACTCAAGGGGACCCCAAGAAGTTTTCTTGGGCGTTGTCTCTGCATAGCATCCTTTTCTCTGATACCCTGTTTCACAAATTCCAGCTTTGTCAGCATCAATGAACCCTAATTTTTGTCTTCTAACTCATCAAAAGTACCACGTTCTGCTTGTGTTTACCCTCCCTATGCAAATGGTCTGGGAAGTACATTCAGTCAGAAGGCTAAGGTAATCACAAGACCTACTTTATTTTCCATCTCTAAGGGATCAAGTTCCTCCACTTTTTGTTGCCTAATTTTTGATAAGAGTTGTTTCATATATTTTGTCTACTTTTATAGTTATTTATGCAGAAGGTCAAATTGGCTGCCACTTACTCTATTATGGTCAGAAGGACTGCTGTCACCTTCAGAATTTATTGACTCATAAATTTTTATTCAATGTCTTCTATATTCCCTTGATGTATTCAATCCCTGATGTTATGCAGAAGAGAAATAAGACAGAATCTCTGACCCCAAGGGGCATACAAACAGCTAATGGGAAAAGATAAATAGGTATTAACTCACTGTTCCCTTTAATTGGAATATTCTCTCCAGTTTGCCTTTCTGCTTAGCCAATAACTGCTCATAGCTCAAAGACTACTTTGTGTATGAGGCCATAATTTGGATAAAACTAACTATGCTCTCCTTTGAATATAAAAATATCCTGCACATATTTCTGTCAGTGCTCACCAAACATCTTCTGTGTTTTTCTGTTTATATATTAGTCTTCCTCACTAAAGAGTGAGCGTCTATAAGACAAATGTCATGACTTTTTCCCAGAACCCCGCACAGTCACTAGAACAGAGAAGATACCAAGGCAATCGATACTGCTAAAATGATATGAGCTGTACTACTGTATTCCTCATACAGATATGAGCTAATTAAAGAATAACAAGTGCTAAAGAGAGTGGTACCCACTCTTATGCAATACATTTTTTTTTTAAAAAGGAGATGATGGAGTTTTGGGACAATCAGGAAAGACAGTGGTCTTGATTTGGTGTGATAGGCAGAATAATGCTCCCCCCCCAAAAAAAATGTCCATGTCCTAATGCCTAGAATCAGTGATCATGTTACCTTAGTTGGCAAAAGGGACTTTTGCAAGAATGATTAAGTTAAGGACCTTAAGATGGGGAGATAATTTTGTTTGTCAGGGGGTGCCCAATATAATCACAAGAGTTCTTACACGAGTCATAGAAGGAGATGTGATGATGGCAAAAGCCAAAAAACAAACAAACAAAAGACAGAAGCACAAAACCGTGCAGTGTGAGAAAAATTTGATCAGTCATTGCTGTCTTTGAAGATAGAGGAATGGAGCCATTAGCCAAAGAATTTGGGCAGCCTCTAGTCCTTGAAAAGGCAAGATAATATGTTTGCTATAGAGCCTCCAGAAAAACACAGTACTTCCAAGACCTTGATTTTAGCCCAGTGAGATCCATTTTGGACTTCTGAGCTCTAGAACTATAAATAATAAATTTGTGTTGTTTTAAACCACCAAGTTTATGGTGATTTGTTATAGCAGCAATAAGAAACGAATACAGTTCAACATAAAAGGCTAGGTTGAATTTGGGCCAACAAAACAATCTGGATTGATGCAAGAATTGAAGACATTTGAAGACTCTTGGGATGATCAAAGCAGGGGGTGATAACTCAAATGCAGTGCTAATGGGCAACTGGAAATGAAAACAAAAACAGAAACGATCCTCAAAAGTCATGCAGAAGTCAGATATGGACTTGGATAGACTTAAAGTGCAGATCCTGAAAAACTGCTATTTCCATCTCCAAAGATTTCAAGGAAGGCAAACCTTAACTCCATTCTATCTTTGTGGGAAGTTTTCTCAACCTATGGCACAAATGAATTTCCTTATAGTCAGCCTTAACAAAGAAGGGAGCTCATGGAATATTCATTCATTTACTTATTTATTCCCCACCCAAATATTGTTTAGCTACTAATACTCTCAATACTGTATACATGAATCTTGCCCTCTAGGAACATATATATAGTAGATAATATAGTTTGGATATTTGACCCCATCCAAATCTCATGTTGAAATGTAATCTCCAATGTTGGAGGTGGGACCTTGTTGGAGGTGTTTGGATTATGGGGGGTGGATCCCTCATGAAAGGCTTGTGCCATCCCCTTGGTGATAAGTGAGCTCTCACTCTGAGTTAACACGTAATGGGGTAATTTAAAAGTGTGTGGCACCTACTTCCCCCACCCCACCTCTCTCTTTTTCTTTCTTGTTCCTGCTTTCACCATGTGAAGTACCTGCTCCTGATATACCTTTTGCCATGATTGAACACTCCCTTAGGCCTCGTCAGAAACTGAGCAGATCCCAGCACCATGCTTCCTGTAAGCCTGCAGAATCATAAGGCAATTAAACCTTTTTTTCTTTATAAATTACCCAGTCTAAGGTATTTATTTATAGCAATGCATGAATGGCCTAATACAGCAGGAAAGATGAATAACTTATAATATAAGTTTAGCAGGACAGGATTCTTCATTCTTTTAATTCTTTTCATTTCTTCTTATTTCTGGTGGGGAGCAAGTATTTATTTTTGAGACAAGGTCTTACTTTGTTGCCCAGGCTGGAGGGCAGTGGCATGATCATGGCTCACTACAGCCTTGATCTCCTGCGCTCAAGCAAACCTTCCACCCCAGCATCCTATGTAGCTGGGACCAGAGTCATGTGCCACCATGTCCAGCTAATTTTTTTATCTTTTTTAGAGGTTAGGTCTCACTTTGTTACCCAGGCTAGGGGCAAATTTTTAACATAATGATGCATCAAAGTTTTACTATTAATGATGTTTAATATTAACAGGAAGAAAGGTCATATGGTTTCTCTATGCTAAAAGAGACTATAAGAAGCCATTGTATGAAAGATCCATCATCATCACCTCCCCTCTACCAGAATGAAGAATCTCCAGCCTCAATCACAATTAAGATTCCATTTGGAAAACCTAACAGAAGGAGCTGGAACAGGATGGGAGAGGAGGGAGACCAGGAGCTGTTATCAGACATGAGTTTTGATTGGACTGAAAGGAAAACCAACAGGTAAAGTGAATAACCCTTTTGTACTACCCTCTGAAATCTGAGTGTGTTTATGATGGACTACTAGTTACAAATTGGCTATTTTTGCATATAATTCCAAGGTGTTTTGCAAAATAATCATGGTGCTACCTAAATCAAAATGTACCATGTTGTAGGAGTGACAAAATGACATGGGGGTTCCACATTGGTATGATCAGAGAAATATCACACATGATTTCCAATGCCCAAATATCTTTCCATAAAGAGCTTAGAACCTGAAATGTTATCATTGATGCCTAACACATTTGTCTTAAACATTACTTTCTTTCCACATTGTGTATTTAAGCGAGTAAGCCACCTTAGTCTTAAAGAGTTGGTGGGACGAGGGGTGGGACTGGCTCTAAGATGAAAGATGCACTTCTTCATTCTCATTTGCAAAGGCTCTGTTTTTAATCATTTAGAGGGATCTCACTATTTAATTCTGCTAATCTGGTCTTTGTTCCTCAGAACTTGCTGAATATGAAGCAGAATGCACATGAAAATGGAGTGCAACTGAATTGCTCTGTGCTAGATTCTAGACAAAGGAGAGATTGCTGCTCAGGCTTTGGCTCTGTTGGAAGTAAATCTTATTCTTTGGGTGATAGGCCCTGCCTTTTAAAGTGGCACCCAATTTTCATTTTGTATACCTGAAGAAACAGATCGCAAAATAAAATCTGCTACTTAGAAACAATGTGGCCGTGATACGCACAAAATGGATACAAGGCCAGGAGTAGTGTTCAATAACAGCCAGGAATAGGGTAGATGCTATCAGTGGGTGCTGCTATTGGTGCTTCCAGAATAAGCTGTATTCAGATATCCTCATCAGACTCTCCTAGACCATTAATGTTTATCTAGTCCCGCATATGTGGTTCTCTTTTCCTCCTTCTCTTCTTGGTGGCTTCCCTGATATGCCCAATGTCTGAATGCTTCTCTGTGCTATCTATCGGCAGAGGAAACATAGCAGGGAGTGTAGGGAGCAGTTCAAATGTTGTAACAAAATAACCCCCGCTTACCCCAAGCCTTTTCCTCCTTCCATTCGTAATCTCCTGATGTATGCTTGCCAATATAAGGGACACAGAGTTGAGTTACATCATTAAAACAGACCATCATTGGCCAGGTACAGTAGCTCATGCCTGTAATCCCAGCACTTTGGGAGGCTGAGCAGGAGGATTATTTCAGGCCAGGAGTTCAAGACCAGCCTGGCCAACAGAGTGAGACCCTGTACCTAAGATAGCCAGGTGCGGTGGTACTGGTCTGTAGTCCCAGCTACTCACAAGGCAGAGGTAGGTGGATCACTTGAGCCAGGAGGTCAAGGATGCAGTGAGCTATGATAATGTCACTGCGCTCCAACCTGGATGACAAAACAAGGCTTTGTCTCCAAAACAATTTAACAAAATATAGAAGAAAGATTAAGTTCCTGGGGTTTAGGAGATTGACTGCTAATGCCTAGTTGAGCCATTATTTAGTTGTGTGACCCTGCACAAATCTCTTTTACTTCCTGGGCTTCAGTTTCCTCTTCTGTTAAACAATAAGAAAGGTGGGCTGCATTGCTAAGGATCTTATAAGTCTGATATTTAAAAAGTAAAAAGAGAGCACGCACCTTGACTCTGTGTTTGTATCCAAGCTTAGACAAATCACTTGCCCTCTGTGTATCTAAGTTTCTCCATCTAGAATATGAGAGGCTGAACTACATTGTCACTAACATCCCTGCCAATCCTGATACTCTATGCAATATTTCCTGAAACCAGACCAGGTGCTGATTACCTATGACAAGGAAAGTCATGAGCATTTTGGGAGAAGAAAGTTGTCTCTTGCCTCCCAGTACATGTGCTCGAGTATCTGGCATAACTCATTGAGTGGGTCCAATTTGCCAATAGTTCCATTTTTGTTAGCTTGATTTCTTGTCAAGATACGTGTGCAATCCATTCTGTGAATATAACTAAAGCAGCTGAGGAGAGCATCCTTCATTTCTCACGAGTTAGAGATTCTAGTACTCTGCAAAGGAAATATATTTTTATTGGGAACTAGGTCCCAGAGGATGCCTAGTAGGAGCTGGTGAGTGAGTGCCTAATGTGAGGATCAGCATTATGAGGAGGTGACGACCTATATGATTTGCATTGAGAAGTTATAGGGAGACCATCACTGTAAAGCATGCTTGTTCCAGTGCTCATCATTATGCTTCTAGTGTTCCCATTTAAAAGGCATTCATTGCACTATTACAGATTTCAGTCAGAGGTTACAAACTAGTGGCCCAGGGGCTGACCAATGCCTGTCCACAGAGCTTACTTGGGTAGCACAGTTTTAAAGATTTGGATTTGAATACTTTTAGGCAGAGCAGTGGCTCTCCTGTGATCCATAGACATCACTATTCCTTTTGTGTTATAGCTTCCTGTTTTATTATGCCCCAGGATACTTGAATGCCAGTGATTTATGTGGAGTCACGTTTTGGCTCCCCACTTTGTAGCTCCTCCTTATCTGGAAGTTAGAAACTCCAGAAGTTGATCTTCTTCCAGCCTAGGTAGTGGGTAACTAGGTGATAGCTTAATGGTTTAAAGAGTTTTGCTGTATTCCAATGCCTGCCTGAATTCCAATGAGGATTTTAAATCCTAGGATGACCTGGTTACCTTACCCATGCAGAGGGTTCTAATCTGTATCCTCTGGGGTCCAAATGTGAAGTTCCCCAGTGTGGGTGACTTCTAGCTCTGGCACAGAGGCTCAAGCAGTTTCTCCCAAACGTAGTTATTGCTAGGGATGAGAACAACAGCTAACAATGGACCCTGCACACAAAAGCACTTCCGACAACTGGATTTTGGCTTGAGAGAGAAGAAGATGAAAAAGGACACTGAGGCTAGGTGTGGTGGGTCATGCCTGTAATCCCAGCACTTTGGGAGGCTGACGCAGGCAGATCACTTGAGGTCAGGAGTTCAAGACCAGCCTGGACAGCATGGTGAGACCCCCATCTCTACTAAAAATACAAAAATTAGTCAGGCATGAGAGCACACATCTGCAATCCCAGCTACTTGGGAGGCTGAGGCATGAGAATCACTTGAGCCCAGGAGGTGGAGATTGCAATGAACCAAGATCATGCCACTGTACTCTAGCGTGGGCCATGAGTGAGACTCCTTCCTGCCTCACCCCCAAGAAAAACACTGAATAATTGTTTTGTGTTTAATATTATTTAAAATTCTCTTTAATTTCCCAGGGCTTGAAAAAAGCCTCTGGAAATACCTTTCAGACACAAAGGTAAATTTTTCCTGGAGTGAGAAGAACTCTTTCAGGTCATGGGCAAAATGTTTTCTTTGAGTTCACCGAGTATTTAACTACTGATTTGTTTTTACTCTCAACCTCAAACTTCCCTCCAAGTTAGCATGAAGAAACTTAATAGGAGCTAAACAGTAAGTCATTCAGGCTTCTCTTCCTTTCCAAGTAACCTTGTGGACTCATCTTCTGCTATGAAAATAGAGGTCCAGAGGGAACAGACACATGGAAGTCAGACTGGGGCTTGTTGTAGGGAAGTTGTTAATGGCAGAGGAGTTCTGAGAGCAAAACAAAATCCTGTCACCATCTGAACTTCAACCTTTATGATCATCTGGGCAACCTCCCACCCACTCCATTTTATTGGATTTTGTTATCTTTTTCTTCAAGAAGGCTAAGAAAAGCAATACTATTCCCCAGCAGAGGAGGCCTACAGCTGTGACAGAAAATCAAGAAATTTACTGTCGAGTGGTCAGTAGCCACTTCTGCCTTCTAGCCCTGCTGCCCTTTCTCCTAATTTTCATTTTTAGTTCCTTCACTCATCCAGAAAAAGTTCAGTGAGCAAGATGGCCAAATAGGAACAGCTCCGGAGCGCAGTTCTCAGTAAGAGTGACGCAGAGGATGAGTGATCTCCACATTCCCAACTGAGGTACTAGGCATATCTCAATGGTACTGGTTGGACAGTGGGTATAGCCTGAGGAGGGTGAGCCGAGGCAGGGTGGGGCTCTGCCTCACCCAGGAAGTGCAACAAACCAGAGGACACCCCTCCTACCCAACAGAGGGCATCTGGAGCTTTTCCAGTCACTCCAGCACTCCAGCTTAGATACTGACCTTCTCCCATCATCTCTATGGCCCATAGACCGTATATCCAAAGAGGCACCTCATAAAGAAGAGCTCTGGCTGACATCTGGTGGGTACCCTTCTGGGATGAAGATACTAAAAGAAGGAACAGGCAGCAACCCTTACTGTTCTGCAGCCCCCATGGGTAATTCCCAGGCAAAAAGCATTTGTAGTGGACCTCCAGCAGTCCTGCAGCAGAAGGGCCTGACTGTTAGAAGGAAAACTAAAAAACAGAAATAGCTTCAACATCAACAGAAACGATGTCCACTCAGAGGCCCCATCCAAAAGTCACCAACTTCAAAGACCAAAGGTAGATAAATCCATGAACATGGGAAGAAAGCAGTTCAAAAAGGATGAAATCACCAAAAATCAGAACACCTCTCCTCCTCCAAGGGATCACAACTCCTCACCAGCAAGGGAACAAAACTGGATGGAGAATGAGTTTGATGAATTGACAGATGCAGGCTTCGGAAGGTGAGTAATAACAAACTTCTCTGAAGTGAAGGAACATGTTCTAACCCAATGCAAAGAAACTAAGAACCTTGAAAAAAGGTTAGTCAAAATGCTAACTAGAATAACCAGCTTAGAGAAGAACATAAATGACTTGATGGAGTTGAAAAACACTACACAAAAACTTCTTGAAGCATTCACAAGTTTCAATAGCCAAATCGATCAAGCAGAAGAAAGGATATCAGAGATTGAAGATCAACACAATGAAATAAAATGAGAAGGCAAGATAAGAGAAAAAAGAGTGAAAAGAAATGAACAAAGCCTACAAGAAATATGGGATTATGTGAAAAGACTTAATCTATATTTGTTGATGTACCTGAATGTGATAGGGAGAATGAATCCAAGCTGGAAAACACTCTTCAGGATACTATCCAGGAGAACTTCTCCAACCTAGCAAGGCAGGCCAACATTCAAATCCAGACAATACAGAGAACACCACGAAGACATTCCTCAAGAAGAGCAACCCCAAGCCACATAATCATCAGATTCACCAGGGTTGAAATGAAGGAAAAAATACTAAGGGCAGCCAGAGAGAAAGGTTGGGTTATCTACAAAGGAAAGCCCATCAGACTCACAGCAAATCTCTCAGCAGAAACCCAACAAGCCAGAAGAGAGTGGGGGCCAATATTCAACATCCTTAAAGAAAAGAACTTTCAACCCAGAATTTCATATCCAGCCAAACTAGGCTTCTTAAGTGAAGGAGAAATAAAATCCTTTATGGACAAGCAATTGCTGAGAGATTTCATCACCACCAGGCCTGCCTTACAAGAGCTCCTGAAGGAAGTACTAAATGTGGAAAGGAACAACCAGTAACAGCCACTGCAAAAAACGTACCAAATGGTAAACACCATTGACACAATGAAGAAACTGCATCAACTAATGGGCAAAACAACCAGCTAGTATCAAAATGGCAGGATCAAATCAACACATAACAATATTAACCTTCAAAATTACCATGTATTCGTTTTGTGCATGTCATTGCCACACTGTTTCTGGTTAGCTAGTTTTATTCTGAGATATGTTCCTTTATCACAAGAAATGAAAGTCTTGCACCACTTCAAAAAGTAGGGTCTGCCTTACAAGAGCTCCTGAAAGAAGCACTAAACACGGAAAGGAACAACCAGTACCAGCCACTCCAAAAATGTACCAAATGGTAAAGACCATTGACACAATGAAGAAACTGCATCAACTAATGGGCAAAACAACCAGCTAGTATCAAAATGGCAGGATCAAATCAATACATAACAATATTAACCTTCAAAATTACCATGTATTCGTTTTGTGCATGTCATTGCCACACTGTTTCTGGTTAGCTAGTTTTATTCTGAGATATGTTCCTTTATCACAAGAAATGAAAGTCTTGCACCACTTCAAAAAGTAGGGTCTGCCTTACAAGAGCTCCTGAAAGAAGCACTAAACACGGAAAGGAACAACCAGTACCAGCCACTCCAAAAATGTACCAAATGGTAAAGACCATCAACACAATGAAGAAAATGCAACAACTAACAGACAAAACAACCAGCTAGCATCAAAATGGCAGATCAAATTCACACATAACAATATTAACATTGAATATAAATGGCTTAAATGCCCCCATCAAAAGACACAGACTGGCAAATTGTATAAAAAGTCAAGACCCATTGGTGTGCTGTATTCAGGAAACCCATCTCACATGCAAAGACACACACAGGCTCAAAATAAAGGGATGGAGGAAGATTTACCAAAGGAAAGGGAAAAAAAAAAAAAAAAGCAAGGGTTGCAATCCTAAAGTCTCTGGACTTTAAACCAAAAAAGATAAAAAGAGACAAGGAAGGGCATTATATAATGATAAAAGGATCAATACAACAAGAAAAGCTAACTATCCTAAATATATATGCACCCAATACAGGAGCACCCAGATACATAAAACAGGTTCATAACGACCTATAAAGAGACTTAGACTCCCACACAATAATAATGGGAGACATTAACACTTCACTGTCAATATTAGACAGATCAACGAGATAGAAAATTAACAAGTATATCCAGAACTTGAACTCAGTTCTGGACCAAGTGGAACTAATAGACATCTATAGAACTCCCCACCCCAAATTCACAGAATATACATGCTTCTCAGCACCACATTGCACTTACTTTAAAATTGACCACATAATTGGAAGTAAATCACTCCTCAGTAAATGCAAAAGAAAAGAAATCATAACAACCAGTCTCTCAGACCACAGTGCAATCAAATTGGAACTCAGGATTAAGAGACTCACTCAAAACTGCACAACTACATTAAAACTGAACAACCTGCTGCTGAGTGACTACTGGATAAATAATGAAATGAAGGCAGAAATAAAGATGTTCTTCAAAATCAATGAGAACAAAGACACAACGTACCAGAAACTCTGGGACACATTAAAAGCAGTGTCTAGAGGGATATTTATAGCACTAAATGCCCATATGAGAAATGATGAAAGATCAAAAATTGACACCCTATTGTCACATTTACAACAGCTAGAGAAGTAAGATCAAACAAATTCAAAAGCTAGCAGAAGACAAGAAATAACTAAGATCAGAGCAGAATTGAAGGAGATATAGACAAAAAAAAAAAAACCTTCAAAAACTCAATAAATCCAAGAGCTGGATTTTTGAAAAGATCAACAAAATAGACTGCTAGCCAGACTAATAAAAAAGAAAAGAGAGAAGAATCAAATAGATGCAATAAAAACTATAAAGGGGATATCACCACTGATTCCACAGAAATACAAACTACCATCAGAGATTACTACAAATAACTCTATGCACATAATCCAGTAAATCTAGAAGAAATTAATAAATTAGTGGACACTTACACCTTTCCAAGACTAAACCAGCAAGAAGTTGGATCCCTGAATAAACCAGTAACAAGGGCTAAAGTAGAGGCAGCAATTAATAGCCTAACAACCAAGAAAAGTTCAGGTCCAAATGGGTTCACAGCTGAATTCTACCAGATGTACAAAGAGGAGCTGGCACCATTCCTTCTGAAATTATTACAAACAATACAAAAAGAGGGAATCCTCCCTAACTCATTTTATGAGACCAACATCATCCTGATATCAAAAGCTGGCAGAGATACAACTAAAAAGAAAATTTCAGGCCAATATCCATGATAAACATTGATGCAAAAATTGTCAATAAAATACTGGCAAACCAAATGCAACATCACATCAAAAAGCTTATCCATCACAATCAAGTAGACTTCATCCTGGAGATGCAAGGCTGGTTCAACATATGCAAATCTATAAATGTAATCCATCACATAAACAGAACCAAAGACAAAAACCACATGATTATCTCAATAGATGCAGAGAAGTCCTTCAATAAAATTCAACAGTCCTTTATGCTAAAAACTCTTAACACACTAGGTGTTGATGGAATGTATCTCAAAATAATAAAAGCTATTTAAGACAAACCCATAGCCAATATCATACTGAATAGGCAAAAACTGGAAGCATTCCCTTTGAAAACTGGCACTAGACAAGGGTTCCCTCTCTCACCACTCCTATTCAACATAGTATTGGAAGTTCTAGCCAGAGCATTCAGGCAAGAAAAAGAAAAAAATGGTATTCAATTGGAAAAAGAGGAAGTCAAATTGTCTCTATTTGCAGATGACATGATTGTATATTTAGAAGACCCCATTGTCTCAGCCCAAAATCTCCTTAATATGGTAACCAACATCAGCAAAGTCTAGGGATACAAAATCAATGTGCAAAAATCACGAGCATTTCCATACACCAATAACGGACTAACAGAGAGCCAAATCATGAGCAAACTCCCATTCACAATTGCTACAAAGAGAATAAAATACCTAGGAATACAGTTAACAAAGGACGTGAAGGACCTTTTCCAGAACTACAAACCGCTGCTCAAGGAAATAAGTGAGGACACAAACATATGGAAAAACATTCCATGTTCATGGTTAGGAAGAATCAATATTGTGAAAATGGCCATACTGCCCAAAGGAATTTATAGATTTAATGATATCTCCATCAAACTACCATTGACCTTCTTCACAGAACTGGAAAAAACAACCTTAAACTTCATATGGAACCAAAAGAGAGCCCGCATAGCCAAGACAATCCTAAGCAAAAAGAACAAAGCTGGAGGCATCATGCTACCTGACTTCAAACTATACTATAAGGCTACAGTAATCAAAACAGCATGATACTGGTACCAAAACAGAGATATAACCAATGGAACTGAACAGAGGTCTCAGAAGTAACATCGCACATCTACAACCATCTGATTTTTGACAAACCTGACAAAAACAAGCAATGGGGAAAGGGTTCCCTGTTTAATAAATGGTGTTGGGGAAACTGGCTAGCCATGTGCAGAAACCTGAAACTGGACCCCTTTCTTACACCTTATACTAAAATTAACTCCAAATGGATTAAATATTTAAACATAAGACCTAACACCATAAAAACCCTAGAAGAAAACCTAGGCAATGCCATTCAGGACATAGGCATAGGCAAGGACTTCATGACTATAACACCAAAAGCAATGGCAACAAAAGCCAAAATAGACAAATGGGATCTATTTAAACTTAAGCACTTTTACACAGCAAAAGAAACAATCATTAGAGTTAACCGGCAACCAACAGAATGGAAAAAAATTTTTGCAAGCTACCCATCTGACAAAGGGCTGTTATCCAGAATCTACAAAGAACTAAAACAAATATACAAGAAAAAAACAAACAACCTCATCAACAAGTGGGTGAAAGATATGAACAGACACTTTTCAAAAGAAGACATTATGTGGCCAACAAACATATGAAAAAGTGCTCATCGTCATTGGTCATTAGAGAAATGCAAATCCAAACCATGTTAAGATACCATCTCACACCAGTTAGAATGATGATTTAAAAATCGGAGACAACAGACGCTGGAGAGGATGTGGAAAAATAGGAATGCTTTTACACTGTTGCTGGGAGTGTAAATTAGATAAACCATTGTGGAAGACAGTGTGGTGATTCCTTAAGGATCTAGAAATAGAAATACCATTTGACCCAGCAATCCCATTACTGGGTATATACACAAAGGATTATAAATCGTTCTATTATAAAGATACATGCACACATATGTTCATTGTGGCACTGTTTACAATAGAAAAGACATGGAACCAACCCAAATGTGCATCAAAGATAGACTGGATAATGAAAATGTGGCACATATACACCATGGGATACTATGCAGCCATAAGAAAGGATGAGTTCATGTCCTTTGCAGGGACATGGATGAATCTGGAAACCATTATTCTCAGCAAACTGACACAAGAACAGAAAACCAAATACCACATATTCTCACTCATAGGTGGGTGTTGAACAATGAGAACACATGGACACAGGGAGGGGAACATCACACACTGGGGTATGTTGGGGGGTGGAGGCTAGAGGAGGGACAGCAGGGGGTGAGGTGTTCGTGGAGGGATAACACTGGGAGAAATGCCAGATGTAGAACAGTAGACGTTTATTTCTGACAGTTCTGAAGGCTGGGAAGTCCAAGGCCAACTGGTGCTGGCCAGTTCAGTGTTTGGTAAGGGTTTGCTCTCTGCTTCCAAGGTGACAACTTCCCACTGCATCCTCACATAAATGAAATGAGAAGGAACAAACACTATATCCTCACATAGTAAAAGCGGCAGAAGAGCAAAACTGATAAACACATTCTCTTAAGCTCTTATTATAGAAGCATTATTGCCACCCATGCGTATGGAGTCCTTATAGCCTAATCATCTTCTAAATGTACGTACCTCTTCATACAGTTGCACTGGGAATTAAATTTCAACATGAATTTTGGAGGAACATGAACATTCAATCCACAGCATTCCACTCCTGCCCTCCCCCATTCATGTTGAAATATACAAAACACATTTATTCCATCCCAATAGCCCTAGAAATTTTAACTCATTCCAGCATCAACTTTAAAGTCTAAGTCTAAAGTCTCATCTAAATATTGTCTAAATCAGACATGGGTGAAAGACTCAAAATATGATTCATCCCGAGGCACATTCTCCCTCTAGCTGTAAGCCCGTAAAATCAAACAAGTCACATGCTTCCAAAATACAATGGTGGGACAGGTGTAGGTTAAACATTTTCATTCCAAAAAGGAGAAAAAGAAAGAAGAAAAGGATAATAGGTCCTGAGTAAGTCCAAATGCCAACAGAGAAAACAATACTCAATCTTAAGACTGGAGAGTAATCTTCCTTTATTCTGTATCCTGCCTTCTGGATACACTGGAGTAGGAGTTGGGTTCCCAAGGTTCCAGGTACCTTTGCTTCCATGGCTTTGCTTGGCACAGCCACACTGAAGCACTCCCAGTCTACAGTTGCATTCATGTGGCTCTAGAATTGCATTCTTGTGGCTCGAGCTCTAGAATGCTAGGTTCTTGGGGTCACCCTGCTCTAATGGATACATGGATCCAATGGACATAGCCCTGGGGGGGACTCTCTGTAGTGGCCCCTCATTGCTTTAGTAGAGACTCTCTGGTGGCTTTACCTCTGTGATTTCTCTGCCTTGGCCCTTAAGCTTTCCAGGGAATCCTTTGAAATGTAGGTGAAAGTATCCATGCCACCACAGCTCTTGGACTTTTTGTGCCTGCAGAGGTTGCACCACATGGATGCTGTGAAAGTTCACCCCATGGGGGCTGGGCACAGTGGCTCATGCCTGTAATCCCAGCACTTTGGGAATCCGAGGCAGGTGGATCATGAGGTCAGGAGATCAAAATCATCCTGGCCAACATGGTGAAATGCTGTCTCTATTAAAATGTTTTGTGAGCTGGGCACAAGTGGTGCATGCCTGTAGTCCCAGTGCTTTGGGAGGCTAAGGTGGGAGGATTACTTGAGGCCAGGAGTTCAAGACCAACCTGGGCAATATAGTAAGACCCTTTCTCTACCAATTATTTTTACCTTAGCCAGGTGTGGTGGTGCATGCCTGTAGTCCCAGCTACTTGGGAAGCTGAGGTGAGAGGATCATTTGAGCTCAAGAGGTCAAGGCTACAGTGAGTTGCGATCATACCACCATACCCCAGCCTGGGTGGCAGAGCGACACCCATCTCAAAAACAAAACAAAACAAAAAGTTTTTTGCAGAAAGCCTTTTATTTTGAGAGGATTTGTTATATTGAAACTGTTAAGGGCTTAACTATTTCTATTTCATATTCTTCTCAGAGCAAAAGTGGATCCAAAAGAGTTAAGCAGTCATAAAGCAAGGAAGAAGGAAAACCCCATTTTCCTTCTATCTTGTTGGAGGCCCTAGAAAAATAGATTCTGGAAGATTTGCCACAGGACTTCCATGGAGTTGACTCCAGGAAACGTTTTCATTAAATCTGGCTCACAAATACTGAACCCGCAAGGGGGAAATGGATTAAAGTGATAAAAAAAAGTTCAAATGTTGTATGCCTAGATGTGTTTGTATGGATTATGTGTTATGTATTCTTTTGTATATAAAGGTAATTAATCTTCAAATACAGACTGCATGTCTAGATTCAGGAACAGTCAGAGACTTTAAGACAAGCTAAGTGATGTTTGGCTCTGAGCCTCACACAATTTGGTTACTAAAACTACAACCTCTTCTCTCAACCTAGGCATCTCATTTTCCCTTGTATCCCAAGAGGCTCTTTCTGTCATGAATCGTTGCTCTCTGTAGATTTTGCTCTTGTGCTTGTGTTTGGTTTCATTTTCAGTATTCTACTTTGTTACTTTCAAAGTTGGAGAACAATTAGCATACTGCAGTGATTTCAGATCTCGTAGCCAAATACACATTATCTAGTATTCAAGAGACCACAACTCTTCAGCTCTTGTTCTCCACCCCCATCCTCAATAGAGTCTTCTATTTTGAGTAATGTAGGGCAATTTCATCATAGACTGTTTGAAGGGACATTTTAGTGACACACCTTCATGCTATTCTGGGAATATTTTTTCCAACCTTTCTGCCCTGATACCACAGTACAGGATATTTTAACTTTTTGACTCTATGATCCATCATTCCTTCCTCCTTCCAGAGGTCTTGTTGAATATATTTTCTGTGAATTACTCTCTAAATCCCCTTCCATATTTCTGGCAGATGGCCCCTTACAAAAATAAGAGTACCATTGGCTGTCCCTACTGTCCTCTAGTTTCTAATGTAAGTTTTCGATTCAGGCCCCTACAAAGACCTTGCTGTAGTCTCTCCCCATAACATTTTTATCATTCCTATAAAGGTCTCACTTTCACCCAAGATTTCCCCTTTTAAATGATGACCTTGAGAGCACTCTTTCAATAGTTATTAACTTCAATAGATGCCCTGCATTCAGCTTCATGATATAGAGTAACTACTCAAATATTTGCCAAATGAATCAACTAATAAAAAAAAATGATAGAAGGAATGATTGAATCAGATTTCCAAAGTGCCAGACTGAATAGGCAGTAGAAGTCAACGAAGACAAAGGTTCACTTGGGGTTCATCCATCCCTATATTTCTGTTTTTGTTTGTTGATTAAACCATGGTAGAGGTAGCCCTGATAGGACTCCTATTTTAGAAGTATGCTCTATCCAGCAGGAGCTGGATCAAAATTGACAGTGTTTTTCATAAATTATTTTTTTCCCAATCCAGTTCATCCGCAACTCCCTCAATCTTGGATTTTGACTCATAGTCATTCCCTGAATTCATGATAGTCACAGTCTGTGGTTCCCATGATCTACTCCTGCTTTATTGTGCTGACCCTAAAGAACCAACATCCTGAGCTAAAATGTGGCAAAGGACAATATTGGCAAAGTCCATTTCACTGTATGAGTTGATCTCATACTGATTGTTTTGCCGTCTCTTCATAAAGGCCGTCAAGTCCAAGCTGAAGAGAAACAAAGGGATATTTATGGTCTCAGCCTACTTTCTTGAGGGCCGGGGAGATGAGGACTTCATGCTTTTCTATTATTTTGACCTCCCCCAGATACATCAGAGCTTCCGAAACTCCAGGGGTAAATGCTGGTTTCAGATGCATCCAGGCTATAGAGAACAAATATTATCATAAGAACAATATAACAGTGGGCTTGCCCCAGAATTACTTCCCCTGTATACTTGGCTCATGACTTTTCTGTATCCATTTCTCCCTTTTTTCTTAACAGAACTCTTTATTCAGGACAGTCTCCCCTGTGGCTTAGGGGTGACCAGGTTTCAGGGTTCTGGCCAGTTAAATGTAAGTAGAAGTCTAATAGATGAGACTACAAGGAAAACTGTTTTCTTTCTAAGAAGGTGGAGGCTCACCTATCATATGGATTTTGCTCTTCAACACTTTTCCCTGCCTGGAGCATGGATGCAGTTCCTGGAGCTATGACAACTCTCAAACCCATGGGAAAAAAAGCCAAATAGTAAGAAATGCACAAAAGGAAGATTAGAGTCAGGACTGACCTTGAGCAATTAAACCAACTCTGAGCTACCCATTGCCAAACTTGTAAAAGGAGAAAGAGAAGCCCCTACAAGGAAACATCTCTTCCATGCAAAGTTCTGCTCTTTTTTCACCACAAAGGCCCCTTTGAGACTTCCTATGACTGTCTCTGCTACTTTGGTTGTCCCTCTTTTCATTTCTCTTCTTCCTTAGGTAGTTTTGCTTTTAGTTGGAAGAGCCTGGGAGGCAGACACTTCCATTCTGCAGGAATATGGAGCTTACACTGAGTTTGAGTGAAACCCAATCTCAACCTAATATAAGGGGTCTTCAGAGAATTCATAATACTGCATACTGTGAAAAAACTATGCAAGGATTTCAATTTCTTTTTGCACCAAAATAAACTCATACTAATATGTTACAACATGTCTGAACAGGATCCAGTTTGAGATGCTAAGAAGTATAAGACATCAGTTTGAAAAGAGCCCCTCTCAGAGCAACATGAATCCTGCTAAAATTAAAGCAAGAACAAACAGCAAATTTATGGTGAAGCTTGGGTGGAAGAATGGATAAATCACTAATGGTTTATAAAATTTTATGGGGACAAGCTCCCTACCCCAAAAATTGGCAGTTTGCAAATGGATAACTCATTTTAAGAAGGGAGAAGACAATGTTGGCAGTGAAGCCCACAGTGGCAGACCATTCACATCAATTTGTGAGGAAAAAATGTATTTGTTCTTGCCTTAATTGAAAAGGACAAATGATTAACAACAGAAACAATAGCCAACACCATAGATATCTCAACTGGTTCAGCTTACACAATTCTGACTGAAAAATTAAAGTTGAGCAAACTTTCTGCTTGATGGGTGCCAAAACCACTGCACTCGGATAAGCTGCAAACAAGAGCAGAACGTTCAGTGTAAATTTTAACAAGTGAGTTCAAGATCCTAAAGCATTTCTCCAAACAATTGTAACAGGAGATGAAACATGGCTTTACCATGTCTTGTGATCTTGAAGACAAAGCACAATCAAAGTAATAGTTACCAAGAGGTGGAAGTGGTCCAGTCGAAACAAAAGCAGATTGGTCAAGAGCAAAGGTCATAGCAACAGCTTTTGGGGATGCTTAAGGCATTTTGCTTTTGCTTCCTGACTTTTTGGAGGGCCAAAGAAAAATAATATCTGCTTATTGTAAATGTGTTTTGAGAAAGCTATCCAAAGCTTTAGCACAAAGATGACCGGGAAAAGTTCACTAAAGAGTCCTTCTCCACCATCACAATGCCCCTGTTCATACCTCTCATCAAACAAGGACAATTTTGGGAGAATTTCAGTGGGAAGTCGTTAGGCATCCACCTTACCACCCTGATTTGGCTCCTTCTGAGTTTTTTGTTGTTGTTGTTTTCTAATTTTAGAAAATCTTTAAAGGGCACCCATTTTTCTTCATATAATAATGTAAACAAGACAACATTGACTTGATTAAATTCCCAGGACCTTCAGTTCTTTAGGGATGGACTAAATGACTGGGATCATCCCTTACAAAAGTGCTTGAACTTGATAAAGTTTCTGTTTAGATATACATTTAATTTTTTTCTAACATTTACTTCTACTGTCCATGAACTTTAAAAGATCCCCACATATACAGACTCTCATTATCTATGGCAAAAAAAAAAAAAAAAATAGCTGGTTCAGTGGGGGAAGATATAGCCTGCTCAGTGTTTTAAGACATTTGCATCCATTGTCAGCATTTAAAAATCATAATATTTTTCATAAAATCCAGATTTTCAGCATCTCTAACAACACTGGGCCTTCATTAGCTATTGGCAATAATTGACTAAAGTAGCAAATTCTCCATTTAGAAGGGATCAGGCACGCTCCAGATGGCCACAGTTTTCAGCCTTCTTGTAAGTGATGCACTTCATTTGTTTTTAATACATGTCTTGCTCTATAGGGTTTTCAGTTTTCAATAACTTATCTATGGATTATTTGTAGGATATTTAGTAATACGTTTTCTATTTCCAACCCCCAGGCAGATACCTCTGCTGCCTGTAATAACTATCAAGAAAAATATGACCAGCCTATAACTGCATCTCTCCATACTCCTAAACATCTTAGCCAGTTTCCCCAAGAAATTTGTCTCTGTTACAAATGCATTGGAAATGTGGAGTAAATATTTACAAATCATATATCTGATGAGACATGTGTTCTGTAAACATTTCTTATAACTCAACATTAAAAGGAAATAAATCAACTTAAAAATAGACCAAGGAACTGAACAGACATTTCTTCAAAGAAGATTCTCAGCATCACTAATAATTAGAGAAATGCAAGTCAAAACCACAATGAGATACAAACTAATAGTAGAATGGCAATGTTAATAATAATAACAAAAGGCAATAACAAGTGTTAGCAAGGATGTGGAGAAATTGGAATCCTCTTATATTGCTGGTGAGAATGTAAAATGATACAGCTGCTTTGGAAAACAGTCTGGAAGCTCCTTAAATCATTAAATGTAGAGTTAGCATATGACCTAGCAATCTCACTTCTAGTTATATACACAAGAGAAATTAAATCATCTGCTCACACAAACATTTTTATACAAAAGTTTCATAGCAGCATTGTTCATAATAGCCATAAAATGGAAACAACCAAAATATCCATGAATTGATGAGTCAGTAAACATAAGTGTGGTATATCCACACAATTGAATATTATATAGCCATCAAAAAGAATGGATAACTGAACTGATATATGCTGCAACATGGATAAACTTGAAAAAAAATTATAACAAGTTAAAGAAGCCAGTCGTGAAAGACCGCATATTGTATCATACCATTTATACGTGATGTTGAGAATAGCTAAATTCATACGGAAAGAAAATAAATTAGTATTTGCTAGGGACTGGGAAATGGGTCCAGTGGATAATGACTGCTAGTGGGTACAGAGTTTCTTTTTGGAATAACAAGAATGTTCCAAAATTAGGTAGTGGTAACAGTTGTACAACTCAGTAAATATTCTAAAAACCATTGAATTAATAGAGAGAATTGCATATTTTCTGATTTATATCTCAAGAAGGAGTTATGTTAAGAAGGATTTGAAGAAACTGTCCATAAATTAGAAAAAAATTAAGCACCTTTTTGTGACACAGAATTTTAGCAAACTAGAAATAGAAGGGAACTTCCAAAGGTTATTTGAGGTCCCTAGCAAAAATCTACAGCAAACATTTCTTTTTTTATGGGAGAGAAAGGTAGAAAAATTTATATTAAAATAAGAAACAAGGTAAGGCTGACTATTATCACCACCCCTGCTCACCTTTGTATTCTAATTTCCAGCCTATGCAATAAGATAAGAAATTATAATTAAAGACAGACAAATGAAGAAAATGGAAACAAAAGTACTATTGTTAGCAATTGATATAATTTTCTACACAGAAAACCTAAAAGAATGCACAAATTGTTATATATAAATAGTGTTTACAATGTGGTTAACTATATGAACAATGTACATAACCTGATTTTGTTTGTATCTACAAGCAATAAACATTTTGAAAATATAAGCTGAACAAAAGATACCACTTGCTATATCAAGGATATCATCAAGTACCTAGGTGTAAATAAAACAAAAATGTATAAAACACCTATGGAGAAAATTGTAAACATTTTTCTGAAGACATTAAATAAATAATGGAGAATTGATAGAGAGATATTTTCTCTTCATGGATATGAAGGCTTAACATTGTACATATGTCAGTTATCTCCAAAAATGTTTATAGATTCTATGCAATTCTGATAAAAACTTCCAAAAACATATTCTTATAAGTCAATTCTAAGATTTATACGTAAGAGCGATAGGCCAAAACCAGACAAGACACTTCTGAAAAAGAAGGTCAAAAGAATCTTCCCTACTTACTTCAAAATTTATTATAAATCTAGACTAATTAAGCCAGCTTATCTTATTAAATGAAGGGACAAATAAAATAATCAATGTAAAGTAATAGAGAACCCAGAAACAGAAACGTGTATATAGAATCTTAGTATTTCACAGAAGCATTGAAATTTCTGGATAAGGAAGGTTTAGTTGTTCAATGAATGGAACTGGAACAATTGGTTATGTATACAGAAAGTGAAATAAAACCATCATTTCACACCCTACGGCTAAAAAAAACCCATATGGATTAAGGACTAAAATATGTAACTACTCAAATTGGATCAGGAATGCAATCCCATTTGTGGAATCTCTACAAGGAGAACCACAAAACACTGATAAACATGGACTGGCAGAATCAATATAGTTAAAATGGCCATACTGCCCAAAGACATATACAGACTGAACACTGTTTCTATCAAAATACCAATGTCATTTTTCCCAGAAATAGAAAAAATAAATTCTAACATTTATAGGGAACCAAAATAAGAGCCTGAATAGCCAAAGCAATCCTAAGCAAAAAGAACAAAGCCAGCGGCATCACACTGCCTGACTTCAAACTATGCTACGAGGCTACAGTAAGCAGAACAACATGGTACTGGTATGAAAATAGTCAAAATAGATCAACGGAACAAGATAGGGAACCCAGAAATAAAGCTGAACGCCTACAACCATCTGATTTTCAAAAGTCCACAAACACAAGCAATCGGGAAAGGACTCTGTTCAATACATGGTGCTGGGATAACTGGCTAGCCATATGCAGAAGAATGTAACTGGACCCCTAACTTTCACCATATACAAAAATTAACTCAGATAGATTAAAGATTTAAATGGAAGACCTGAAACTACAAAAATTCTAGAAGAAAACATAAGAAGCACCATTCTGTCCATTGACCTTGGCAAAGAATTTGTGACTAAATCCTCAAAAGCAATTGCAAGAAAAGCAAAAATTGGTAAGTGGGACCTAACTAAACTAAAGAGTTTCAGCACAGCTAAGGAAACTATTAATAGAGTAAGCAAGGCCGGGCACGGTGGCTCATGCCTGTAATCCCAGCACTTTGGGAGGCCGAGGTGGGTGGATCATGAGGTCAAGAGATCGAGACCATCCTGGTCAACGTGGTGAAACCCCGTCTCTACTAAAAATACAAAAAATTAGCTGGGCATGGTGGCACATGCCTCCAGCTACTCAGGAGGATGAGGCAGGAGAATTGCCTGAACCCAGGAGGTGGAGGTTGCGGTGAGCCGAGATTGCACCACTGCACTCCAGCCTGGGTAACAAGAGGGAAACTCTGTCTAAAAAAAAAAAAAAAAAAAAAAGAGTAAGCAGACAATCTACAGAATGGGAGAAAATATTCGCAAACTATACACCTGGCAAAGTTCTAAAATGCAGAATCTATAAGGAATTCAAACAAATCAGTAAGCAAAAAACAAATAACTTCATTAAAAAGAAGGCAAAAGACATGAAAACTCAAAGGAAGATATATGTGGAGCTAACAAACTTATTTTAAAATGTTCAACATCACTAATAGAGAATTGCAAATCAAAACTACGATGAGTTACTATCTGTCACTATTCAGAATGGCTATTATTAATAAGTCAAGAAACAAAAGATATTGGGGAAGTTGTGGAGAAAATGGAACACTCATACACTGTTGGTGGAAGTATAAATTAGTTCAGCCACTGTAGAAAGCAGTTGGAGATTTCTCAAAAAACTTAAAACAGAACTACCATCCAAACCCAGCAATCCTATTACTGGGTATATAACAAGGGAAAACAAATTATTCTACCCAAAAGACTTAGGCATTTGTATGTTCATCACAACACTATTCACAATAGCAAAGACACAGAATCAACCTAGATGCCTATCAGTGGTGGACTGGATAAAGAAAATGTGGTACCTATACACAATGGGATACTATGCAGCCATAACAAAGGATGAAATCATGTCCTTTGCAGCAGCATGGATGCAGCTGGAGGCAATTTTCCTAACAAATTAATGCAGGAGCAGAAAACCAATTACTGCAGTTTCTGACTTATAAGTGGGAACTAAACATTGAGTAAACAAGGATAAAAAGATGGGAACAACAGACACTGGAGACTACTAGAGGGAGAAAGGAAGGATGGGGTGATGGTTGAAAAACTATCTATTTGGTATTGTGCTCACTATCTGGCTGAAGGGATTATTCGTACTCCAAACCTGAGCATCGCACAATTTATTCATGTAACAAACTTGCACGTGTACCACCGACCTTAAAGTAAAAGTTGAAATTTTTAAAAGGGATAAAATTAAACTGTCTTTATTTGCAAGTCATATGATTTCTTACAGAGAAAACAACGAAGGATCTGTATAAAATTATTACAAATAATAATAAAGTTTATCAACATGGCTCACACTATGATCTACATAAAACTGTAATTGCATTTATGTATTCTAGCAACACAGAGAAAGCATAAATTTTTGTTATAACATTTCTTACAGCTAGAAAACTATTAAGGTACTTGAAAATGAATATAATAAAACACATGCAAGACATTCGTGGAGAAATGTATGAGTCTTCATTAAAAACATTAAAGAAGGCCTAAATAAATGAAAATATATTACATGTCTATGAATTTCATGTTCATCTTCTAACACTTTTAGAAGAAACTGTAAGAGAATGTCTTTATGACCTTGGGCTAGTTTAGACTCAAGACAAAGCATAAATCATAAAAAACAAAGTTTGATAAATTTTACTACATTAATATTAAGAACTGTGGTTTATAAAAATGTACCACAAAGAAAGTGACAATACAAACCATAAACAGAGAAAGGATATTAAAAATACATAATTTGCTGAATCTCAATAATCCAGAAGATGAAAATTGAGAACACAATGAGGTCCCATTTTACACTCATTTGATTGACAGTGATTCAATCGTCTGACAATACTAAATATTGGAGAGAATGTGGATCAATATAGGAATTCTTGTGCAGCAATGCTGATCGTTATCAATCAGTACAATCTCTTTGAAGATAAATTTGGTTTTATCATTAGAGAGAAGATTTGCATAATCTACCCAGAAATTTTATTCCTAGGTTTATACCCTAGAGCAGCAAATTCCAATAGGAGTGTAATATCCATAAATGCAGGCCAGATATATAATTTTGAATATTCTTGAAGCAATAGAAAGTAAAAAGAAAAAATTGTGATATTAATTTTTATGTTTAATTTAACCAATATATCCAGTACATTATGATTTCAACATGTAATCAATATCAAAATTATCCGTAAGATATTTTACATTACCTTTTCATGGTAAGTCTTCAAAATCCAGTGTGTATTTTACATTTATAGCACATCTCAGTTCTTACCTTCCTATTTCAGATGCTTAATAGTGACAAGTACCTGTTGCCTGCCATATTGGACAGTGAGCCCCAGAGAAATTCTTGTTCATGTGTATCAAGAAACATGTGCAAAATTGTTTATGATAGCATTGATTGTAGTAACCAAAATAAGAAATAATTTATATGTCCATCAATAATGGTATAAATAATACATGCAATGGAATACTATGCAGCAGTAAAAACACATGCACTAAAGTTATACAATAACATGGATAAATACTAGAAATCATGAGTGAAAATGCAATTCGAAGAATATATATAGAATGATAGCATTTTAATAAAGTTCAATATAAGCAAAACTAGGCAATATAATCTTTAGGGAAACAAACATATGCAACAAAACTATTCTTTGAAAAGAAAGCAGGTTTAAAGAACAAAAATAGCTGCCTTATTTTGAATCTTTTCCATACTCACCTTTCAGAAACTCTTAAAATCACCAAGAAATATATATATAAGCATACATGATGTATGCATTCAGCATTTCTAGGAAACAGTGAACACTCCAATCTTAAAGTGACCCTCAAGGATAAAAAGAGGACTTAACTCCAGCACACCCCTTACTGTCCATTTGCTGTTTCAAGCTTGTGGATGCAGAAAATGGGAGTGGGGAGGTTTAAGAGGCACCTTCAAAAAGTATTGATGTGATCGGAGGACTTAGATGAAGCACAAATAAAAGTCACCCCTAGAATGTGGACATTCAACATTGAAAAAATATGGAACACAGATGGGATTTTGTGGTTCACAGCACCAATTGCAAGAAAAGGGCTTGAACCTATATGGGACCAGAAGGGGCAGCCTCATATGCTCCTGTGAGAGACTAGATATACAGAGAAGTGTCAGTACACTTTAGAGATAAGGCTGTGTAGCAAAAGAGGGAAATAAGAATAAAATAAAGGAAAAAAGACACATCAACCCCTCCCTCACTCCCTTGTACCAACACCACCACTGATAAAAGAAACTTCATAGTAGAGGGCAGAACTGGCAGAAGAGCATTCTTTAACTAGGAATCCTGCCCATAAATTTCATAGAAATTTTTAAAAGACTGACCACATCCATCAAAAGCTGTAAGAAACCAAAGAATATGAATCTAAGGATTTCTGATGGTAAAAATTTTAGCCAAAAAACCTTAATTGAAATAAAATTGAAAATAATACTTTGAAGTAAATTATATGTCTATATCTCTTTCTCTTCAAAAAGCTTTTAGAGATATGAAAAAAACCGCCTTGACTGAGAAATACAAAACCAAAGAACATAAGTGGACCAAAAAAACTCAGCAAGAAACGAAATGAGTTCAGCTCAGGAAAAATGATGAAAAAATAATAATCATACAATAATAAAGAATAAATTACAGAGTCCTTAATGAAATATCAGTCCAAATGAAAGTGGAATAGAAGTCCCATTGAGCATATAACAAAGAAACATTAAGTAGACCAGCAAGTAGTGGAATGGGACAGGTAACTGGCACTTACTCTGCTGTGCATAAGTTGAGAAAGAGTTAGATAAAAGAATAGCAGGGATGAACATTAAGGATCATCACAAGCACTATTGCAGGATGGAGCACGTCTTTGTGAATAAACGGATAAAAAGATGAGGAATAGTAAGAGATAAGCCTGGAGAGTATGGTAAAAGCCAAACCATAAGAAGTTTGGAAACCACATTATAGACTTTGGTCTTTATGTTAGGAGCAATGTAAAGCCATTAAAGTTTTTTTTTTTTTTTTTTTTTTTTTTTTTTTTTTTTTAAGAAATGGGCAATACAATCAGATTTGTTTTTGAAAAGAAGACTCTGCCTGTAATTCAGAGCCCGTATCACAGGGGAATCAGAGAAGATTCAGGGCAACAGATAGGAGTATTTATCTAGTCCTTTAAGTTCAGTCGAGGATGATAGCAGAAGATATGAAAACAATTTAAGAGATTTTAGTGATATTTGAGTAGTGAAATTAAGTGAAATGTTTAATATATTCAATATAGGGGAGGTGAAAGACAGGGAAGAGTCAAGGATAATGCTTAGGATTTTTGGTTTGAGGAATTGAGTAGATAGGGTACCATTCAATGACACTGGACACTGAAAGAGGATTAGATATGTAGAGGTGTAAAGCTAAAGGGTCTTCAAGATACCAAATTGGGATGGGCACGGTGACTCATGCCTGTAATCCCAGCACTTTGGGAGGCTGAAGTCGGAGGATTGCTTGAGTCTGGGAGTTCAAGCCCAGCCTTGGCAATATAGTGAGACCTTATCTCTTCTACTACTAATAATAATAATAAGAAGAAGAAGAAGAAGAGGAAGAAGAAGAAGAAGATATCAAATTTGATATATCAAGAGGGTCTTACAGGTGATGTGTAGGCTAGAGATTTCATTGGGAAGTCATTGACACTTAGATGTAATTGAAGCTATGAATGTGAATTACTTCACCTAAGGAGTGAGTATGGGGAGTATAGGGGGATATATACTGAGGCAGAACCTTGAGGAACTCCAAGATTGAATGCCCAGAAAGAAGAGAATGGATCTGCAAAAACTCTGAAGCACAGACAAGAGAGGTAGAAGGAAAACCAGTAGAATGTGGTTTTACAAAAGTCAAAGGAGAAGTTTTCTAGAAGGGAGGAAAGATTAACAGGGTCAAATGCTGCTGAGAGGTCAAATAGGGTAAGGATCATAGAGTGTCCACTTGAGTTGGTAACAAGGAGGTCATTGATGACTTTCATAAAGCTATTTTGTTGGAGGGGTAGATGACAGATTAGAGTTGGTTGAGGAATAACAAAATAGAAAATACAGACAAATTTTTAAAGTATATCTAAAAATGGGAAAAGAGAGAAGAGGGTAACTGGAAAGGGTGGCAGTGTCTAGGGAAGAATTTTTAAAGAAAGAAGGGACTTAATGGGCACAAATATTGTTGAGAAAGTTCCTGGTGAAAGAAGAGGTTGATGTTATAGAAGATGGAGTGGATGGTTGTTAGTATAAGGTTCTCTAGAAGGCAGGAAGTGGGAGGATGTAAAGGTAGAAATAGTGATTGCCTCACATGGAAGCAGGGACATAATCTCTACTGTTGTAAAAAGAGGGGAGAATTGCAGATAAAAAAACAGGTTTCAAAACAGTATGTATGGTATTATCCTGTGATTACTTAAGGAACAAAAGGAGCATGCACAAATATATGACAAAAAATATGGAGAAATATACATCAGTCTGATAACAGTTTCGTGGGCTGAAGTTGGGATTAGAAGATGGAAATAGTGATGACTTGAACATTTTATATTATGAATGATTTTATCTAATATTGATTAAATGTTTATTACATGCTTTTATTCTTACACGCATATTAGGTATATGCCTTTATTACAAGAAGATGATGCTTTTAGTATTTTCATGCATTACCACATTTCATTCTTATAAATAGCATATGAAGTCAGTATTACGGTTTTGCCCTATTTACAAATGAGAAAACTAGGGCTGAGAAAAGTGAAGTATCTTACCCAGGATTAAAAAATTAAAATGTGTTTCAAGCCCAGATTTATCTGATTTCAGAGACATGCTTTTCACCAAAATGCTAGACTGCATTCCCGCAAATTTTGAAGTTTTAATGGTGAACATGTATTATTTTGAAAGAAGAAAAACATGTAAGGGTCAAAGTCTATAGTAAACATCATACCTCTTTGATTGCCCAATAGCACCTTGTACTATCCCTCTGTCGTTCCCTTACATAGATTTTTTTCTAACAAACAATACATTTCTCTTGTGGACATAACGATGGACATCTTACCCAGACTAGACTGATCTTTGTACTGCATTTCCCATAGTCACAGTGATTTGTGCAGAGAACAGCTCATGAACCAATCAGAGCCAATCAAAATTCTTTCCTGAAATTTTCTAAAAGTATTTGGGGAAGGAAAATATTCATTTACCTTTTGAATTTTGAGTTACACAAATATAGACTGGTAACTACCAGCAACCATTTTTCCTGCCAAATGCAGAGTACTTAAGAAATAAGCAGCCAAGTCAATTACAAGCAAAAAGAACAAAGCTGGAGGCATCACACTACTGGACTTCAAACTATACTACAAGGCTACAGTAATCAAAACAGCATGGTACTGGTACCAAAACAGAGATACAGACCAATGGAACAGAACAGAGGCCTCGAAGGCAACACAACACATCTACAACCATCCGATATTTGACAAACCTGACAAAAACAAGCAATGGGGAAAGGAGTCCCTGTTTAATAAATGGTGTTGAGAAAACTGGCTAGCCATGCACAGAAAGCAGAAACTGGACCCCTTCCTGACACCTTACACTAAAATTAACTCCAGATGGATTAAAGACTTAAACATAAGACCTAACACCATAAAAACCCTAGAAGAAAATCTAGGCAAAACCATTCAGGGCGTAGGCGTAGGCAAGGATTTCATGACCAAAACACCAAAAGCATTGACAACAAAAGCCAAAATAGACAAGTTGGACCTAATCAAATTCCACAGCTTCTGCACAGCAAAAGAAACAGTCATTAGAGTGAATCGGCAACCAACAAAATGGGAAAAAAATTTTTACAATCTACCCATCTGACAAAGGACTGATATCCAGGATCTACAAAGAACTAAAACAGATCTACAAGAAAAAAACAAACAAGCCCATTCAAAAGTGGGCAAAGGATATGAACAGAAACTTTACAAAAGAAGACATACATGAGGCCAACAAACATGAAAAAATGCTCATCATCACAGATCATTAGAGAAATGCAAATCAAAACTACATTGAGATACCATCTCACGCCAGTTAGAATGGCAATCATTAAAAAATCTGGAGATACCAGATGCTGGAGAGGATGTGGAGAAATAGGAACACTTTTACACTGTTGGTGGGAGTGTAAATTAGTTCAACCATTGTGGAAGACAGTGTGGCGATTCCTCAAGGACCTAGAAATAGAAATCCCATTTGACCCAGCAACCCCATTACTGGGTATATATCCAAAGGATTATAAATCGTTCTACTGTAAGGACACATGCACACAAATACTCAGTGCAGCACTGTTTACAATAGCAAAGACCTGGAACCAACCCAAATGCCCATTGATGATACACTGGACAGGGAAAATGTGGTACGTATACACCATGGAATATTATGCAGTCATCAAAAATGATCAGTTCATGTCCTTTGTAGGAACATGGATGAACCTGGAAACCATCATTCTCAGCAAACTGACACAAGAACAGAAAATCAAACACTGCATGTTCTCACTCATAGGCAGCTGTTGAACAATGAGAACACATGGACACAGGGAGGGGAGCGTCACACACTGGGGTCTGCAGGGGGGAAATAGGGGAGGGACAGCAACGGGTGGGGAGTTGTGGAGAGATAGCATGGGGAGAAATGCCAGATATAGGTGATGGGGAGGAAGGCAGCAAATCACACTGCCACGTGTGTACCTATACAACAATCTTGCATGTTCTTCACATGTACCCCAAAACCTAAAATGCAATAAAAAAATACAAAAAAAGAAAAAACAATAAATGACAGATCTTTGAGATGATGGATATGCTTATTACTCTGATAATATCACCATACATTAAATGTTTCAAGATATCACCATGTATCCCATGAATATGTATCATTATTGTCAACTAAAAAATAAAAATAAAAATAAAATAAAAAAAGAAATAAGCAGCACATAAGAGATGCACAGAGCTAAGAAATGAAAAGAGAACTCACATGACATTTTTGAGCCCCTAGGTCCAACTCTGCCAGATCTGCCCTTGGACTTTCCAGTTGTGTGGGCCAATGCATCCCTTTGCTGCTTAAGCTATTTTGACATGGGCTTTTCTGCATCTGAAAGAGTCTTGGCTAAAGCAAAATTTAAAAACAAAACAAAAAAAAAAACAAAAAACAAAACAAAACAAAAAAAACTGGTGTCTAGAAAGTGGCAGACCTAAGTCAGGCACAGTGCCTTACACCTGTAATCCCAGGATTTTTGGAGGCCGAGGCAGGCAGATCACTTGAGGTCAGGAGTTTGAGACCAACCTGGCCAACAGGGTGAAACACTGTCTCTACTAAAAATATAAAAATTAGGCGTGGTGGTGCATGTCTGTAGTCCCATTTACTTGGGAGGCTGAGGCAGGAGAATTAGCTGAACCCGAGAGGCAGAGGTTAGAGTGAGCTGAGATTGTGCCACTGCACTCCAGCCTGGACGACAGAGCAAGACCCTGTCTCAAAAGGAAAGAAAAAAAAAAGACAGACAGAAGAAAGAGAGAGAGAGAGAGAGAGAGAGAGAGAGAGAGAGAGAGAGAGAGAGAGAACAAAGAGAAAGAAACAAAGAACAAAGATAAAGAAAGAAAAAGAAAGAAGAAAGAAAAAAGAAAGAAGGAAAGAAAGAGAAAGAAAGAAAAAGAAAGAAAGAACGAATGAAAGAAAGGAAAGAAAGAAGTGGCAAGCCTAAATACAAAATTTGCTTCACTGAAATTGGCTACAGGGCAAGAGGATCCCCTCATCTCCAAACAGGAAGGTGACACCCTTTATTATAAACTTGCATACCATCTAGTTAAACTGTTTTTATTGAAACTTGTACCTATTGGTTAGATTAATATTATGTGCCTATTGGTCTGGAGCTAGAAAATGTTCAAGATTATGATGTGATTGCTACTTTTTGTAGCCTCTAGTTAGTATCTGCATAGATACAAATTTTGGTCCAAGCTGGCCCATGTGTAAGCAGAAAGGAAAGGGCACAAACCTTTCTTAAACAAGGCTGTATCTTGCTGCACTCAAGAATTTAAGATGGCTGAGAGTTACTGTAAATGTTCACTGTCTATTTCTCCTGTTAAAGTTAGAGAAAGTAGGAAACACTGGTAAATCAGATTGGGACCAGGGGAGGTACGAATTGGGGCATATGATTCCTTATCTCCATCCCAAACACTTCTGACTGACCTATATTCCCTTCCAGACTAAATTTAATAATTATTAACTTATTAAATTCTTTATTCTCTATTACAAAGGGCCATCCATTAGAATACAAGGAGTAAATCACCCCCGTATCATTACACCAGCTCATTTGTCAGAGATGGAGACTCTTCAAAACAGACAGAAATTTTAAATGAGGGTCTAAATTTAAGGACCATGACTCAGCAGTCTCTATCCATTTGATACAAATTACACATTCTCCAGCAGCTGTCTAAATATACACATACACATGTACATGCATACATAAATGCTATGTTACTAGGTACACACATAGAATTATATCTTCTTGTTGAATTATGAAGTATTTCCTGTATCTTTCCTTAAATAATATTTTGTTTAATATTAATATAGTCACACTAGCTTTCTTTTGATTAGTGTTTGCATGGTGTATCTTTTTCTATATTTTTATTTTCAATCTATTTCTGTTTTAACATTTAAAGTGTGTTTCTTGCTCCATGTAGGTATATTGGGGTCTGTTTTTAAAACTAAGTCTATCAATACAGTTATTTTCATTGTTTCATTATTTTTGGTGTTTATTTATATTAATGTAATTACCAGTATAGTTCATCTTAAGGCTATAACTTTGCTATTTAGTTTCTATTTGTTCCATCTATTCTTCATTTTTTTAATTCTTCTTTTCTACTTTCTTTGTTTTAATAAAGCATTTATTATTCCATTTTATCTCCTCTATTAGTCTTTATGTTATGCCTTTTTGTACTGTTCTTTTAGAAGTCATCCTAAAAATTTCAAAGTACATGTGTAGCTTAATAAAGTTCACCTTAAAATAATACTTTTTCTCCATCCAGAACCATTCAAGAACCTTATAGGAGTTTAACTCTAGTTACCCTTCAGACCCTTTCAGTTATCACAAAGTATATTTTACATTTAACCCCACAAAACTTTATTATTGCTTCTGTTTTAAATAGTCAATAATTTTTGATAATGACCAAATTATTTAGCCTTTCCTGTGCTATTTATTTTTTCTTGAAGTTCCAGAGAACTTTCAGTTTTCAAGAACTTCCTTTAGTATTTTTTTCTAATATGAGTATGCTAGAAAAAATTCTGCTTTTATCTGAAAGTCTTTTTTTTTTAGTGATTTTTGAAATATTGGGTGTAGAATTCTAGGTTTTCCTGTTTTTGTTTTTCTTTCTTTCTTTTTTTAAAGACGGAGTTTCACCGTGTTTGTCAGGCTGGTCCTGAACTCCTGACCTCAGGTGATCTGCCTGCCTTGGCCTCCAAAATGCTTGGATTACAGGCATGAGCCACTATGCCCGGCCATGTTCTTGGTTTTCTTTTGCTCTTTTGGCACTTTAAAGATGTCATTTTGTGGTCGTCTGTTTCCTCAGTTTCTGTGAGTAAGTCAGCTATCTTATTGTTTTTCTCGGGGTAATGTGTTTTATTACTTTGGGCACTTTTGGGATTTTCACTTTAACTTTGATTTGAGCAGCTTGACTATGATGTACATAAATTGTTTTTCTTCATATTTATTCTGCTTGATGTTCAGTGGCCTTTTTGAATCTGTGAGTTGATGTTTTTCATCACATTTAGAAAATTTTCAGTCATTATTTCTTCTGTTTCATTCTCCTTTCTCTCTTATTCTGGGACTCCAATTACATATATGCTAGACTTTTGTCTGTATCCCACATTTCTCTTATGTGCTGTTTTGATTTTTACATTCATTTTTCTGTTGAGGTTCAGTTTAAATTTTCTGTTGACCTGTCAGTAGGCCTATCTTCCAGTTGACTGATACTATCTTCTGCTATTAAATCTATCCAGCAGGCCAGGCATGGTGGCTCATGCCTATAATCCCAGCACTTTGGGAAGCTGAGGCAGTGGATTACCTGAGGTCAGGAGTTTGAGACCAACCTGAAAAAAAACCCCATCTCTACAAAAAATACAAAAATTAGCTGGGATTGCTGGCATGCACCTGTAATCCCAGCTACTAGGGAGGCTGAGGCAGGAGAATTGCTTGAACCCAGGAGACAGAAGTTGCAGTGAGCTGAAATTGTGCCAGTGCACTCCAGCCTGGGCAACAGAGCAAGACTCCATCTCAAAAAAAAAAAAAAAAAGCAACTACCCAATGAATTTTTAATTTCTGGTATTGCATCTTGCTGTTGTAAAAATAACCACTTAATGTTTAAATAATTTGTTGAAATGCTTCATCATTTCACTCATTCATTTATATTATTGGTGCCTCAACCTTCTTTCCTCTCTCTCTACTTTTGGTCTGGAAGTATCATTTTCCTTTACCAGATCCATTGATACCTTTATTCCTTTGTTTGGGAATAAAGGCCTAGCCTTTTTTTGATGATTCTAATCTTAGTTTTCCAGGAACCTGACAATTAGTTTCAAGATCTCCTTCGTAATTTTTCTAAGGAAATCTCCTTCAATTACTGAAGCCCGCCTGTTCTAATAATTCAGAGCTCCCAAACGGATTAGTTCCTCCCCTTTTCCTCTTGATTCTGTGCAAGCGTGTGTGTGTGTGTGTGTGTGTGTGTGTGTGTGTGTGTTCATAAAGCCTAGGCATATTTTGTCAGGGTTCAAATGGGCATAATTTTCATGTAATCAAAGCAGTTACTGAACATATGAGTATCTGGTGATATGTGAAAAATGATGGCTATTAATTTGTAAATTTTGATATGCACAGGTGATAATTATAGGCATTCCTGAGCATTTATTTTCCCAATCATTTTCTGCATTTAAGCTTAGAATTACAATGTGTAACCTTAAGTACTTTAATTTCAAATCAAATACATTATATAACATTATTTCTAAGAAATTTTATCCACTTATGAGTGTTTATCTGCTTAAGTATTTAATGAAAGGTTTAATGTTTGTACTTCAATTTTTATAGCAGCATTATTCATAAAAGCCAAAAGGTAGAAGCAATCCAAATGTCTATCAGTGGACAAGCAGATAAACAAAATGTGGATATACATGCAATAGAATATTTATTTAGCCTTTAAAGGAGGAAATTCTGACACATGCCACAATTGAATGAGCCCTGAAGACCTTAAAGATAAAGAAGCCAATTACAAAAAGACAAATATTATATGATTTTATTTATATGCATTATTACGAATAGTCAAATTCATAGAAAAAGAAAATAGATTGGTGGTTACCAGGGGTTGGGGGGAGTTGGTAAATGGGGAGTTGTTTAACGGGGATGGTTTTAGTTTTGCAAGATGAAAAAGTTCTGGAGATTGGCTGCATAAAACTGTGAATATACTTAGTGAACTGTACATTTAAAATGGTCATGATGGTAAATTTTATGTTTGTGTGTGCTATTACATTTACAACTTAAAAAATGAGTTTAATGTTTTTAGAGCTTCAACATGATTTGTATAATAGAACTGTGACCATATACAAAATACCAATGTGAGGCCGGGCACCGTGGCTGATACCTGTAATCCCAGCACTTCAGGAGGCCAAGGTGTGTGAATCACTTGAGGCAAGGAGTTTAGACCAGGCTGGCCAACATGGCAAAGCTCCATCTCTACTAAAAATACAAAAAATCAGCCAGCATGGTGGCACATGCCTGTAATCCAAGCTATTCGGGAGGCTGACGCAAAAGAATTGTTGGAACCTGGGAGGCAGAAGTTGCAGTGAGCTGAGATCATGCCACCGTACTCCAGCCTGGGTGATAGAGCATGACTCTGTCTAAAAAAAAAAAAAAACAAAACTGATATGAGAGGAAATAAACTACAAAATGAAAAAGAAGCAATGATGAAAATGAAGAAAAGATAAAAGAAAGGGAAGACTTAGCTATGTATGAACAATCAATAAGCAATAATCAACTCATAAGGGCATAATGTGGACAATATGTGTTCAACCGTGAGCCATAAAATACAAGGTACTGGGGACAACATTTAAATATAATGCATACACACACATACACACTAAATGATGTCCCTATGGAAAGATGTCTAATATCTACTCCAAGAATACAGGATACATGAAAAACAAAAAGAAAAAGAAAGAATATACATAGAAGTACAGTTCAGCAACAGCATTTACATCACTGGGTACCAAGATAAAAATTAATTTGTATTTACTCAGTAAAACATGTTTTCCTCTGAAGACATCATTGTACTCAGTAAATGCTGCGTCTACCAAAAAAAAAAAAAAGACTAATAATGTGTTCACAATAAAATGATAAAATAGATCCATAAACATTTCATTATAATTATTAATAATTATTAAGGTCTACCAGATTATTGTATTCTATACAGGATAACGTTAAAATTTCAGATTCCTGTTGCAAATCATGTCCGTACATAGCTTGCAGGCTGATTCAATGAATATGTTGAGTTACTAGCAATGTGAGGATTAAAGAAGTGTCAATCATTATCTCTGGCATCAAAGTATTTACAGACTAAATGGAACCACACTCATCCAATGGAAACGCTATGAATGTGTTGGTTATGCCTCTTCATGTTTTCAGGCAAAACTCTGTTCCTAATCTTGCAATTCTGTCAGAAGATGAGAAGAGGGCACCGAAGGCCAGGACTCATCAGCTACTCTCCAATCCATGTCCCATGCATTATATTTTTTCTAAGTAATTTTGAGAAAAATTTTGGATCCTATTGTTCTCTCCCAGGCATCAGTAACAGCTGATCATCTAGGTGGTTGAAATATGCGCAAGCCCAAAGAAAAGGCAAGAAACCCTACTACTCCTCTATACATTTCCCTCTAACCTAGAGTGGCAGCCTTCCATCACTTTTGAAAGCTTCTCTCTCCCTGACTCAGAGTGGGGAGAGTCAGTGTTAGATGAGCATCCTAAGAATGGTGGCTTTAAAACAAATTGAAGAAAGCCCAGAGAAGTGGAATTACACAACTCCAAAAGAGGTTTGGATATGCGTTTGGTGTCCACACATGCCTCTGGATCTGTAGCATAAACTTCTAACTTCACTTACCTGTCTCCATCTTTAGCAAGTATTTCTTGTCAAGTGTTGGGTACTGAGGATGAGAGAAAAGGGCACAAACATAGTCCTGCTCTCATGAAGCATAGATTGTAGCAGAGGAGTAAAATATGAAAGAAGTAATCATGAATTCAGTGTTATGATAAATGCAATATGGAAGTAGATAACAAGGGTACCTAACCTAGTATAAGAAATCAAAGAAGATCTCTTAACAGAGTGAAACTTACCTTGAGACCTGAAGGCTAAAATCTAGCTAAGTCTGAGGGGGATGAGGTAGAGAAAAGTGTTATAGGAAGAAAGAACAGTGTGGGTAAATACCCAAAGGCATAGTGCTTTCTATGAATTGAAGGAAATCCAGAGTGGTTAGAATGTTGTCAGAATACAGAAAAAGGGAAAGTGTTGGAATGGATTGTATAATAACTACTTGGACTAGAGTAAGGATTAATATAAATTTAAGAGATTGGATTGGATGTGGGAAGTGAAAAAAGGGGAAACACCAAGTATGACTCCCAGTTTTCTGCCTTGAGCAAATAAGTGAATAATGGTGTCATTTATTAAGATAGAGAAGATTAGGATAGAAGCATGGCTGAGGGTGAAGATATAATACTAAGCTATGTTTTAGACATGTGGTGTTTGACATGCTTGTAAGACATTCAAGTGAATCAGAAGGTCTGAAGATCTGAAGTGTCTTGGCTAGAAATGTGTATTGTGGAAATGGATGAGATTGTCTATGAGTATAGTGTATAATTTATAATATATATATTTCTAATATATATAATATATATTTATATTTATATATATTTTATATATATATATATATATATATATATATATATATATATATATAGCCTTGGGCTAAACCTTGAATATCTTTGTATATTCTCTAAGTAGAAAAGGATGAGTGACAAAAGTAAGGAAAATGAGAAATGTTGTCACAAAAGCCATAGGAAGAAGTTTTTATCGATTTATTTGGGTTTATGTATAATACATTTTGTTCTTTGTGGTGTATTGTTCTATGTGTTTTGGCAAATGCATAGTCATATAGCCAAAACACCACAATTAAGAAGTAGAAGAGTTTTATCACCCTCCAAAATTCCCTTGTGTTGCTCCTTTTTAGTCAACCCCTGCACTTATCCATGACAACCACTGATCTGATTTCCACCACATGGTTTTCATTTTTCCAGAATGATGTATAAATGGAATGATACCATATGCAGCCTTTTGAGTCTCGCTGCTTTCATTTCACGTAACACTTTTGAAATTCATGCATGTTGTTATGTGTATCAGTAATTTGTTCCTCTTTGCTAATTAGTGTTGCATTGTATGACTGTGCCACCATTTTTCCATTCACCAGTTGAAAGACATTTGTATTGTTTCCAGTTTGTAGAGATTGTGCATAAAATTACCATAAACATTAATCTACAGATTCTCGTGTAAATGTAACTTTTCATTTCTCTGGGATAAATGCCTAAAAGTAGAAAGGCTGGGTGGTATGATAAGTGTTATGTTTAAGTTTATAAGAAACTGACGGACTGTTTTCCAAAGTAGTGATACCTTTTTATATTCATACCAGTAATGTATGAAAGTTCCGTTTGCTTCATATTCTCACCAGCATTTGGTACTGTCACTTTTTTAGGCCATTCTAGTAGGCACATGTGGTGGTATGTCACTGGGGTTTAATGTGCATTTTCATAATGGCTAATGATTTTGAACATATTTTCTTATGTTTATTTGCCATCTATGTCTTCTTTGGTGAAGTATGTTTATATATTTTGCCCATTTTAAAATCTGGTTATTGGCTGGGTGCAGTGGCTCACGCCTGTAATCCTAGTACTTTGGGAAGCCTAGGTGAGTGGATCACCTGAGGTCAGGAGTTCAAGACCAGCCTGGCCAACATGGTGAAACCCCATTTCTACTAAAAATACCAAAAAGAATTAGCTGGACATGGTGGCAGCTACTTGGGAGGCTGAGGCAGGAAAATCATTTGAACCCAGGAGGTGGAGGTTGTAGTAAGCCAAGATCAAGCTACTTCACTCCAGCCTGGGTGAAAGAAGGAAACGATCTCTCAAAAACAAACAAATAAATAAATATAATCTGGTTGTTTGTTGTCTTATTGTTGAGTTTTAAGGGTTCTTTGTACATTTTGGGTACAAATCCTTTGTCATGTATGTGATTAGCACATATTTTCTCCCAGTCTCTAGCTTGTCTTTTCACTCCCTTAAAAATGTCTTTCATAGAAATTTTTAATTTTAATGAAGTCCAACTTATCAAATTTTTCTTTCATTCATTGTGCTTTTGGTTTATATTTAAGAACTCTTTGTTTAAAGACAAGGACGAATTTTAAGTAAGAAAATGGTCAATAAAGTTATTGATGTACTTGATGAAGGAAGTTTTATGGAGAGATGGAGGCAGAATATGGACAAGTGGGTTGAGAAGTGAACGAAGAGTAACTACATGGGAATAACAAGCGCAGACAGCTGGACAAGTAAATTGGGTAATACATGAGGAGAAAAAAGTGAAAAAATTGAAGGTCATGAGGGAGTTGAGAGAATTTTTTTTAAGCTAGTAGAGACTTAAGACTTTAAATTCTATTTGGAAGAAAACATCAGAGTGGATGAAGTGTCATCCTTTGTGGCTTTGATTTTAAACCTTCTAGGTCATGTGCTCATCTTGCATGAATTTGGCACCTGGCTTTGGCTTATCCCTCACTGAACCTGGAAAGGAGGGCCTGACCTGTGATGTTGGCACTCTTGCTTAGCTCCAGCTAAAGCTGTTAAGTCTTCATTCTTTACTATGGGCTTGGGCTGTAGTCTGTAACACTTAGTGATCACTACTCCCACAGCCCATTTCTGAAGAAATCAGCCCCCAAGTTTCTTTCTGCACAGAGTCGTTAGAGCCTATGGCATATGCACTGAAAACAACTAACCCTTGAAATAAAACTAACCCCAGCCATGACAGGTTGAAACAGAGATGTGCACACAATCATGACCAATTATTTTCTAAGCCTGTTTGCCTTAAAACCCTGCCTTATAATGGTGCTCTGTGTTAGAAGGTGCTGGTGCCACGGGCAAATACCTATAGAATGGACATAAAGGAGGATATCTGTCCTTATGGTAGTGTATTAATCTGTTCTCACATTGCTGTAAAGAACTACCTGAGACTGGGCAATCTATAAAGAAAAAGGCTTTAATTGGCTCACAATTCCACAGGCTGCACAGGAAGCCTGGCTAAGGAGGCCTCAGGAAACTTACAATTATGGCAGAAGGTGAAAGGGAAGCAGGCACATCGTACATGGCTGAGAAGGAGGAATAGAGTAAGGGGAGGTGCTACACAGTTTTAAACAACCAGATCTCATGAGAACTCACAAGAATAGCAAGGGGAAAGTCCACCCCCATGACCCAATCATCTGCCACCAGGCCCCTCCTCCAACACTGGGGATTACAATTTGACACAAGATTTGGGCAGGGACACAAATCCAAACCGTATCAGGTGGCTTATTGAGAAACCCAGCTCCTATAAATGAGGAGGCAGAAAGGAAGGAGAAAGTGTCTCCGATGTTCTGAATGTTTACTCCTAAATGATGTTGGGCTATTATTACCATTTTCCTTGATAATCATTCATGTCTAGGAATTACCAAGATCTAAAACATCTATGTAGATAAGAAGACAATATGTTCTACTGAGAGACAGTAGAGGATTAATGTTGATTGCAGTCTCTGGAACCAAAATGCCTATGTTTGAATACTGCTTTCATTGCTTAATGCCTATATGACCTCATGCCAGTGATACAAACTTTCTGTGCCTTAGTTTCTCCATCTGTGAAATAAGATAATAATGGTGCCTACCAGATCAAATTGTGAGACTGATATTAGTTAATACAGATCAAGCACTTCAAACAATGTCTGGTATGTAATATGTGCTCAACAAATACAAGCTCTTAGTATTAGTTTATCCTGGCACTAAGTGAAGCAGGGAAATTTGCTGAGATATTGTTTATTCTTCCTCTATTTTTTCTTTCTTGTGTTCCAAAGAGGAATCCAGGCCCTTGCACTTTCTTTCCTAGGGAGAGGGTGGGATGCGTTGCAAGGCCCCAAGTCTGTCTTCCTAGCTCTTGCCTACCTGGAATCCTAAGCACGTTGTAGGGACTACACTCAAAGATATGGAAATGGTTGTCTTTAGAGAAGGCAGAAGAAGAGAGATTTCTCCAAGCCTTAGGAGTGACACACAGCTACCAGTTTGGAAGTAGTAAAAATCTGGGGCCACTCCCTCACAGAACCCCTGGGGGTAATGTATCTGTGGTTGACCTTGGAAGGCTAGCTAGACTTTAGATGTTGCAGCTTTCACACAGGCATAAGAAAAGTGTGGTTGTTTGCTTTCTCAGTGCCATGAAGGCTTGGACTAGAAAGCATGCTAGCCTGAGAATTAGAGATATCGTCTCTGTGTGACAATTGCCACAAAAACCTCGTGAATATTTGTGTGATTCTACAGAGGGTAGGGAGCTCTAGAAAGTGATGGGAATTTAATTTATTGCCATTTATGACAGCACAGAAAAGTGGAGTTGGAATAACTTGGATATGAAGAAAATAAAGAAATGTGACAGTTCTTGCATACTCCAGTGTATGGAGTACCATCCATATGATTACACAATAAACGATGATCACCAAAAATGATATTATAGAGTTTCTTGTAACATTAGAAAAACTATATGTAAATTGGTGCTAAAAAGTAAGTTACAAGGAAAAGATCCTTAGAGGGAATGAGAGCCTGGAGGGGTAGAGTGAGGAGCAGTGAGGATCTCCCTCTGCAGTTCCTGTGAAGTCATTAATTAAGGTGTGTTTCAGAGGTTAGGTAAGGCCTTGAGGTGCATGACATCTGTCACTTGGAGCATGCATTAGTTTCCTAGGGCTTCTATAGCAAAATATCACAAACTGAGTGCCTTCAAACAACAAAAATGTATTATCTTACAGTTCTGAAGCTTACAAATCCAAAATCAAGGTGTCTCCAAAATGAAAATCTTTAGGTTTGAGAGTGATATCTAGAAAAATTTGTATGAACGTTTTACCCCTTAGGACAGACTACCTGGATAGATTTATATCTGCATAGTATTTTTTTTAATGCTTTATACTATAGGAAGACTTTTCAGGAATATTCTTTTTTTTTTTTTTTTTTTTGGAGACAGAGTCTCACTTCGTCACTCAGGCTGGAGTGCAGTGGTGAGATCACAGCTCACTGTAGCCTCAACTTCCTGGACTTAGATGATCCTCCCACCTCAACTTCCAGAGGAGCTGGGACTAAAGGTATGCACCACCATGCCCAGCTACTATTTAAATTTTGGGGTGGGGGGTAGAGATGCCGTCTCACTGTGTTGTTCAAGCTAGTGTCGAATTCCTGGGCCCAAGCGATCCTCCCACCTCAGCCTCCCAAAGTGCCGGGATTACAGCTGTGAGCTACTGTGCCCAGCCAGGAACATTCTTTTTTTTTTTTTTTTTTTTTTTTTGAGACGGAGTTTTGCTCTTGTTACCCAGGCTGGAGTGCAATGGCGCGATCTCGGCTCACCGCAACCTCCGCCTCCTGGGTTCAGGCAATTCTCCTGCCTCAGCCTCCTGAGTAGCTGGGATTACAGGCACGAGCCACCATGCCCAGCTAATTTTTTGTATTTTTTTTAGTAGAAACGGGGTTTCACCATGTTGACCAGGATGGTCTCGATCTCTCGACCTCGTGATCCACCCGCCTCGGCCTCCCAAAGTGCTGGGATTACAGGCTTGAGCCACCGCGCCCGACCGGAACATTCTTTAAAAACACAAACAACATGGCAGTTTCTTTTCTTTCCTGTTTTATTGAGGTATGATTAAAAAATAAAATTTATATATATTTAAGATGTACAATGTCATCACAAACAACTTTTAAAGTATTCCCAAGTTATTGCCTGCGATGTAACAGCAAGGATTTGTGGATTGCTACTCCATTGGAAAGAGGGTAGGTATAATACTGGTGTGCAGCATGATAGTTGGAATATTCTAGCGAGGATACATGCAGAGGAAAAGGTATTTTACACATGGTGGACAAAGAAATGCATTGCAGAAGAATACATGAATTTCGTATTCTTCCATTCCTATATGGCCAATCTGAGGCCAGTAGGCTTTTAATGTTCTTTCTGCAGAAAGCTGCTAGGGTAGGGGATGCTATGGCAGACAGGCAGGTAATGCCAATAAGCAGGACTGGCTAATTGGAAGTTGGTGACCTGGACAACATAGACCTCATTTAAAGAGGGCAGCTGCTTGTCAGATATGGCAGATTGCCCCAGCATTGCCAAATCTGATTTCTTTAAGAGAACTCCCATATCTGCATCATTATATAAAATATCTTGAGTTTTCAATGTTGGCAAGCAATTAAAGAAAAACATTTGGACAATCTGAATCTGATCCAAGGGCTGCCATTTGGGGTCCTTTGGTAGGATAATGAATTACATGAGTTGAAAGGAAGCCAACCCTGAAACTCTCTCAAAAGTCTAGGCAACTATTGCTTCCAGGAAGTTTCTTCAGTGTAAGAAATCTGTTCTTTCATACTGCTATGGCATGTAATCCTTATCTTTCTCTTGGTATTTATCTTTACCACGGGAATAACACCACAAAACTGTAGAAGAGAGCTCTGTCTGATGTATTTATAGAACGTGACCTTTGCCCTCTGACCACAGCTACTTCGATGATAAGAAGAAAGCTGACTAAACTGAGTTAGTAAGGTTCTCTCCCTAGGAAGTTTATTTGGGACCCAGGGACTCTTGTGAGTTGTGGTGCTTTTGGTTAAACTGAGGATATGTTAATCTAAGCATTGGTGGGGTCAGCAGAAAGCGCCAAGAAACAAATACCCATTCTGAACACAGGAGAATGAATCAGATGTGCAAAGAAAAATGGCTGTAGTGTTAGGAGAAATTGCAGGGAAAATATCAGAATGTTGACATTTGCTAGTTCTTGTTGTTTTCACCAAAGTTTTACAAGAGAGAAATGAACTCAAAGTAGAATTGAGAATGTCTGAATGTAGATTTTGAAAGAAGCAGCATTGCTAAGATAAGTGATTTCTGCCTCTGATTTACAGTCCACATTGTCAGTTGTCCCATAATTTGGAGACTTATGGGATTAAAAGGACCAACTGTTTCTGTATCTCAAAACTAAAGCTGATACAATCAGTGGCAAAGAATTGGCAGCCATAGTAGAAGATGCAATTGGTGGTCTAGACCTTTCTAAAGCAGGTTCTATTAATAATTCTCTGCCAGAACAAGAGGCAAGCCCATTGACAATTATCTGATTATGAGTGGTGTCTCATTAACCAAAGTTATTTTAGGGTTAGGGACATGGGTAGAGTACAAAGATGAGTAGATACAAAAAGGACACTTCAGTCTTAAGAAGAATATGTCTCATCAAAACATTTGTCTGTGCCTACTTGCACATGGAATTGACTGGAAATATACTTCAGTTTTTGAGAGAATTCAGTTGCCAAAGCCAACAACATACTGTGGGGTTCAACCCCTAAGCAAACCCCAGGTGTCCAATAGGAAATGCTATGAAATTACAGTCTCCAGGATATTCTCCGTAGTGCCTGCCTCACATATGGTCCTGAATGAAAAAGAAGCATCCTCTAAGAGGACGGATTTTTTTAAATGAAGGAAAATGAGTAAGGGAGAGCTTCCCAGAGGGCAGAACAAAGAACTGGTAAGTTGGCTCACTAAGAAACTTACTGCAACGTAAGGGCAAAAAACCCTTGTAAATCCCGTTTAGCAGGATTTGATATAAGTTTTGGATGAATTACTGCTGTATGTCATTCAATTCATGCCCTTGTATGAATTTTCTGAATGGAGTTTTTCTTTTACATATTCTGTTCCAACTGTAACATTTCATACCAGTTATGTGAGGAGAAGACCACTTGTGTCCTGATTTGTAGGTCACAAGACCAGACATTATGGAGAGGACTGTGCAATACCTAGAGATTCTAGCTTCAAGGTGGAAGCTGTAATGAGATCAGACTTTTGGCCTATCCCCCCTTTTCCATTAAAGAGCAAATGTATTTGTATAAACATTGGCTACCCAAAGCTGTAAACAGACACTACGGATTGGCTCCCCACAACCTTATATAACCTTATTCTTTCTTGACTTTCTCTACTATTGAGGATGGAGATGGCCATATAATCCAATATTAGCCAATGAGTTATAGGCAGAACTTGTTGGTTGGAGTTTCTGGAAAAGTTTTTTTTTTTTTTTAAATGGATATATTCAGTTGGCATATCTTTGAATCTTTTTGTTTCTTCCTTCCTCTTTCTGCCTAAAATGTGGTTAAAATGCCTGGAGGTACGGCAGCCGACCTGTCATCATAAAATGCAGGACAAAAGGTCTACATGTTTAGGCACCTTTCAAAAATGTCAGCATGTTGGAGTATATGGGGACTTCTTGTGGCCTTCACTAATAACCTGCAAAAACAGGGAAAAAGCTGTGGCTGACACTGGAGCATCTGAAAGCAGAAGGGAAAGACCGTACAGATTTGCTAAGTGGCCCTTTATGACTGCTATCAGCAATCCAAGATGGATGAGAACCATTTTGAAACTTGCAGTGTCAGAAAGCCTAAATTATTTTATCCAAAATATAAAGATGATGTTTAAAAAGTTAAGAAGGAGGAAACACCACTGAACATAAGAGTAGGGCCTGGGAAAAGCCTGATCTCCCAGGCATCCCCGAAACTGCTGCTACCAAAGGAGACCCAATACCTCAGATTATCTGTGTTTCCTGACCCTAACATGATTTTTAATGACCCCAATGTAAAAGTCAAGAGAGAGTCATTTAACTGAGGGACTAGGAGGCTGGGCAGATTTCTAAGGCCTGTTGTTTCTTAGGCTAAGGTAAAGATTCGAGAACATGTGTTTACAGTATTTCTTCCTCTGACCACCATCCCATAAAATAGAATATAAATCACATTTACTTTTATGGTAGAATTCTATTTGCTTACACCAGGCGTCCCCAAACTACGGCCCGCGGGCCACATGCGGCCCCCTGAGGCCATTTATCCGCCCCCCCGCGCACTTCAGGAAGGGGCACCTCTTTCATTGGTGGTCAGTGAGAGGAGCACAGTATGCAGCGGCCCTCCAACGGTCTGAGGGACAGTGAACTGGCCCCCTGTGTAAAAAGTTTGGGGACACCTGGCTTACAGCAACATCTATTTTCTCCTTCTGTAATAACAGGTCCCCAATTTGTATCTGAGCATATTGCCATTTGACATAAAAAACTAGAATACAAGCCCTTCTTCATTTTTCCCCATCCTGCTGACCGGAATGTAGATGTGGTATCTGAAGTTCTATCAGCTATCTTATGCCATGAAGATGAAGACCATATCCTAGGGATGGTAAAGCATAGAACTAGAAGGAAGTTGTCTACTTCATATCAACTGTAAAAATTTACTTATACACTTCTTTTATGAAATAAAGAAATTTCAATCCTGAGAAGGCCACTGCTATTTTTTTTTTCTCAAAGGAAACTAAATTTAATGCTAAGTGATATACCTATTAAATTGTTAAGAAAGTTGTATTGCCAGATGAACCCCAAGTGTGGCCACAATAAAGGCATATGATTTTTCAACTCCTAAGGTAATCTCCAAGCCACTGTACTCACACATACAGGAAGTGGGTTGCTGAAGTGGTGGCATCCCCAGGGTATATTTTTGCAATGCCACTTTCAGAAGTAGTCAGTAGGAAAACAGACAAGGGAGGTGTTCTCAGAGAGCAGAATCTGGGACATCCAGTTGGCTGACCAAGAACTCACTCTGTTGCCAGGCCAGGGAGTTCTTGTATTCATATATACGGTACATAAATTGATAGACTATTGGTCAATAATCTCTGTTTCTATTTCTTCCACTTCCAAATTAGAGATTTTACTTAATTCATCCTGTTTTTCCTCTAATATTGGACATTGGATATTTTAGATGGAATCAAATATATCATGTACCTATAAATGTGAGATTATAGGGAGCTACATCAAGACCTGTCCAAGATGACTGAATCGCTAAAAGATCTTAGACTTAAAATTGTATACCCTTAGGGTGTATGTACTTTTGTTTGTATGTGATATAGTTATACTACTTTACTTGAATAGCTTTTGTAAATAGGGCAGCCTATCAAATAGTGGAATATAGGGTTCATGTGTTGTTTTTGTCTAACATACATTCTAATTGTTCTGGGAAAGCAATATGGTTTTCTTTTGAGAAACCAGCTCTTGCATTCTCCCTCTTCTTCTCCCTCTTCCTCTCTCTCTTATTTTTGATCCACAAGATTTGAGTGAGGATGTCCCACTGCCTGGTTCAAGGAGTTGACACTTAAACTCAAGCCTGGCCAATAAGAGTGTTCTATTTTCTGGCTTCAGGAATGGGCGTGTGACCCAAACTGATATTAGCATCTGGCCAGAACTGTATGAATCAGCCCTAAGACTTTTAATGGAACAACTGAGAACAATTATCTCTTTTCTGGATTATTAGTCTGGTTAGATGCAAGGGTGGACCTTTCAGTGATAAACACAGAAGTTACAGCTGATAAAAGGAGGCAGATTTCTAACTTCACAGCTTGAGTGCCAGCATACAGCTATGCCTGAAATCAAACCACTCAGGATCTGGTCAACTCTTTTACATAATACATGTTTTCATTTCTTAAACCAGCATTATTTTGAATTCTTTCACTTAACCATAAGGACCCTGACAAGTAGACCCTCATATTCTTACAATGTGCCACCCCCCACCGTTCTTCTTATGCTAGGAATCATTTACTGACAGTAGGTTGTATTTTTTTTCAGTGCTATTGGTATTTTTCCCTTCCATATCATGTGGGTAGCCAAGACTTCATTCTCCCTTGTTTGATGTGCTTTTGAATCAGATATGAGACGCCAACTCCCATCCTGTTTGTTGTTGTTGTTTGTTGGTTGGCTGGCTGGTTTTTAAAAACAGTGCATTTGAAAGCAAATTATTCTGGATTGTCCTGGGGGTGGGGGCAAGGATAGAGATGAAGGCATGGGGATAGAAACAACAGAAAAGGCAAAATGGGAAAGAGGTTTAGAAAACTTCCTGAGCGATGTAAAAGACCAGATAGAAGGAAGGGAGTTCAGTTAGGAACCTGTTTATATTCTGTGGTATATCCTGTACCTTCTCAGTGCTCTGGGAGATAAGGCAGAACCTCAGAAGGAAATGTCTAGATTGCACAACAAGTGAGACTGATCCCTAGGAACTGTATCTCCTGTCTTGGAAGTGGAATTCTTGTGTTCAATCTTAGCATAGAAGCAGCAGAGACATCTGCTTTTGTTTTTGTAATGTGGTAAAATATACATAACATAAAATTTACCATCCTGTCTTTAAGTATACAGTTAAGTGGTATTAAGTGCATTCTCATTGTGCAACTATCACTACCATTCACCTCCAGAACTCTTTTCATTTTGTAAGGCTGAAACTCTGTAATACCCTGTATTAGTCTGTTCTCACACTGCTATAAAGAACTGGCTGAGACTGGGTAATTTATGAAGAAAAGAGGTTTATTTGATGCACAGTTCCACAGGCTGTGCAGGAAGCATGACTGGGAGGTCTCAGGGAGCTTACAATCATGGCAGAAGGGGAAGAGGAGGCAAGCACGTCTTACCAAGGCAGGGCATGAGAGAGAGTGAAGGGGGAAGTGCTATGTACTTTTAAAAAAACCAGATCTCATGAGAATTCCATCACAAGACAGCACTAGAGGGATGGTGATAAACCATTAGAAACCATCCCCATGATCCAATTCCCTCCCACCAGTCCCCTCCCCCAACACGTGGCGATTACAATTCAACATGAGATTTGGGTGGGGACACAGAGCCAAACCGTATCACACCCCATTAAACACTAACTCCCTATTCCCCTTCCCTTCAGTCCCTAACAACCTCTATTCCCCTTTCTGTTTCTATGAATTCTAGGTACCTCATTTAAATGGAATTATACAGTATTTGTTTCTGGAAATGGCTTATTTCACATAATGTCCTCAAAGTTCATCCATATTATAGCAGATGTCAGAATTTCCTTCCTTTATAATGCTGAATAATATTCTATTATATGCATATATCATGTTTTTCTTATTCACATATCTGTTTCTGGACACTTGGGTTGCTTCCACATTTTAGCCCTTGTAGATTATGCTACTGTGAACATGGATATACAAATGTCTGTTTGGGATCTTGCATTAAGTTCTTTTGGGTATATTCCTAGGACTGAAATTGTTGATTCATATGGTAATTCTATGTTTAACTTTTTGAGGAACCACCAAACTGTTTTCCACAGTGGCTGTACCATCTTACACTCTTATCAGCAAAGCACAAAGAGTTCCAATCTTTTTTTTTTTTTTTTTTTTTTTTTTTTTTTTTTTTGAGACCGAGTTTCGCTCTTGTTACCCAGGCTGGAGTGCAATGGCGCGACCTCCGCCTCCTGGGTTCAGGCAATTCTCCTGCCTCAGCCTCCTGAGTAGCTGGGATTACAGGCACGTACCACCATGCCCAGCTAATTTTTTTGTGTTGTTAGTAGAGACAGGGTTTCACCATGTTGACCAGGATGGTCTCGATCTCTTGACCTCGTGATCCACCCGCCTCGGCCTCCCAAAGTGCTGGGATTACAGGCTTGAGCCACCGCGCCCGCCCTCTAAGAGTTCCAATCTTTACATCCTCACCATCTGTTACATTCTGGGTTTTCAAAAATTATAGTGATCCTAGTGGCTACAAAGTGGTATCTCATTGTGATTTGATTTGCCTTTACCTAATGCTGTTGAATGTCTTTTCATCTGCTTATTGGCCATTTGTATACCTTTGAAGAAATATCTGTTCAAGACTTTGCCCATCTTCCAGCTGGGTTTTGTTGTTGCCGTTGAGTTGTATGATACAACTTTTTAATCGCTACACTAGTTGCTGGAAATAGAGCAACAGATGAGACACAGACTTTTACCTCAAAGAAACCTCATAGGATAGTGGGAGAAGCAGGAAAAAAATATGTTAATACAGTGTGGTAAATCCAGTGACTTGTGCTCAAGGTATAATGAGAGTTTCAAAGAGGGATACATTAATGGAAGTGGGGAGCAGATGTGGAAGTTTTCTTGGGGGATGGTACTTAAACAGATCTCAAATGATGCTAGCCAGGCAAAAACGGGGAGCATGGACATTCCACGCAGAGAGAAAATCACAGGCAATGACTTGCAGGCATGAAACAGTAGAATGTGTGCTGGAAACTACAAGCATAAGCATTTACCTGCTGTTGAAGCAAGTCCAAGGCAAGTAATGGCAAGAGATAAGGCTGGAGAGGTAGACAGGGATTAGATCATGCCAGATGTTATAGGCTATTGTAAGGTGTGTTTAGGCTGTACCCCAAGACCCATGGGGTGTCATTGAAAATTTTTAGCAGAGTAGTTACGTAGTCAAAGTTGTGCTTTAGATCCAAGCTTCACAGTCTCTTTTCATATCACATCTTAGTTTATGCAGCATGATAATATTTATGTGACACTCTGGGTCAGGTAGACTTGTAGCTTCATGCTGCTGGAGAGAAGCCCAGGCTCCAGCTGCCCCAGGCCGAACACAACTGTCCTGGGAGCTAAGGTTGGGAAGCTGCTTTAGCTAGACCACTCTGACAGTCATGTGAAGAACAGATTTAGAAAAAAATAAAATCACTGGAGGTAGGGTGTCAAGTTAAACTAACCCAGGCATAGTAGCGGTAAATAAAATAATTAGGAAATAGAACTAACAGAAGTTTATAGATTGGGGTAAAGGTGGAAGAGTCAGAGCAGTTTCTGCCTTACACTACTGTCTAGAGAGGCAGCGTATTTGAGAAGGAAGATTATGATTTTAGGGCTGAACATAAAGCTTTAATTCAGTTTGAGATGACTGGCTGGAGATGCCCAATAGATGGTTATTACTTTCCTATCGGCTCTATTGGCTATGGAGAATTAAGCCACATGAACCAACAAACTAATTTAGTGTAGAAAATCTAATGGCTTTAAAAACAGCCGTGGCAGTGACTACACTAGAGACCTACTCTTTTGGGAAACTTTCCCAACCCACAGTCTGAAAGAGGCAACATGTCATATGCACCATGTGACTCCAACCACTTGGCCACAATTGAGTGCAATAGGGATAACATCTGACTCAAACTGGGCCAATCAGATTCTCTCTCATGAGACTCAGGCATTGGAGTCCAGTGACTGAGTCAGTTCTCAGTGGAGAGTCAAGTTTGAGGTTCGTATCAATCAATGGTTTTCAAAGTGCAGTCCCCAGATCATTAGAACCAACCATCTGAGAACGTTAGAAATGCAAATTCTTATACCTCATATCATAGCTGCTGAATCAGAAAATGTGGGGTGGGTTCCCAGCAATCTTTTTTTTTTTTTTTTTTTTTTTACAAGCCTTGCAGGTGCTTCTCAGGTTGGCTATCATTCGTGAAGACTTGCTACAAGGCTACCATTCTGGGAGTAGTCCTGATCAATAACTGATAAGTTATTATCAGTGCTTATAAGTAAGCAGAGAAAGCTGGTTGCTGGTTTGCACAGAGAAGCAGGAGAATAGAGCAGAGACAAACAGACACAGAGAGACCAAGGCAGGGAGAAAGAGGGGTGAGAAACAAGCTATCTGATAACTTTTCAATTTCATGAGGTCTGGTTGTTCTTCCTGCATCTAGAAACTGAAATTTTTCTGTATCATTACATAAATCCATTTAATTTGAATGCATTTTCTTTCTTCTTTACAATCAAAGTGCCCTGACTTGTTAGTTATTTCTCCCCCAAGTTTTTATTGCATTTGTATAATATGGCTACTGTTTCAAGTATCATAAAAGATACTAAAATCAATGAGACCTGGTTCTTGCTCTTGAGAAGCCAGATTTAGTGAGGGAGGCACAGAGATAATGTTAGAAGTACTGTAGAGGAGTTGGGCATTGAACTTTGAGATCACCTGGTAAGCACTAAAGAAATAGCTGCATCTCAGTGGTAGCAGATGAGGCCAGAGCAGACCTCAAGGGAGTGCTGGTTGATATACATGTATGTACTAGTCCATCCTCATGCTGCTAATAAATACATACGCAAGAATGGGTAATTTATAAAAGAAGGGGGTTTAATGGACTCACAGTTCCACATGGCTGGGGAGGTCTCACAATCATGGCAGAAGGTGAAGGAGGAGCAAAGTACATCTTACATGGCAGCAAGCAAGAGAGCATGTACAGAGGAAGTGCTCTTTATAAAACGTCGGATCTTGTGAGATTCACTGTCACAAGAACAGCACAGGAAAAACCCGCCCCCATGATTCAATTACTTCCCATCAGGTCCCTCCCATGACATGTGGGGATTATGGGAGCTACAATTCAAGCTGAGATTTGGGTGGAGATACAGCCAAACCATGTCAATATAGAATGGGTTTGCAAAGAAGGAAGAGGAAGAGGAGGAGGAGAAGGAGGCGGAGGAGAAGGAGGTGGAGGAGGAGGAGGAGGAGGAGGAGGAGGAGAAGGGAAGAGGGAAGAGGGAAGAGGGAAGAGGGGAGAGGGAAGAGGGAAGAGGGAGAGGAAGAAGGAGAAGGAGAAGAAGAGATGCTCCAAGTTGAGATGAAAATGCAGATATGGGAGACTATGGTGTGTATCTGGGAAACAGAGAGTAGTGTAAAGGCAGATACAAATTAAAAATAAGCAGCTTAATTCTCCCTGTTCAACACAAGGGAAGAGACTTCTTTCTACACTACCAACTTCCCTTTTCTTTTAAAATGTCTTTCTCTGTCCTTTGCAGGTCTTTTTTATGCAAATCTTTTTAATGGCTAAATAAGTAAACCTTTCTCCCAGTCTTAGAACTCCTAGGAGCTATCTTTTTGAAATGCAAGTATCAAGGAAGGTAGCCTCCCTATCTCCCAGTTCCCGTAGGAGGGTGAGAACCTAACTCTCATGGGCCTTTCTCCAGTTTGCAAAACTACCTCCTTCCTAATATAAATGAGAAATTTGTTTCTTCTTCAGATTAAGCCAACACAAGTGACTTCCCCAATTATCACCATAAAGTTAGGACGAAATTTTATGTGACAAAAGGTGCTCTCAAATCCTCTTGCTCAAGGGCTAGTCATTACTTACCTTGTGAACATACACGTAATGGGTTGTATCTGCTTGACTACATTAGGGGTTGAAATTCCTTTCTGTCTTTGCATTCTCTTAGCGAGTTACCTGTGATGTGCATCACATTCTGGTTTAATGTTTATTCAATAATAAGAGTGTTTTCTTTCTTTACTACCTTTCTGGAGATTTCTGGATGGGGAGAAGATCTCTTATTTTATTACATTTCCCCAACGGTGCTTTAACTTATCTGGAGTGTACAGTGATGAGGTTTTTCCTTGATCAGACTTTAGTCTGATTCTTCTGAGTCCTCTTCTCAACTTGGCCTCCGTGTTTACACTTCCATGTTTGTCTGTGCATTGCTCAATTTTAGCAAGAATCTTGTTAAATTGGTTTGGCCAGAAGTCCACCTTTGGTAACTGATCAGGTCCCTCATCTTCCACCAACTCCCAGGTGATGTCTTTTCACCCTGACCTGTCTTCAGCAAGAATTTTTTTAGGTCAGGTTAGCCAGAATCCTGCCTCCCCACCCTTATCTCTGATGCTTCCTCTTATTAATCTTCCATCCAATGTCCCCTACCCTACTCCTTGGCTATAAATTCCCTTTTCTCCTTGTTGTATTTAGAATTGAACCATGTTCAATACTGAGGTCTCTTTTCCCATATGGCAATAGTCTTGAATAAAAGCTATTTTTACTGTTTGAACCTCTGTTCACCTCTGGTTTGCTTTTACAACACATTATAGAAGGCAGAGGGAAAGGTGAAGGGGAAGCCCAAGGCCAGGGTATGAAAGAGTGCTATGTCAGAGTATAGACTATTCCATAGGCATTGAGGAACTGTGAAGATTTTAATCAGGAATTGAAATAATCCACCATTTGACTTTAGGAAAATGACTCTGGCAAGAATGTGGAGGATGGAGCAAAAAGGAGAAGAGATTTTTTTAGTCTGTTATTACTAAATAAGTTATTCTTTGACTGACTTTTCCCTTAGCAACCCTAACAATATCTAGAGCTATATTCCCCCCACCCCCCCACCCCACAGGAACAGCATTTCTCAGGATATGGAGAGTAGAGGAAAACATGCCCGGATGTGTGACACTCCTTGGATATTATTCCTGAATGGTTTGGGTGTTCCTCTGGCTCCAGAATCTTATCCCAATGACACTGAGATTCCAGGCATCTTTAGTATTTCTGACGGTATCCATCAGAAGAAAGGTGTTGCTTATTAGAGTGTTCTGGTAACACTGGCTGGTAGCCTAGTTTATGGTAAACACTTGTTTATCACTGAAGTTTTATATATTAATTGTGAAAATGGGATATGATTGTTAGGACAAATGCCACTTGGATTTCATTGGCAGCCCTTTATGTGAACCCCAAATTATGACCATTATTTGCCTGGATTCTGATGGGTGCAAGTTTTCCTAGCATAACTACCCATAAGAGGATTCCTTTCTTTCTTCTTCTTCTTTTTTTTTTTCTGTACTTTAAGTTCTGGGGTACATATGCAGAACGTGCAGGTTTGTTACATAGGTATACACGTGCCTGGTGGTTGCTGCATCCATTACTCCATCATCTATATTACATATTTCTCCTAATGCTATCCTTCCCCTATCCCCCCACCCCACTGCTATCCCTCCCCTAGTCCCCACCCCCTCAAAAGGCCCCGATGTGTGATGTTCCCCTCCCTGCATCCATGTGTTTTCATTGTTCAATACTCACTTATGAGTGAGAACATGTGGTGTTTGGTTTTCTGTTCTTGTGTCGGTTTGCTGAGAATTATGGTTTCCAGCTTCATCCATGTCCCTGCAAAGGACATGAACTTATCCTTTTTTATGACTGCATAGAATTCCATGGTATATATGTGCCACAATTTCTTTATCCAGTCTATCATTGGTGGGCATTTGGGTTGGTTCCAAGTCTTTGTTATTGTGAACAGTGCTGCAATAAACATACGTGTGCCTGTGTCTATAATAGAGTGATTTATAAGCCTTTGGACATATACTCAGTAATGGGATTGTTGGGTCAAATGATATTTCTAGTTCTAGATCCTCGAGGAATCAACACACTGTCTTCCACAATAGTTTAACTAATTTACACTCCCCCCAACAGTGTAAAAATGTTCCTATTTCTCCACATCCTCTCCAGCATCTGTTGTCTCCTGATTTTTTAATGATGACCACTCTAACTGGCATGATGTGGTATCTCAATGTGGTTTTGATTTGCATTTCTCTAATGACCAGTGATAATGAGCTTTTTTTCGAATGTTTGTTAGCTGCATAAATGTCTTCTTTTGAGAAGTGTCTGTTCATATCCCCATAAGTTGATTTCTTTAACTTGGGACTTTGTTCATAGCAATTGAGAAGGACTGAAACACTTTGAATAAACTACACACACATTTATTAAATAGTTAAATGGTTAGCAAAGGCACATCAATAACTACTTACTATATAGAAATATATATATATATATATAATTAACACAGATACAATTTTCTCTTAACAGCCATTTTTTCCAACAAAGAGTTGTTCAATTCTTTGTCATAAAGGCTAACGGCAAAGTCTTAGTCCCCATCTTATGCTTTCCCACCCTCTTCTTGAGAACTACATTGCCTACTACACCTCTATGAGTTGTTCATCATCTTCTGTAGCCATAAGGTCTCTAGAAGCTTGCTGACTGCAGGATCCTCAGATTATTTCTCCATTCCCTCAAGTCCAGTTTTTAATGAACAGGCTGTCTGCTTTAGCAGGTGCTTTTACATCTCTGCATCCAGTTACTCTGATTTTTTAAAAATCAATCTTTCTTTGTACTTGTACATGCATGTATTGCATTACATCACGCATGAAGAGATACTTCCCTCTTTCTCATCAGGAAAACTGGATTTGTGTGTGCATATCTGTTGCACTCAGCACTATATGCCCTGCCTGCCTCTTCACTGTGTTCTTTCCATGCACAACACAAAAATGCTGGGCTACACTGACCAGAACTGCCTCTGTATACTAATTTCTGTAGCCACTTTAGAATGCTGTGCTTTTGCTTTGGACATGTTTGTACAGATGGGATTCACATAGTCTGTCCCTCTCACAAAGCTCGCCCTATTTCCTGGTGGCTGCCCTTTGCATCCAAAATCCTGTTTGGAGCTTTTGGCTTTTATTCCCGAGACACCCACTGTCCTCCTGCCTAAGGGAGTAGTGTAAGTCAGGCACTGAAAGGAATAGCTGGGAGGGTTTAGTTAAATGTGCATTTCTAGTACAGGGAAGAGCCAAGTAGAAAATCAGAAAGTGTGTGTCCATCTGTTGAAGTTTAACAAATATAGGCATTAAACTAATCCAGAATTATAATTGTATATCTGGATCATGCTCTTTATAGGTGATGACCATGAAAGTGCATTCTGGTCAGTGGAATCTTAGGATGTTCACTATCTAGTCAGTATTTTAGGTTCATTATCACATCAGAACTTTCCTGATAATAACAAAATTATGAGTCTTCATTTTTTAGCCTTCCTGAGGTGGTGAATGACTGCACTGCTTATGGGAACTCCATCTCTGCACCTAAACACTGAGATTCAATGCCTGGAAGTTTGCTTAAGTAAAATATATCTCCCTTATCTATGCATGTAGCTGTCTGATATTTGCCCACGGGAAAGTCATGCCTTTTTAAATGTGAACACTTTCATGAGGGGCAGCACATTTAGTACGGCCATTCTTGAACACTATAGGGTAATCATCTCTTAGATTTCAACTATGAGCAGTTCTCTATAGTGTGAGAAGCCCAACAGCAAAGTACTGAAGGGGAAAATTACAGATCTATCAGAGAAAGCAGGCCTGATAAGTTGCTATTATGAGGATTTTTGAGGGCCAGAGGCCACCATGAGGGATGAGAAAAGGATGCTGTGAAAAGAATTTGAAAAGTACCCAAGACAAACTTGGTTTACATCTGGTTTTGCCTGTGGGTCAACTTTCTTCCAGCCAATAGAAACTCCAAGTCTCCACTTTGATGATGGTCGGGAATGCTTGCCCTGAATTCTTACCTATCATTCAGCAGCTTCAAAGAGAAAGACATTAACTGAATTCTGAAGAGGCCAAAGACCTCTTGTAAATGTCTGTATACTGAACTGGTGTTAGTGCTGGTATTATCAGACCCACAGAAACACATACAACACATTAAGTGGCTCAAAATTGGCTCATCAAGAAACGCCATTGTGGGACCCCCCTTAGAAATAGTAAAACAGGGCACAAGGGGCAAGGGAACTAAGTATAGGGCAGCTGACACTTGACAAGGACCCAACCTCCTCCCTAACCCTCTTCACTGTTAAGAGACACATCAGTAATACTTTGCTCTGCCACAGCCTCTGATCTAAATTTTCTTCACCCCAGTTTTCTATCAGCCCGACTCCAGAACAGTGGTCAATGCAGAGAAGTTCCAGATTCACGTTTTTGAAGCATTTTGAAATAAGGCAGAATAAAGTATTACCGAAGTACATTTACTTTCTTAAAGAACACAAATGATCATCCTTTTATTCCTGTGCATTTGTTGAAGATAACCAATTTTAAGTGAGAGAAAACATTTTAATAGAAAAATTCATGCATCTCATTGTTATGAAACGATTGATGCCCATCTGGAAAGTATGAAATGAACAACACCGGTTTCATATGTTCCACTGGGGATGCAGGATAGAAATGAATAACTGGCAAACAGAAATTTCTAACAATGTATGTTAGAATATGCCTTAGGATTTCTGAGGCACAATAGAAACTAGTAAGCTTTCTCTCAAAATTTTTACTTTTCTTTTACTAAAATAGAAGTGTCTTGTGTTAGTAACTGCAATCTTACAGGTGTAATAGGCCTAACATGATGGATGTATTATCTACATAATTCAAAATACTGATGTTATTATTGGAAATAAGTTTACTCTATGTATGAAATATAACATGAGCCAAATCGCAAATTTAAATTTCATTTCAGAATATTAGGATTAATGTATTAGAACATGAGTAGCCTTAAAGTGAACTCCTAGTGAATATGGATTCATAAAAAAGACATAACAAAGAAGTTTATGCACTTTATTAATAGAACAAAAAATAAACTAAGAAGTAGCATACTAAAATGAGTTGCAAAATGTGCACTTTTAAACATAAACAAGCACTACAGCACTATAACTTGAAAAAAAATCAAAGCATCTGCAGTTGAAGGAATGAGCTATTGCATTTTGGAGGAAAAATAGTATGGGAAGAGTTTGTACTCACGAAATATTCTGGTCATTATTTAAATCTATAATGTTGCACAGGGCTAATAATTTTTTATATATTTTTAATTGTCATTTTCCACCCAAATTATGAGCTTCCATTTTTCACATTATTCCAAATTGTTGTTATATGAATGCATAAAGTTAGCCCTTTAAAAAAGAATATATTTAGGAAAATCCTTTAAAAATTTTAAAATTTAGATCATTGTAATTTGGGAGCATGGGGACAAATGGCTCATTTCATATTAAAGCAGCAACAATAATATTAAAAAGAAATTCATTTTGAAAAGGGCATTCATTCTCATAATCCAGTGGTATGATGGTCATATCATTCTCTCAACTGCTAGATACAAAAGACATAGCAACAAAATAATTTGTTTCCATCACTAACATATAGCATCTCTACACAGAAATAAAGCTCTGGAACCATGCAGTTTTATGACAGATAAATCTTTAGCTTGTATGCTTTGGGAGAAAAAAAATCACTGCTTAATAGTTATGTTACTTTTAGGTCTTGTTACAGAGGTATTTTTTAAAAAACTAATATGATGTAGATGTCTAGCGAGGATTTTGCAATACTTGCAAAGAGCTGCGACTTATTTCATAGTGATTCATTTTTTCTTTACATATATAATAATTGTGGATGGATTCTATTTAAAGATAAAATTTTTCTTCAATAATCCAGATTTTGAGTATTAGTGATTCGCTTACAGGCAAGAACAGGTGGAAGGGCTGGAAATAGCACAAATCAGTCAAACTAAATACTTTCTTGAGCTTAGTAATAGAGGTTTGTTTGTTTTTTTTGGGGGGGGGGGCTCAGTTACATGCATTTATTATAATTAATTCCATAATTTTTCTTATTTATTGAAACACAGCCTCTATGATGAAACCCCAGAGTGTGACCCAGTGGCTGTCAACATGCACACCATGCCATCTACTCTACCTTTTGTGATGCTTCTATGGTTATTCCTACTAATTTATCGGTGATTTTTTCCTGACTTAAAATGCCATATCTCTATTGACCTTAGAAAAATATATTATTGAATCTGGAAGATTCACAAAGAAATGTCCTTATCAGTACACAGGTTAAATTGGGAAATTATGTTGGAGATAAGACTGAAGTTGTAGTTCCTAACTACAGAATGAAGGAATACTTACATTTTATATCAATGGAAATGCTGGTCAGATTGTCAGGCGGTTTGTTGTATGGCTAAGTGATTATGGGCTGAGGGAAAGAAAATTCTAGCCAACTGGCCCTGAGGTATTGGACAACTGTAAGGCTTGGATTGCTTTCTGGCTTTGGTTTATTTTTCTTTCTCTGTAAGTAAGAACTATCAAAACGAGTAGCAATAGCAACTCTACCAACCCCAGGATGGACTCCTTCTCTAGGTACTCAAAGTACCTGTGGTGATTAGATGCTTACCCTTTCTAACTTTGACCTATTGTAGGTCTCATTGCCTGGGGGCAAAAGAAAGTTAAATGGCTATCTATAGGTGTTGTGGGAGCTAAAATGGGCAGAGATGGTCAGATTGAAACACTCTCTTCCAGCTCCTGTGTTATGTAAGATTTTGGCTGGTTCTCTTTTGTTTAGTTAAAACAAAACAGTGGGAGGCTGAAGTGGCACAGTGAAGTACTTTGTAATCTGGTAAAGGTAGGTCAGAAAACAGCTTCCACTGAACAGGTATAATGTAAATAAAGCCAGTTATAAAGTTGTGCTGGGGCATTTTTTCTCCTTTGTTGAAGGGAATGAACTGCCCTATGCTGGCCATCCTTAACTCTTAAATATAATCCTTCAATGGTTGCCAATTTGGTTTTGGTAACTGGATCTTAAAGGAGGAACAGTGGTCAGTATTAACAATTTGATTGTCTCTTAAATATCTATGAATTGATAAACATTTTAACTGACACATATATCAGCTGATCACTGTCTTTGAAAGATGAAATCTGATTCTATCATAATGGGACTATCTATCTTGTAACATATGAGGTATTTCACTGCTTGCAACCACTGAAAAAGGAAAATTTGTTCTAGAAACCTGCCTGGGGTGTGTGTGTGTGTGTGTGTGTGTGTGTGTTTGTCTTTTATAGTGGTGATTAATTTAAAAAGCAAACAATCTTTGCTAATGATCTTGTTAAATGATAAAGCTATTCTACTCCTGTTCAGTGCTGTTAGCTGAGGTTGACCTGTTACTTGTTACTAGTCTTCTCTTTTGGTGACCTGTAGCAAACTAGAAAGCCTCCATAACAGCAAAGCAACTTTATGCTTTAGTTAAGACTTAGAGCAAAAACACCCTCCTTTTCAAAGCCTTAGAAATAACTCTCTCTTATTAACTTTTCCACTATTATCACAGACTTCTTACATTTAAAAAAAGCTCCATGGATTCCTTTCATGGACTATGTACATAAGTGCAAAAAAGGTGTGTCTCACACATCCGCACCCTAACTGAGACAGTCAATTAACTGCAGCATATGTTTCTTAAACACTGTTAAGGGGTCATTCCACAGTATCTTTATGTATAGTTTTAAAAATATGAATTAATTTCAAAAGAGGCTTTAGTCATGCTTTAATCCTCATGTGGATATATTTGTGTATGTAATTCCAGAAAACAGAATTTTTGCAGCTACTGCTATGCCACTTGAATAAAGTAATTTTGAATAAATTTATAAAAAAAAAAGTCAGGTAATGTATTACAAATGCAGTGACTGTGTTTTGAAGTCTCAATACTGTGGAATAACCCAATCCACACAACAAATTCTATAAACTACTAAGCCTGATTCTGGAATCCATGTGTTATAAACTTTTTCACAAAAAGTCACACAAGGACACAAATTCAGCTTTTATATATGGGCCTTCGGGATTAAAAAAAGGACTCAACCATGTCTGTCTTCAGAGTTTTGAGCTGTATGTTCTACATGCTCATAGTGTCACAAACTACCTATAGTTTACAAGTAAAATGTTCAGACACACAAATGTCTAAAGGTAGCCATGTTGTAGTTTTGTTGCCAAAGCAACAACTAGATATAATTAGTTAACAATGATTATTTGTATATAGAGTTACATTTGTTCTTAAATTGTGAACTGTGAAGGAAAATTTTGGACTATAATCTGTATCTTGTCATACTTCAGTGTCAGTTTAGAACCTAGCTAGGTGAGCTGAATCCATGCAGTAAAAGCTTAAACTTTCTTTAACTTTCCTTCAAAATTAAATTCATTAGTTACTTAGAGCTACAGAAAAGCAATAAAATAAAACCTTAAAAATGCATAATAAGAAAAATAAAAACATGGTACCAATTAGTGAGTTATATTTACATTTTGATTAGGCTAGCAACTAAATTTACAAAGAAGTTGTTATACTCTTGGACACGATATTTATTCTAGTGCTTTCTATAGGCACTGGTTAAACAAGGCTACTGTCTATTCATCAGAATTGGGAAATCAGATTTCCCTAATAAATTTTACCTATTTCTATTTCAATCTGTGTGAAATGTATTTGATAGAAAATGAATGAGGATTTCAGTTTCTAATTATTGTGTACCTCATAGCCTACCCTACAGACTAAAGGAACTCAGAAAAGTTGTGGCTGCATCTTACCTAAGAGCATCTTCATGTATACTCTTCAAAGGGGGACAGAGAACCAAATAACATTTCAAGTAGCATGAGGACTTTCTCTCTTATTTAATAAAATGTAATGTAAGTATCATTCATTATTCAGACATCACTATGCTTTTGGTAATACTACTTAAAACAGATTCAATTTGCAAAGATCAATTTCATTCGGTATCTGCTGATGGTAGGGAAGAGGTACTTGCTTTTTCCCACATTGGAGAGCAGGTGATTTGAGGCCCTCCTATTAGTGAACACCGCCTAGTGGTAAAGGACAACACTTAGGGCAAGATCAAAGTGCTTCAGCATGTTCAAAAATGGATGGAGAAAATTGATGGAGTAGAGAGAAGATGACTTTCCACATCATGATAAACTACAAATTAAAGCCCCTGATCTAGAAAAGTGAAATGAAATGCCACAGCTAGTTGTGGAATCATGCTCCAGTTGCAAAAGTAAATACTGTATTTAAATAGCAATTTTATGAATCCATTTATTTTAATTTAATCTTAATCCCTCTTTAAAATATACGTATGTTATGGTCACGTAGTACTTTTTTAAAAAGTTGACGCTACTAAAACCCTCTTAAAGATAACTTTTAGATTATTTTCTCTGTATACATGACCCTTTTTATCCAAGTTTCAGCACTCTTGCATATTTTTGCAAAAGGCTGAGAAAAATGGATGAAAGCAATAATTTTGGATAAATAAAAAGAAGCCCCTGTAAAATATAAAGCTTATAAAATGTTAACTAAGAATCATAAGTGATTAGAATTTTATATATACAATTCATCCAGTAAATTTTTGTTTAGAGTCACTGATTCGCTTTGTGACTTGTCTTTTTAAATGGAAATTTATAGTCTAGTGACTTATCTTTCTTCTTTTCTTTCCTTGAATAAAGATAATTTGAATAAGTCATTGCACATCTAGTTTAAAGAGTGCCATATTAAAACTGTATTTTTTTCCTCAAAATTCTTGAATTTGATCAAAACTTTAGGGCCTTGAGATTTCTTTCTTTCTTTAAACTCAGTTACAAAGTAACTTTTAAAATGCCAACGGTGTAGAAAATTGTGGCACCAAAAATACAATCACCCTAAATATCTCTCACTGAACTTTTTACTAAAAAGTAAGTCATTGTTAATGTCTTCCAGTGGTTAATGCAACATGAAAACAGCTATACTCTAGGTTATTTATGGTCTATGAAAAAGTTAAGTGAGATAGTATGTTGCATGCAGATTGCAAACTATACAAAAGTTCATTTTGCACAAAAAAAGTTCTTGTCTCTTTTAGGAAATATATTCATACTACCTCAGGTGCATCCCTCCTGGATTCATGTAATCAGATCTACTCTTCTGGAGAGGCACCGGCATAGATCATACAAAACTCAGTTCCATACATGAGGAATTTCAAAAAGGCATATGCTACTTTCTTCTATAGCAATGTTAAGATTTCAGAAACAGAAATTAACTGGTTCAAAGAGTCCATAGGTAAAAGTCAGGACAACTCTTGATCTCTAATCCCACGCAACACTGTCAACAGCTGACAATGGATCAATATAAGCAAGGCTGTTTAGAAAACACTGTTGATCAAGATTTGGATGGATAATTATGATCAACAGAATATCAATTCCCAGAAAGCTAATTTTGCTCTCTTGTATTCTGAGCCAAATGGGTCTGCCTTGGGAGAGAGCCTCAAATGTTCTGAAGCACAAAAAACCTGGAAAGAAGGAACAATTGGAGGCAGGAGATATTTCTGGGTTCCACAATGGCTAGGTAGCCTTGGGCAAGTCATATGCCCCTGACCTCAGTTCTATCAACACTGAAAATCATTTTGCTAACTCCATTGTTCTGTGATTCAAACACTTCTAGCCAGCTTAAGGCATCCTCAATCAGATTTACTTTTTACTTGTCATGGTTTTATACTTTCTGGTGGAAGAACACCTATTTACTAGAAAATGTTAAATCTATTAGTTGATGTAAAATATCGTATGTTTCCACCACTGTATAATAATAATAACATTAATAACTGAGTGGAGTGGATAAGATATGTCACACACCACAGGAATTAATTACTATTTGATTATAAAATTATTTCATAAGTATTAATAATGTGAATTCAGTTGAGCTCTGTGGAGTATAACTACTCTGTCTCATCCAAAGGGTGCTAAAACCCTCTTTATTGTCATTTTCAAACATATATAAAGGCAATCGAATCCAAACAAGCAAAAAAGAGGCATGGTTATAATGTGAGAGGCTCTAATGTTAAAGTTTGGTCAGGGGGACACTTGCCATATATCACAGATGCTTTCTCCTCCGCTGAACTGTTTAGCAAAATGAAACTCAGTTGAACTGAAGCTAAAGACAACTACAACCATCTTTCCCAGTTCTTTTGAATCAATCAAGAAATAATTGTAAATGCTTCCCTGCTCCTGTCCTAGCCATTTCTCCAAACCTGTACTCAGGCTCCCTCTGTGATCAATACAGAAGATAGTCCATTTGGGGAGGAAAATCCTCATTTGTAACCAATTCTCTTTCACCCTGACTGACTTTTGCTAGATTGCGTCTTATTTGTTATTCAAAGAGTAGTCTAAAGAGCATGAGCCATTTGCATTTGGAAAATGGCACTTGTGTAAAAGGTGACACAGCCATGGTTTTACACGCTTTCCTCCAGTACGTAAAAACTATCTCCACGCCCCCATCTCTCTGTTAGATTTATAACTTGTAATTAGCATATTTTAAGCTCCCAAGCATCAGTTTCTCAGCTGAAGATGACAAATGGCTCAGCTTTAGACACTCAACCTAGGAGACAGGATTCTCAAGCCACACACACACAAATCTAATGAGCACTTTACATAACTTTTAGTATAAATGCCGAGAAATTCATTTAAAGGTAAAATCTTATTTTCCAAGCTATTTAAGAAAAGTGAATTAGGGGTTAATGTTTTATGAAGTTCTCTGCTTTGTGCAGGTAATTATTTCTCTCTTTAAAAAATCTAGCAATTTGATTGTATTATGCAATGTAAGATCTGCAGGTACAAATTACACACATGCATGTTAATGAGCAGGTTTTGTGCACACTCAAAAGTGAGGCATTTTAAATGTCAGTCCCAAGAAACCTACAGAAATATTCTAAAGAGAGAGAGAGCATATTTGCATGAAACTATCATGTTTTTAAGCATATACTTTTGTTCCCCACTAATAACATTTCAGTTGAAATCAAACACCACACATATACAGCAAAACACTACAGCATGTAAAAACCTAACATAGCACAAAACAGTACAATACAAGAAATGGTACTGAATATATTTGTTAACATCCTGAATCAACCCAATAGACTATCTTGTAAACAAATTCAAAAACAGATGAATAATTTAGCCACCAAGAATGCATACAGTAAGCCAATAGCTCACTCTGGAAATTCACTTAGCATGGTTATTAGAAAATGACAAAGAGTAATGTAACAAGTTACCAAATTTTATGGTCATGTTCTGCTTGATAATTCAAATAAGATGGATGGTAGTTATTAGTTTTCTATTCATGTTCTGTTTTAACATCTCCATTGATTTTTAATGCTTTATTTTTTATTTGAATTTGCTGGCTGGCAGGTTTGCTTTGCTTAATATATTGACTGTACCACGCTTATTGTAGTGTTGGTAGAAGAAGAAATACAAGAATATATATAGAAAGGCCATATGGAGGTTTCCATGGAAAGATTCTGATACTCCATAACTCTGCTGTTCAGTATTTCAGCTGAAATGGAAAAAAAAAAAAAAAAAAAAAAAAAGACAGAAAAAAAGAGTGAGAAATATTGAAGGGTTACTGAACAAATAATCAATAGAGTGCAGGTCTTGTTCCAGTTGTGTCTGTTCAACAGTGCCAAAATATCCTCACTCTGAATTTCACATTGAAATGGGACTACTGAGAATAATCATGAAAGAGCCATGTATATATGATAGTCTATGGTACTTTTTGAGTGCTAATGTGGAGAACTGCCCTAAGCTAATAGAGACACACTCCAACGTTAAAGGCATTATCTATCTACTCAGTGCCAAAACTTTTCATTGGATGTCCACCCATGTGTCCACCTCTTTCAACTGGCATGTACAGAGAAAACATGTTTGCTACCAAACATTTTGAAATATGCAAATATTAAATACACTTTCAACTTTTTCTCTGAATGTTTTAGAGCCATGCAGAAATAGCCTAATTGTGAAATCTGGGCATTGTATTGTACAAAATTACATTTTTAAACTTTAGAGACATTTTCGGCACCAATTACATTTTGAAGTGATTATGTTCCACCAAATACCTCTATATTTGCTAACAAAATCAAGCAAAAAGGAATCACTCTTCCCAAACATGCTCTGTTGAGAAGTTAATTTGACAACTTTTGTTTACCTTGATGTAAAGCAACACATGAAAGTTGGGCAAATGTTGGCAAAACCTACATTCTCATGTTTAGTGCTATTCCCAAGCTGCCACTATACCAAATGACACCCCTGGAAATGATTACAATTTATAGCTCCTTCATTTATCCCATGTACTCAAAGGTATCTTTTAAAATCCTTCCTTATGATCGAGGGGACATGTTTATTTAATGTCCAGTCAGCTATCAGCTCTGTCCAGAACACTTAGTGTTCTGAGCTCGTGTGTCCTCAGCAGGAAAGAAGGGCTAGCTGGGATCTCGGGAATTAGTTCACTAGGTAACAGAACTGCTGCCTCCTTCAGCCAAATGACACACTCCAGGTGTGAGAACTTCAAACTTTCGATGACGAAGGTATGCAATTCAGAGTTGGTACACTATTTTAGTAAGTCCCTAGAATTAATTAAAATACCCAGGAGTCTTCAGTGGCTTCAGAAGTCACATGTTCTAAGTGAATGGTTGCTCGAATGAAGTGTGTGCCATAATGAGCACCAGGCAATGAGGAGATCGAGGGTAAAGGAGGAAAAAAAAAATGCCACAACAACAACCAAAATTTTTAAAAAGAGACATGATTGGAATGAAAATAATGACTCAATTACTAAATTATGTCACTCAAAATTCAAAACAATGTCACATGAGAAGCATAGTCCTTACTGTGTTTAAGATAATCATCTCAGTGAAATCCTGAAATTTGATTTTCAAAAAAAAAAAAAAAAATGAAGCTATAAAATGGTTAAAGAATTACTACTCAAAAGTAATCTGTGCCTATGGCTAAGAAATCATATTCCTTTAATAACAGGAAAACATTCAAGAATGTGTAAGCTCATTGGGAAAAGACAGTACCATCTGTCATTGCCATATGAAAAATATTGCATATTTGCTCTCACATTTCAATTTGGAAAACGTATAGTGTGTAAATCAAACTCTAAGTCACAAGAAATGTCTATTAAAGAAAATATTTACTAAAGCCTTTTAGTAAGTGCAATTGTGCAAATAAAAAAGGTAACCTATAAATGTTATTTATATTAATACTTAAAGAAACTTACTGTTCTACTGGGAACGTCTACATCTGTGAAACAAACATGCTGCTATTCAGTTCATCTACTGATAATTGGGGCATCTATAGTAGTAAAAAAGATTTTAGATTAAAATAGTTTCTTGAGATAATTCTGTTTATGTTGTTATATATGTGGAACTGTTAGTCTATAAGTATGGTTACCACTTTAATAAGGCAAAATGGCCCTAATATTATACAATACTTATTCTATGTATCTCCTTATAATTTGAATACTCCCCCCAGACTTATAATTTGCCTTGTGAACTCTGCCTAGAAATATCTAAAGCAAATAAAATCAAAGAAACAAGCGCATCTAATGTCCATATGAGAAGGAACTTCTAACGCGATCACTGAGAAATGGTAAGGATATCTGTGTCTTGGAAAGAAATGTGATATTTTGTTTTCTTTCCAGTGGATTTGAAGGGAAAGGTGATGACTGTACCAAGCCAAAGTTTAAACACAATAATAAAAAATGGCAGTAAAATAAAATAAATTCTTCTCTTGACCAATGAGGAAGCATTTAAGAAATATTAAGTATATACATTTGAGGATTGGTCTGTTACCAACAATTAGATATAGAATATGAAGAGCGACATCTGGTAACCAATTAAAAATGAGCAAAACTCCACTGATTCATCTTGGAATGAATAGCAAAGCACATACAGCACTCTAGAATATACACACAAATAAAAACTCTAAATGTGACAATGGCTTAAGAAACACACAAGAATCTCACCAATCCGAAAAGCATATACTGTGCTTTACCAAAACATTGTAGTTATCTCGATCTGAACAGCTGAAATAAATGGCCAAACCTGATTGCCTGTAGTTGTTGCAGCGAAGGGAACGCTGGTGGCAGGTGTTGTTGCTGCAGACACAGCGGTAGGTGTAGCACCGTGCATCATGGGCACTTTCAGTTGAAAACCATAGAAGCAACACACAGGAGCGTGGAGGATTTATGCAACCATGACATTTATGATGGAATGAGGTGTGGTAGGTATCACAGCAACAAGCAATGTGACATCATAATGACGAATACATCAGGGTGTTCATGCAATCACAGTCAGTGCAAAGCAACACAGCATGGAAGGGGGAAAATTAAAAAGAGAAAAGGGGAAAGCCAATTATAGTTACCAATATGGAATATGGAACCATTCTCAACATTTAGTAAGTTTTCGAGCAGAATCCCATTGTAGTTTACTCAAAAGCCTAAATTTTTAGAAGGAGCTATAATGAATGCATATGAAAACAAAAATCTGATGTTACAAGGGCTATCTATCTATCTGAAGCTAAACAGACAAGTAACTGGATTGCACATTCAAAATGGAATTAGGGAATCATAAATTGGAATTTACGCTCACTGACTTACGGACATGAATGCTGTCACTAGATTTGCAAGGGCAAATGGACAGTTATATGTATACTTACCTCATCTTCATGCAAAGACATGGTAAGTGGACTGGTTGGTATGTGGCAGGGGGGGTAGATATGAATAATACAGTAAACTATGCATGCAGGGTTTTAAGTACATCTCTAGCAAATGCCTAGGAAACTTTGGCCATTTATCAAATACATAGAGTACTTCATAGTAAATCTTGTCCTCACAGCAACTATTACAGCTACAATGGTTAGTAGCTGTGAAATCTCTTGCAGGATGTTTTCTCTTTGCCTTTTCTAGTTCCTATCTCATTTAGAAAGTGTTCGGGCTGCTTTCTGATGTCTAGCTCATTTCAGAAAGCAAACTAGGGAATTAATGTGTGAATGGCAAGCATACATATGTAATAATTTATCATGTCTACAAAGATTAAATTCAGATTTTCTGAAAATCTACAGAGAAAATGAATGGCCAGAGAGAGAGAGAGAGAGAGCACGCGCGCGAGAGAAATTGACATGTGCAATGCCACAGAGACTGAGAATGTACCCCAAATGGTGATTAACAGAAACTCCATAGTTATCCCTTCTCCTTATCTCTATATCTCTAGTTACCCATTGCCCAGAGCCATCCCTGTTGTCTCACATGCCAATTCTAAAAACACTCTTGTTTTCCCTTTGGGAGTGCAGTAATTGTACAGGAAGCAGACTCACTAAAGAATGCAGTTTGCATTCCTAAGCAGAGCTCTGAAAGTGAATGGACAAGGGAACATCTCCAAGAAAGCTCACAAAATATGAAGGCAAAGACACATTTCTCAAACTTGCAGAAGTCTAATTGTATACATTATGATGACAATGTATACATATTGTGCTCCTGTTGGTATTAATAGAAATGTTTACTATTCCTACAGAAGACAGCCAAACCCTCAGTTAACAGGGACCTCACCTCAATTGCCAGGGTTCAGACCTCACTGTGTTAGTGAGTGCTGCTACTATGTGGTTGCCATTTTGACCTTTATTCTCAAGAAGCCTCTTAGTGGTGCCTTTGAGGATCTGTATCTACTCTGGTCCACCAAGGTGACAAAAGTCAATTTGTTGCAAACTCTCAAAAGGGTGGGGATGGCCTGGATTGATATGAGATGGTAGAATGGGACAGGGTGGGATCATTTCTCCTTGCATAAAACAGCGCTATTTTCTCCTGTTCCTGGTGCCCATGAGGACTGTAGGAGCTGTGAACTCCCCATTCCTTTCTCATGCTCTTCAGTATTAGTGCTGAATAAAATGGTTTGGAGATGATTACCATATTGCGTTAGTGGCTAACAAAAGGATCTGTGTGCAACTGCTTGTTAAAAAATCACATAACACCCAGAGTCATTTAAAAATGATTCTGTTGTGCCTAGCTTCTGTGCTAATGGCGCTTCAGACTAGGACACTACAGAATTCATTACAGAACACTGCAGAATGCTCTGACTTTGCTGAACTTATCCTCTTGCAACATGGGAACACTGAATGCTTTAAATCCTATAGATAACTTTTTCAGGGAGGAATTGTTTCATTGTACTTTACGAGTTAGACATTTTAAGTATTTTACAATTTTTAAATAATACATGTTAAGCAAAGAACAAAACTGCCCAGTCTGGCTAGTTTCAAATATTGAAAAAGGAACCTTTTAAAATATTTCAGTTGCTATTGTTAGGGTAGAAAGAGAGAAATGACAGGGCCAGAATTTGGCCACAGTGGCAACCAACCAGGACTTGAGAAAGCAGGACTATTTTGATGCTACAAAGGCATAAAACAGAAAGCACCATGTTAAACCTTAACATACCCAGAAAATTTCCAGCCACATCTTTCAGTCATTCATCTTTCATAGTCACAACAGAAAAACACATTTTTCAGATTAGAAAATGTTGAGAATTTTTGTAGAAAAACCTACCAATACTTGAAGCGGGTGCCATGCACAGGATTGGCCCTGTACACCATGCAGAAAAGCATGGAAAGTAAAGAAAAAGAGATATTTGATTATTAAGAATTTACTGATAGAAATACATTTATTTTAACTAGAAAGATTATTTCTTTGCAGTATCAATTACTCAGCACATGCAAGTCCAACAATTTCCCATGTTTACAATTACAGATTAGCTTTAAGATCAGAAACCCAGGTAATCGAAATAATTCTTGGATTCTTAGGTACAAAATGAGCTATAATTTTTCTGTAAAAGAATCTGCTCACTTAAATTACATATTTATTGTGGACAAATGCATCCTAAATAATTTTTATCATAAGAAAGATAATTTAAATTTATTATACGTATCATTTTTAAAATACACTCCAGAATCTTGTATCTGGTGTCTGTATTTCTGTTTAGAGTATTAATCTGTTAACACTGTCTCCTCCACTGTCTCATAGTCAGCAGGACTTAACTATGAATATATGGCAAACAGGCTTTCCCTTAAGAGAGACCTCTTAGCTGGACAGGCTTTTATGTTGCTACTAATTAAGGGGAAGGGAATTTTTCTAACATTTTTGCTTATAAAACTAGATTTTATGTTGGCCAAATCTGGCAAAAAGTTCAAACTTGGAACCAAAGTAACTGTAGTATTAAGAAAACCTATAGTGAACATACATTTTATTATATTCAACCACCTTGACTACTGAATTCATTCCATAGCTATAATACAAATTAGAAGTAGCCAAGGTAGAGTGATCTAACGTGTAGGTAAGTTACCATAATTTTTGAAGAAAAAAAATACCAGGAATAAAGTCATATCAACTCATACTGGTTTTATTTTTGCTGAGTGGACGTTGTATGGTTTTTTTCTTAGGTTGGGAGAACATGTCTAAATTGTTAGGTATCAGCAGCTACTTATTATAAGGGATGTAAGAAAGTGCTGAAGAATTCCATATTTCCTCTCAGAAACTATTATGTAAATGTATAAAAATTGTATTATTTTAATGATGGCATGAAGGATTACTGTGGTTACTAATTAAAGACTAGTGTTTTATGGTACCTTTAAAAATTAATTAACAGATTTATTTACTAATTAGCCAATAAGTTTTCTCAAGTCCCGGTATTAACAAGTATTTCTAAATTATTATTATTATTATTATTATTATTATTATTATTTTGAGAGGGAGTTTCGCTCTTGTTACCCAGACTGGAGTGCAATGGTGCGATCTTGGCTCACCGCAACCTCCACCTCCTGGGTTCAGGCAATTCTCCTGCCTCAGCCTCCTGAGTAGCTGGGATTACAGGCACGCACCACCATGCCCAGCTAATTTTTTGTATTTTTAGTAGAGACGGGGTTTCACCATGTTGACCAGGATGGTCTCGATCTCTTGACCTCGTGATCCACCCGCCTCGGCCTCCCAAAGTGCTGGGATTACAAGCTTGAGCCACCGCGCCCGGCCAAATTATTTTTTTTAAACGTATGTTATTTTCATTTAAAAATAGTTTCCAAACTGGGGTATTTAGCATTCTGGCAAAAAAACAAAAAACAAAAAACCACAAAAACAAACCTACTGTACTCCCAACTTATTCCTAAGAGACTACTAAACCACTGGAAGTAAATTATTTCCCCCTAATATATAATATCTACTTGAACAAATTTCTGGCTTAACATTTTCTACTTGATTCGGGGCAAAACAGGCTTTTAAATATAGCTGAATGTAGGGGATAACAAAATATGCTGCAAAATGTCAGAAAATATAAATTGCTATGTATTTTATATTAACTGATTCAAGAGCTAAACTGATTCAAGAGCTAAACTGATTCAAGGCTAAAACTATCTTTTTAATGTAAACTATACTATACTGTGCATTTAAGGGTAATTTTATTTTAACTACCTTTGGCATATCAAAAATATACAGACAATGCATTTTTACAATATTGAAGCTGGGAATTTTTGTTTTCTTTTTCTTTTTCTTTCTTTCTTTTCTTTTCTTTTCTTTTCTTTTTTTTTTTTTTTTTTTTTTTTTTTGACAGCAGTTTACTGTCTGTGAAAATGATACCTAAGAGTCAAGGAATTAGTTTGAGACTAAACCAAGTGAATTAACCATAAGCAAAAACCAAGAAATGGTAAAAAGAAAAATGTTGATACCTTTTCCTAGTTTGATTTCAAACCATGAATTTTCATGAATTATAAAAAAACAAGTAGTTCTAGATAACAGCAAAGAAGCATAACTTCCTTGTTTTATTTTTATTCAAAATACATGTCGACAGTCCCCCTACAAAAGCTCTTTGAAAGCTGCTTTGCATTGTATACATTCACAACATCACCAAGCTTGCTGCAGTGCCCAGAGCTGGGTTCTCACCTGCAGGGATATACGCCGGCTGGGGGAGCGGCAGGTTAGTCAGAGCCTGTTGGCAGTGGAAAACACCGGGATTAAACACCGGGGTGGCACCGTTTGGCTTTTCCAGTGCTGATCTCTTTGGTATCAGTTGCAGTGTACCAGGCTGCAGGGCCTGTAGGGCGAGAGATGGTACTAGTACTAGAGAAAGTAACAAATGTACTCAAACGAAGCAAGCACCACTTACATAAGGTACGTCCTAGAAATCCTCCATAACGGTATCCATTGGGCAAGACATTGGATAAGCAGTGGCCCCACAGCAACGTAACCAACTGCAGAGATAAGGGGGTTCACAGCTGTGTGCAGTGGCTCATGCCTGTAATCCCAACACTTTGGGAGGCTGAGATCAGCAGATTGTTTGAGCTCAGGAGTTTGAGACCAGCCTGGGCAATATGGCAAAACCCCATCTCTACAAAAAAATAGAAAAATTAGCCAGGCATGGTGGTGCATTCCTGTGGTCCAGCTACTTGGGAGGCTGAGAGAGGACTGCTTAAGCCCAGCAGGTCAGGGCTGCAGTGAGCTGAGACCACACCACTGCACTCCAGCCTGAGTAACAGAGTGAGAGCCTGTCTTAAGGGAAAAAAGAAAAAAAGGCAGTCCACTAGATGAGCAGTAATCCAAAACTGAAAAAAATGCAAAAAGAAAAAAAAAAAAAAAGGGTTTTCAACTTCACTAATTTAGACCTCATTTGAGCAGGATGTGACAAAAATCTATTACAGCAAACAATCATTTAAAACTAATATCTCAGGGATACTCATCTATGAATCTATAGAAGTGAGATTAGCAGAAGCAACAGATATAGCAGGAAAGACATTTCTGCCAGATAAAACTCCAATACAGATCTAGGACATAAATGGCATATAGGTGATAAAACAGATGTTGGTAGATAAGAGTCTGACACTGTCATCCCATAAAATAAAATCCAATTTATATAAACACTTCCAGTTCAAATCCTAAAACTGTATATTTCCTAACATGTAAGGAAGAAGCAAATGAATATATCCTCCCCCACCGCCTACTCATCCAGGTACTATATAGATAGTAAGCAAAATATATGCAGTTCTTATTTATGGAGGCTTGCTATGCATTTCAGTATGTACCATTTGCTTTAAGTTCTTATAAGGCTTAATTCTAAAATCTTTTAGCATTTTAAAAGTATCCTTTCATGTCTACAGTTTTTTCAAGATCTCACTGTGCTTATAATAATCAGTCAAACTTGCCCCTGGATCAGATTCTTTGGAGAAGTTTAACACTACTTTACTTTTTTTTTTTTCTCTCAGCAAACTGCACGTTACTTAATAAACATGTCCCAGCAACAACAATTAGGTATGTTCCAAATTTTTAAGGAAACAGGAATACTTGTGTTCAGTAACCATCCTGCCATGTGTCCAAAGGGTAATGCCATGACCTCGTTCCTGTGAATAACAAAGGTCTCAACGTATCTCTATTTTCTTTTGGGAACTCTAGGTTAGTGCACACATTGCAACAGGTCTGCTTTTTATTTCACCTAAATGAAGAGAAACATGCCAGAAGAGTAAGATAAAATAAGTTGAGGAGCTTTAAAAACAAAATTTCCAAATTTATCCCAGCGGGCCAGATGACAAAGGTCAAGATTAAAATCAGAAACTATAAAACAAAATCTGTTATTTCAAATGCTTTTTATCACCATTGGGAGAAAATAGTTTTGCTGAACATTTTAACTGACTAAGGCAGACGACTTACTTAACGGATTGTTAAAAAGATTTCCCTTTGGTATAAATGGGGAGTATCCCTTTCTCTTGAAAGTTGGCAGCATGGTATGATCATCAGAACCAAAGTTATGTTGCCTAGTAAACTACAAATTGGGGCGAAACCTAGAAGAACATTTGACAGGTAGATGCTGGTAAGGTAGTATGGCTTGTTTATGGCTGGGGTTTATCCTGATGGGTCAGTGCCCGGTTCCGATTGGCTGGTGCTTGTACTATTAAACTCATAAACCTGTCAGAGAGGTGTGAGACTGTGGATGAACTAAGTATCAACCCTTCATGTCTTTTTTTGTTTATTTTTTAATACAAATTGCTTTTCGTGAACTCAACATGAGCTATATACATGAACAAGGTAAAAATCTCTTCTACAAAGCATGAGTCCTTAAAAAATACAAAAAGCTTGAATTTCTTCGTGAATCCCTCCTTTATTTAATCTTACCTCTATCAAATTCCTATGGGCCAACTTGATCTCACTGCTAAGATCCTGCTGTGATCAGTTACTTAAAAGGGAATTTTATGTTGCTATTCACAAATAACAATTGAAGACCTATGATGTAATATTTAGCTCTCTACATGGAAATTTGGGGCTGACTTGTAACCTTTGCATTCTATCAAACGCACTCAAATAATCAGAAATGGACAGCTGCATACAAAGCCATTTTCATAGCTGAAATTTCTCCCATTCAAAAGCATTTAAGACAAAAAGCATTTGGTAAAGTCTTTTTAAATATTCATTAACAGACTACGTTGCTCCGATCAAGGGAGAAAATAAGTTTGTTCTACTTTGGTGCTCAGATCCTTCATGATGTAATGAGTTCAGTTCTGAAAAAAAAGCAGAGCCAGTCCGAAAATGGTACTGTGTCCTTGAAACCATGACCTGCTGGCAAAAGTAGGAGAAATTTGCAGTATTTGGCTTAGAGAGGAAACATGACAGTCACTCTCACTTGGAACAGAGATTGACTTCTTTTGTGAAGTTCCAGTTGCAGCAAGATAAATTTCAACTCAGTATGAGGAAAACCTTCTTAATAGGGATGTTTGAAAATAAGCGTCTCTCTGTTGTGAATAGGCAAAGTCTCTGTCATGGGAGTCTGAACTATGAATGTTTGCGAGGAGATTGAGCTCACAGTGCATCTCCCAGGCTTCAGGGTCATTTCAGTGCTTTTTCCACACCCAGGGAACATGAGGTTTCCTGTGGGTTTTGTCCTTTATTGGGGCTGTTATGCCTTATTACACAAGGAAAGGTCCAGGTAGAAAAAGAAAGACATACTAGCAAGCAGCACATCAAAACAATGGACAGCTGTGGCAAACTTCAGTCACAAGAATTGCTCGTTTTAAGTGATCACACTGCAGTGTTACACAAGTATTTTTCCTGCTTCCTACCTTTCAGTGTTACTAAGCAGCACTAACTGTTCCCCTAAAATTGGCTTTCTACGGCAACTTAAAAGTTAGGCCTCTGGGCGGGGTGCAGTGGCTCATGCCTGTAATCCCAGCACTTTGGGAGGCTGAGGCAGGTGGATCACCTGAGGTCAGGAGTTCAAAATCAGCCTGGCCAACATGGTGAAACTCAGTCTCTACAAAAAAAAAATACAAAAATTCGCCGGAAGCAGTGGCACGTGCCTTTAGTCCTAGCTACTCAGGAGGCTAAGGCTGGAGAATTGCTTGAACCAGGGAGACGGAGGTGGCAGTGAGCCGAGATCTTGCCACTACACTCCAGCCTAGGTGACAGAGCGAGACTCCATCTCGAAACAAAAAAACCAACCAACCAACCAACCAAACAAACAAAAAAGTCAGGCCTCTGCTCCCAACCACATAAAAATATCCCTCTAGACTAAGCAGGCTCCTCTCCTTGATACTATGCCTTCAGAGAGGAAGGTGGCCTTAACCTTTAGGAAACTGGAACCTACTTAATATCCTATGTTTTAAGTGTGCTGTTTTTAAAGGCATTAAGGATGTTAGTAGCAAAGTGCCCATGAAAGTGGCTCACAGAGCAGAAGCAACTTTCTGCCCCTCTAGGATATTGAGGGTAGTGAAACTATAAAAGCACTCAAAAATAACTGACTGTTTAAATCATATAATTTATCCTTTCTCTGAAAATGGGAAAAAGAGCACAGTAGGTTAAAAGCATTAGTAAAGCTTTTAAATAATTATCTTTAGAAAATCTTAGTACATAATGTAGAATAAATAGGTTTGTTCTTTTCCAGCTTATAACCTTGACTGTTCATATTAAGGTCCACTCATGACCATCCATTATTATGGTTACAGGATATTAGACAAATTGAGGAATATACAAATCATTTACTCTGAAACAGGCCACAAGTGCAGGTCTTTTCTTACCATGGCAGCGGAATGGTTCATCTGGTGATGAGCTGCCTTGAGTTTGGCTTGCAAGTGTGCAGGAGGATGAAAGTACTTGCATTTCTCCCGGGAGCATCGACCTTTGATGTAATCCATGCAGATTGTCACAGTATTATCACCCACTTCAATCATGGAAGCATCAGTAGGGTGAGCATAGCGGCAATCATTCTCCCCACGGGTACAATTTCCACGCTGAAACTCTCGGCAAACCTTAGAGAGAACACACACACGCATATACACACATACCATATTGATGTCTGGAAGCTGATTGGCTTTTATTTATTTTGCCAGTGAATGTAAGAGTAAATTATACATACATTGGATATATTATTTAAGAACAAATCTAAAAAGATAAAGAATAATGTAAAGCCATATTCACTATGAGATGTGAACGGACAGAATTTCTATTCCCAGAAAAAAAAATTGCTATTCTCCTCAAAGGAAGGTTATCCTTACGTTGAAATAAAAATGTTTAAAAGTATTACCGAAAACCAGTTTTAATCCTCCAGTTAATACACAGCCTTAAGCATAATTAGTTTTTTTTGAAAGTCCAAGATGAGTCTTTATCACACAGCAGTGCATTGGTGGTTTTCCACAGTCAACTTGTGAACTATAACTGAGATATATGTACAATCAAATTCTATTACAATACATCACCAGGCATTTAAGGGGCTGCAAATGGAGCTGACTTTGTAAAGAAAAGACTAGTTATTTCAATGTACAAAGAATAACAAGAGAAGAATGAAGGACTTCAATAAATCAAAAAGCTGTTTGAAATTTCTTTTAGATTTTCTTTTCTTAGGCATCTGGGGTATTTATTACCTAGCACATCAGTCTTAAAATGGAGAAAGAAGTTTAGGCACTATGAGACTTATTTACCTTCTGTATTCATATAGCTTTACATTCTGCAATCATAGAGAGTTATATTGTCTACTTATTCCCACTTTGATTATTCTAGCAAGTAGAGACTCATTAACAATACAGTAATCTGTTTCTGAAAGCTGGAGCCTGGGTAACAGGAACATTCCCACAGAGGCTTCCTGTGCCATCTCACAGTCTATGGCTGGGTACACTTAAAATATTGTTTGACCTACGATACAGCTGAATCAATGCACATTATATCAAGGTATGATTGCAGTAGTAAAATTATTTAACATTTTTCTGAGGTTATACCCCATAGGCTAAAAAATTTGGGTACTCTTATTTAAAACACACAACACATGGGGCTCTGAGAATGCTGCTTTATCCATAAGGTTAATATCTATTCTACAGGTATTTATAGATATCTTCACAAATACCTCCAGTTTATCTGAACGCATCGGTTTTGGGCCAATGGCTCCTGTCAATGCGAGAGGTGGGTTTCCAGGAATCAGAACGGGTGTATTTGGTACAAGTTCCGCTGGAACCAGGCCCATCCCAGGATGTGGTATGTAAGGATTGAAAGCCATGGGAGGATTTGGAAGTGACGGAGCCATAGGAAAAGAACCCTGTATGGTTAAAAGAGAAAAAAAGATGTTAGAGGTAAACAGATTCTTCCTATCGTTACACATGGAGGCTTTCTTTCAGAAACATCAAAATTACTTACGCCACATCAAAATCTACCATTGTTTCTTCTGATTTATTTTTAGTCTTATACTAATTCCCATATAAGAGTTGCTTTTAAGCCAACAAATCTCTTTAATAACTTTATTGTAAGCTGATAAAATAAGCCACATGATTTTAACACTCATGAATTAGCCAAATTAAATCTCAATGCTAGAGTCTGTTCCAAACATGTTTCCTTCAACTCTTTCTTTTTTCCCTAAAAACCATGTCAACAATGACATTACATATATGGACCGTCTTCCTTGTTTCCTTACACAGGCATGGCCTTTGCATTCAGTCCGTTTCCTTTCTCCTTCCTCTTCCCCATCAATACTGCTTGGCTGTAAGGCAGTGTGTCCTACCACAGGCCCTATCTGTATGACCAAACACTGGCTGCGCTTCTCTCTTCTTGGTCCGCTGACAATTACGGAACACAGGAAGGAGTTGAGGAAGAAAGGGGTAAATTAGAAAAAGTGAGTCCTTTAATATCTATTTACAATGAGTTTAGTAAAGTCCATTATATTTTGTTATTTTTTTAAATTAGAGGTCCTGTTTTTGTTTAATTTTTAATTTTTATGTGTACATAGTAGGCATCTATATTTTGATACATGCATACAATGTGTGATGATCACATCAGGGTAAATGGAGTATCTATTTCCTCAAGCATTTATCATTCCGTTGTGTTACAAACACTCTAAGTATAGTTTTTTAGTTATTTTTAAGTGTACAAGAAATTATTGTTTACTGTAGTCATCCTAGAGGTCCTGTTTCACAAGCTAATCTGACTTGCATAGCCTTGTCTTTATCTAGGGGGCCAGATGATACTCATAGTTCAAAAGAAGACACCAGAAATGCTACAGGAATCCCTGTTAGGCAGGAAGAGATAAGATAAGAGGATTATATGGTATACAAACCAGAATGTAACTCACAAAAAAAACAAAGCCTCCGAAATACAAAAAGCTATTACTGCTTTTTCTATTTTCAAAGATCCTGGACCAAAAAGTTTAATATGTGTATTTCCTTTATTATTTGTGGCCATATTATTTATCACTTTGCTGTTTTCCAGTTTGTTCCACATGTGGGTATCTTTTCTTATCAATGTGGTTTTATTTCTTTGATAGTTCTCATCTGCCCTATAGCACCCAACACTTAGTGAATGACTGGTTGACAGATATACTCACTGACACATTTTAAAAGTTTAATGAATACTAAATCATGACTAAATGTATATTTCTAATCATGACTCTATAGTTATTGTGAAACTGGTGGTGTCTCACTGTGTATTACTAATCACATGTGTTCTTTCTTGCTTTTTACAATTTTTTTCACTGAAAAAAAGCCCTGAATTTGTAGCATTTGCCAAACTGTGCCCATACCTGCTAAGTTACATTAATAGAAACAACTCTAAATACAGATTGTGGAATATAAAGTGAGGAGCAATGTATATTATTGCCCCATCCCCACACAGACTTGAAATTGTCACCCACATAGCATTCCAAGAAGAGCCTGTTGTAAACCATATTCAGTTTAGAAGGAAGCACTCCCCTATCAGTGTTCTACCTTAGGTGAGTTTATCAAATTAGCTGATTGCGACATCAGGAAGGGCAGGAAGGATCTGGCACCAAAAAACTGGCAAGACTCACGGGGGTAAGTAGAAAAGGCATAGCTGCCAAGAGGTTTAAGTAGAAAGGGAATGCCAGGTGCCAGGAAAGATGATGGAGTACTCAGGAGAGGGACTCTATAAAGTTTGGGGGCAAATAGCCAAGGGCTGACCCAGTCTAACTAGGTCTTATGATGTAACAGACTACAGGAATATGGGTTAGTTGTCATGGAATGAGATGTTAAGCTCAGGAACTAGCTAATGTGACATTATTTTATATGATGAGAAGGAAATTTTCTGAAAACAGCCACCCAGGCAGGCTTCAGCAATAAAGCAGACTTTATCAATGTAATGATTCATATTCATAGTCATCTCAAGATCAGCAAGAATCTCTGGTGAGAAAAACTGCATTTTTGAAGCACACAATAGTGCACTTCACTTGAGTTTTTGTTGTCTCCGACTTTTCCTGGTAAATTTCTCACTGAAGTCACCATCCCATTCTCCTGCAAACGTTTTGCTTTTGCCTTTTACAAAACTGAGTGGGACCATTATTGCATCTACTAATTTTTGAACTGAAAAACCTGGAGATGGGAGAATTTTCCAGATTAAAAAGTTATTAATCACTAATAAATGCTGATCAATTAACAATACTGAAGTCTAATATATGTGTAAGCAATGCTTTCTGTTTATGGTATCTTTTTACTTCTGTAATTTTTTTCTTTTCTTTTTTGGGGTGACTCACCAGGGAAATTCTCCTAGCTAAATTCTGCTTTTTTAGGGAAATACTTTTAAACTTTCTTAGATTTGTTATCTGTTCCACATGTATGGAAAAAAGCTATAAATTAATGATTCGTCTATATATAAAATGTAAAGGGATTGCTGAAAGCATTTAGGTTTTTCAAAGGTTTTACCACAAACTATACTATGCTATCTTTAGATCTTAAAATGAGTATCCTAGCTCTTATAATCATTTCCTCTTTGAGTATGAAATACATTCTATAACACTGTTTATTGAGAAGAAGCAAGCTGTTCCATTCTCAATCCTGGGGCAGAGGCAGGAACTCCTGAGTGGCTTATTTATTTTCGGTTGGACATTTCTGTTTTCTCACCACCACCTCTGCCCCAGGGTAACTACTCCATTTCATGAATTTGAACATTCAAGGGCTTAGCATTGACTAACAGCCACAGGTTAAATCAAGCAGCTTGCAAGCTCACAAGCTCAGCTTTAATAAGCAACTTTAATCCTGTCTCTACATATATCTCAGCCCTTGATGTCAGTTGAGCTAACATGAACCTATCTGTGGGTTAATTTTTATTATACAGGAAAAGGTTTTAAATACGTTGCCTCTGATTTATCTTTATAGCCTGAAATGGTCTGAACACTTAAATGTTTCAGATATTTACATTCTAACCTAAATCATTTACTAAATACTTGAAAATAAGAGAAGGCTCTCCCTCCCATAACCAGGTATAAATTTTCATCTTTCTGAGTCTTGTCAACCAGCAAGAATGATGACAACAGGCTTTATGAACAAGACTACCTAACAACTATTCCTCCCCATGTCTCTAGTAGTATCAGTTCCTACAGTAGAAATTCCCATGAGTTCCCAGTGACTTGCAGAGTACTTAGGAACTATCAGGCACTCAGGAAATGTGTCCTAAGAATTAATGAAATGTCTAGAGAACAGTGGCTCCTAATCTTTTTTGAGTCTAGGACTTCTTCAAGAGTCAGATGAAGGCTGCGGACTCTGTCCACAGAAAAATTCACGTATGCAAAAAATGTTGCTTGTGATCCCAACAAGATCAAGGACCCCATGACACTCACTCCTGGTGTCGGGTTATGAACTACTTAGTGGTTAAGAATCTCTGTTCTAGAGTAAGGCTCTACACAGCAGGGCCAGTAAGCCAAATTCAGCCAGCAGCCTAAGAATGTTTTTTACAGTTTTAAATGATTGAAAAAAATTAGGAGAATAATATTTGATGAAACATGAAAATTATAGGAAATTCTTAATCCAGTGTCCATCTACAAATTTCTTTGTGCTCATTAGTAGACCTGAATTACAAAAAACTGTAAATATTTATTTCCTCTCTTGTTATATAAGTATCTATATAATACCCTCAACTTTGCCTCTTGAACCTCACAGCCTAAAATATTTATATCTAGCCATTTATAAGAAAGTTCACCGACCTTGGTTCTAAAGGATTTCAAAAACTAAAATTATCCATCACTTTCTGGAGTAAAGCACCAATTATATATATATATATATATATATATATATATATATATATATATATATATCTCAAGATGTAAATTTAATATTTGTAGCAAGATTCCACAAATTGAAAATATTTGACTTTGTAAACCAATAATGTATTCACTAAAATGTTCTTTTAAATATTTATATTAGGATTCTTAACGATTTGTTTATAGAACAATTATTACTCAGTGACTAAGAATAGGGAAATAGTTGGAATCCTATAAAGGTAAATTTTTAAGAGCCACCACAGATTGCTCTTAAAGGATTCTGAGGCAATGCAATTTAATGCAAAACTATGCCTCAAATAAATTTCTAGTTTGCACACACTTTAGGAATAGTGACTTAACAGGTTATTCCTCAAGCTAGTATAAAGAAATACAAATTAAATGTTATGCCAAATCAATCTTTGTATCTCCTCAGTAGCCTAGATCTATTTGTAGTTACCTCAAAAATATCCAAGATTGGTTACAATTATTGTTAAGTGAATGTAAAATCTTTCAAAATCCTGGCCTAAGGTCAACAGAATAATCGGGGCCTTCCATCTCTGAGTTCCTGTCTAGAATTGAATGATTAGACATTTTCTTTTACAAAAGGGTAAACATTTGATAACAATTTGTTGACTCAATTTTCATACAAGAAAAATAGCATTCCTAAATTTTACTAGCATCACAATATCTTCATTTTACTGCTCATTTGCAAACATTTATATAATACAAAAGGAAACCCCTTTTATGGCCATCATGCATATTTCTATCTTTAGATAATTCCAAAATGCACTGAAATACCTATTTTTAATTTCTATCCAACTTCACTTACACACAGCACAATTGAATAATCTCTCACAGTATTTGCTTGATCGTTTCCACACTCCTTGAGTAATATTCCAAGGGGACTGAAGTGGCCAAAATGCAGGCTGCAGGAGACCCACATAACCTCCAGATTAGTTGCAAGCTGATAGTGGTGTTTATGTGCCAATTGTACTTGTTATTGAGTAAGTCACCATGGCTCTAGAGAGAGCTAAGAAAAAAAAGTTCAGGGGTCAAAAGGGAACCATTGTCCCCACATTGATCTGGCTTTTCTGACCTTATAAATCAGAGAAGTCTCCAAGTAAGAGAAAGCATTGAAGGCAGGCAAGTTAGGTGAAATAGCAATATGTGATTGTGAGTATAAGAGGTATAAAGGATAACACAAACGAGAACACTAGTCGTGGTTCAGAACTACCCATATTTGCTGGAAGTAGAAATACATTAGCAGGCCAGGAACCATAACGGAGTACCTAAACACAAACCAGCATATCACCTAGGAAGAGGGCAAATGATTGACACTTCATAAGCAAGGTAACTTTGACATTGTTCCCAAGGAGGTGAACAGGAAGTGACTTAAAACTTTCTTGGTGATCACCGTATAACAATGGCAATTCAATCGACTTTAGTATTCTAGTAGGAAACAAAGACTATTTTTAAAAAATCAAGTTTGTGGCATGGATTGTAGTGATGGTATCACGAGTACCTGTTTGTCTCCAAAGTCATCAATTTGTATACATTGAACATGTGCAGCTTTTGTGTGTCAATCTTACCTCAATTAAGAGGTTCAAAAAATTAAGTGGTTATCTAGTTTTAACAAGGGGTGTAAACAAAATGTGGGTTTTTGGAAGATAAACAGGAAGAGCTGAACAAAGCAAGGAACCCACAGGAAACCTGGAGACTATGAACATGTCAGTGCAAGTTGTGTTAAAAGTTAAAATTGTCAGGGGTATGACAAACCACCAACATACCATCAAAACAGCACAAACCAAAACAGAACCTTGCATGGCTAATAGAAAAATAGTTCTATGTGGAAAAAAGAAAGGCTGAAAGCTAAAAAATATGAAGAATCAGGTACAAATCAGAAATTAAGGGGACCCGAAAATATTTATCCAACGTCTTAGTTTTGTTACATAATGAATTCCTAGAGGGTAGAGTTTGTTTCTTGATCATCTTTTTATCCACCCTTCACTCATTTAAATACCTGTCACAGGGTATATGCTCAATAAATACTTACTGGATTGAATAAAAATGGATTCCTAAACCATTGATTAACATTTGATTACTAAATATTTGATTTACTAAATAGACCAACCCAATTTAAAAATCAGAGTGCAAAAACAAGTAAAAGTAGTTTCAAAAATGGTGGCAGAGAGATGGAATAAATCCTTCAGTCTTGCTCTCCACTGAGGAAGACTTTAGGCAGATGGCTAGTCCTAAACTCTTTGTTGATAAAGATGTGAAATGCTAGATCAAACAGTATGAAAAGCCCAGGGCATTTTATACATACATACATACATATGTACATACAGGGATCTCAGATATGTGTGTATGTATTTTAAAATTAGGGTGGCTAAATCCATACTAGAAGCTACCTAATTAAGAGTTCTAAAAAAAAAGTGATTTAGTGATACTATAAAAATATGTACTTTTATTACAAAGTGTGTAAATCACAACGTGTATAATCCAGGTGATTAATGAATTGCTAATGTGACTGGTAGCCAGAGTGGTTCAAGAGAGAAGACTATGGAAAGAAGGGGGTACATTAATATTTAAGAGATATTTACAGGATATTAAGGCAAATTAGAAATGTTTGGGGGTACCACTTTAATTATCAGGTGGTGAGGCAACCACAGGTTTGTATATGAGGTCTCCTCTCATTGACAAATTACTGAGCCATATTGAGATTTTCACAGACCCCACCAAACTCCCAGCCATCACCTCATTTGTGATCTACAGCAAGCAATCTCAGGGTAGCTTGCTGTAGATTACACTGTGACCACAAACAGTGAAGCTCACAAGCCACCATGGTCTCATTAGAACCAGGCTCCAACTAACTAGCTAACCAGCCCCAGAGGAGAAGGACCCCAAATAGACGAGATTACGTTTAATTTATCTCACGGGAATATATAAAAGATGATAAAGGGATAATGTTGAGACTTGTGACTATCAAAGAAACTGGGCACTGTAGAAGGTATCATGTACAATTGTCCTCTGTTTGGCTGCAAAAGTGTAGAATTTTTATTCAACTTTTGAAAAAACAGATTTCACAGTGTCTATATTAACAGAAGTGAGGCAAAGCAGCAAAGGGACTGCTAGGGGATTTATTTTGTTTTAACATAAAAGAAGCTTTAAGCTATGTGACATACACAGTCTTAGCAAAAGGCCCGAATAACTAGTATACTTTGGACCAATAATTGCAATGAGTAGCAAATCTAGGATCTGTGGGTTTGAAGTTTAGACTACTGGGTGGGGAAGTAGAGCTTTAAGAACGAAACACACAAATATCTTTTGCAAATTTTACAAACCCATTTTAAATACATTGCTAGGACCCGTCTCAGGGTCTTGGAAGGAAACCATCCAAATGAGCATCCCTAAACCCCTCATGTTAGTCTCAGGGTAAAGTCCACCTTGCAAACAATGTTAGTTGAACAAACAGCTAACATTAGACTTCAGCTGATACACCTAAAAGTAAAATTTTGTCGAATCTTTCAGAATAAATAGTAAAATCTAGATGATTGTGGCATGATAGCATTCTAGGTACTTCTGTAATGTGATTTGGTCAACCTCAATGTGGAAGTTCGCATGATCATGACTTGTAATTATATTAGGAGCATATTAACCTTATAATTACATAATGCCTGTCTTTTCCTGACTTGAATATTTTGCAAAAATAGCTTTACAAAACAGGTAATGTCACCACATCGAGAGTAAAGAATGAAACGCCATCATTCATCATTGCACGAGTAGGTGAACTAAAAAACCTGCTGTAGAACCTTCATTTAAATATATTATAATTTCTGTACTGACCATGAGATTGGTAATTTAGAATACGGATACAGTTTTCTTTTCTATTAAGCCTACAAAATGTCTGGGCCACCTTTTAAAATAATAATTCTTAATAAAAGAGCCGTGACAAAACTACTCCTTTTTATAGAGTAAATATTTCAGTCAATAAACTAAGTTTGTTTGAACTAATAAATTATAACTCTAGTATGAATATTTGTCCTCTTGTTTTCAAGTACTGTATCATTTAACAACTGACTTACAAAAATTAAAAAGTAGGCCAGGCATCCCAGCACTTTGGGAGATCAAGGCAGGAGGATTGCTTGAGGTTGAGAAATCAACACCAGACTAGGCAACATAGTGAAATCACATTTCTATTTCTATTCAAAATCTTTCCTTTTTTTTTGAGACAGAATCTCACTCTGTTGCCAGGCTGGAGTGCATGGTGGTATCTCGGCTCACTGCAACCTCCATCTCCCGGGTTCAAGCGATTCTCCTGCCTCAGCCTCCCACTGGGATTACAGGTGCACACCACCATGCCCAGCTAATTTTTGTATTTTTAGTAGAGATGGGTTTCACTATGTTGGCCAGGCTGGTCTCTATCTCTTGACCTCCTGATCTTCCCACCTCAGTTTCCCAAAGTGTTGGGATTACAGGCATAAGCCACTCTGCCTGGCCAAATTTTTTTTAAAAAAACATTATCTGGGCATGGTGATGTGCACCTGTAGTCTCAGCTACTCAGGAGGCTGGGGCAGGATGATGGCTTGACCCCAGAAGTTTGCTGCTACACTGAGCAATGATCATGCCACTGCACTCCAGCCTGGGCCACAGAGTGACATTGTGTCTCAAAATAAGTAAATAAATATTTTCCAATTTTATCTCTAGTCACTAAGTTTATAAGTAATATAAACCTAGGTACTATAATACGTTGTAGCCCTTTAGTAAAAGAGAAGAAGAAACATTAAAAACAATATTATTCATTATTCATTAATTGGTATATCTCCATTCCTACCATCTATTTGAACTTTCTGTTTTTTTCTCTTGGTTCTGAAGTGTTATATCACCTTCGTTCCTTATTATATTAATGTTAGCTAAACATACAAGCCTGTTTATGAGAAATATATTTGGTAAATAGAATTATAAAAATGATGTAGAAAGGCGGAGAGGGATCCAGGCAGACATCAGATGATTCAATTTGAGATAAAGAAAAACCTGGAGAGGAACCCTTGTTTATGGCCTTCATGGTTTGGAACTCGGTAACTTGGCCACAGGAATACCAGCCATAAATAGCATACAACGGAACCTGATTACTTGGCACACCCCAGTGCAACCCCAAATGTACTGAGTCAACAATCCCTATATAAATAATCAAATGAATACACTCTACTGGGTCAAGTTCACCTGTATGTCAGGATCTGTTTCCATGTGAATCACCACATTCAAAGAGAGAAACTAAAGAAATTTCCCAGGTATTCCTTTAATATGGATATGGACAGGTATAGATATGCAAAAACATCCAAATAAAAACATTTCAACAGCCTATAGTATCATATTCACTTTATAAATACATACACCACATCCAGTAGTGAGAATCTTTCCTCATAACTAAAATTCCAAATTGTAAAAGCGAAATTTTAAAACATTAGCTTTGCTTCAGGGTAATCCACTGTATCTACTCTTTCTAACATTCTTCCACAGTGGTTGTATTTGCCTTCTGATTATGCCAAGGGGATACTTCAACATACTTTTTTGTTGGGAACATCAGAAACAATCTCTCTTAAACTGCATTGAGAAACACTAGGGGGTCACACCTTCTGTTTTACCTGCTGAACTTCCTTAATAAAGCCAACAAAAAGCTTTCAGAGGTGGACTTTCATACCGGCAAATGTCAATTCAGACCTGTTTAGTAGAGTGAACCAACTTGCCTGCTCCGGTGAGCATTCCACCCAAACTGACTAGGTGTGGCTTTTATTCATTGTTCAGTCACACTCAACAGAATCTGTTCTGTAGCTACCATCGCATTTAGGTTGACATTCCCTTTATCTAGGGGCTTATAATAAGCAAACCATATTCAATTTTGCCAAGGCAGATGTGCTCTTCTGGTACCCTAGAAACAGATCAAAGTATTCTTTGTGGAAAGACATGAAGTTCAAGCCAGTGATACAAATGGGTCTTAATATACAACCCTACAAATATCAGCACTGGAAATTTCTTAAACAAAAGCTTGACTATTTTAAAGAAAAGAATCAGATTATTGACTGGGGGTGATTAAAAGGGATAGAGAGTTGTTTTTGGGAGAGTAGGTACCAGAGAAATTAAGTAAAATGATACATTACTTCTGTAATAGTATCAGAATCCACAATAAAGAAAATTTTTTCCAAATCAGACTGGTAAATGATACTTAAAATTGCTCACAGTAGCTCAATTATACCATGCTTACAAAGTGGCTTCCTTAGACCATAGAAGAGGAACATAACAACCATCTTGGGGTTAGATTTTTGTACACATAATAGCTGCAGGAATTAATCATTTATCAGCTCATTGCATCATAACAGCTATCATTAAATAACCTACAAGGTAGAGAAGCAATTTCCAATTGTTGCCTTGGGTCTTCTAAGCAATGCCTTGTATCTTGTAATATGCTATAAAGTGAATTGTACTCCTGTGAATCATATCAGTCATCTTCTCTCATCTGAAGTCTGAAATTACCCGCATCGAAGAAAAGATCAGGAAACGTATTATAACATAGAAAGCATGAAGAATCAAATTAGAAAGCACAAGTGAAGAAAGGCTGGAAAGCAAAATGGATTTCTTATTGGATTCTCAAAAAAGTTACTCCCTATTCTCCAGTGTGAGCCAGCATGATTGATCAATAACACGTGAAGAGTGAGACTTGGAATGGAGAGACTCTAGCAGAGGCTGAATAGAACGGCTTCCCTCAGTACCCCTACTTTACTCCTCTTCTTGCTCACTGATTCCCTGAAACAAGGCATTTCACTAGTACCCTGAAGCTGTCCCTTGACCTTTGAAAAGATAAGTGTTCCAGCTCTGTAGGAAACATTGGGTTCAGGTTTTTGATAATGAAATCTGCATCCTATTCTTTGCTTAGTTTGAAATTGAGACATCCCATGAGAAGCTGAGAGTAGCAACTGTGAGTTAAAATCTCCCTTGCCATACCTTTGACCAACATCTTCCCCCATCCCCTTTCACCCACATCCCCTGGCAACCACCTTTTGACTCTCTGTTTCTATGCATTCAGTTTCTTCAAGATTCCACATACGAGTGAGATCATACAATATTTGTTTTTTCTGTGTCTGGCTTATTTCACTTGGCTTAATGCCTGCCAGGATCATCCATGCCATCTCATTTCACAATGTATACATCTAACAAATCAACATGCTGTACACTTTAAAATATATACAATTTTATTGGCTAATTGTACCTCAGTAAAGCTGGGGGGAAAAATAAAAGCTGCCTTGCTTTATTCCTTGCTCATTCACATTTTCTGTACTTACCAAGCACATTTACTTCTCTATGGTTTTGTTCATAACAATTTTCAGTATCCAAAAGACTTTATCTTCCCTCTGCCCTTAGAAGTAGGGAGAGACTGCGATACATCAGTATGTGAAAGCCCAGAGAAAGAGTTTGTGCAAGGACTTCAACAATGTAAAGAATTACTGAAGGTCAAAGAGGAGCTTTGAGGAGCTTACCTTCTAGGAACTAATTTACCAACATAATTAATCACCATTGAGTTCCAAGGCAAATCTTTTTGGTAAACTAATAGTACAGAACATGAAATCTATTTATTTTACTTAAATCTGTCTAGACATTCTGGAAAAAGAGTATCATCATGGTACAAAACTTTAGTGATTCATCATTGCCTCTCCCACCTGTTTTTGCATTTATCCATAAAGATATATTCACGAAAGTGTGCCATATCCTTGAATTCTGAGAATCAACTTTATAATGAGATGGGCTTTCCTGATAGCAGACTATCCTACTCCCACATTTTCATTGCATCTAAATACTACATACATATTTCAGCTTTCAATATGTTCATTGTAGTCACTGATTAAGTGTGTAACAAATACAGGTAACATAGGCTTTTCACATTTATCCTGTTAATACTTTAAAGGAAGTAGACCAGCTGGAATTAGAATGAGGCACCACTGAGTTAAATGTGAGGCTTCAAGAACTATAGCAGAAAAGGGACAGTTTTCAATTCCCCCTAAGAGATGTAAAAGCAAAATGAAAGTTTATATTTTAAGGCATAGGGACAAGAGTGAATTTTCAATAAAACAATATGAACAGATATAGCTTAATTAATTTCTAAAGGATCCATTTAAACTCACAAGTCCACAAAAATAATAGATACTTGTCTAGAATGACACCTAATCTTATTAATTTTTGCATAGGGAAATCCTGCAGCTAGGATAAGGGAAAGTCACCATCAAGATCATGAGAAATTGGGAAAAACTGAGAAATGGTGATAGGGCAGAGAAGAGAGGGGAGCTAAAATTCAAATGAATGCACTGTGGTACCCTAAATCAGACATTGGAATAGAAGGATAACATTAATAGAAAACCTGGGGAAATCTGACTAAAGTCTGGAGTTTAGTTAATAGTAATGACGTGCAATTCCTGTTTCTTGCTTTTGACAAATCTACCACAGTAATATAAGATTTTAACAGTGAGGAAAACTGGGTGAAGGGTAATACAGGAATTCTTTGTACTATTAATGCGTTTGCAACTTTTCTGTAAATATAAAATTATTTCAGAATAGAAAGTATTTAAAAGCAACAACAGGCTGGGTGCAATGGCTCACACCTGTAATTCCAGCACTTTGGGAGGCTGAGACGGGTGGGTCACCTGAGGTCAGCAGTTCAGGATCAGCCTGGCCAACATGGTGAAACCCCATCTCTACTAAAAATACACCAAAAAAAATTAGCTGGACATGATGGCAGGCACCTGTAATACCAGATACTTAGGAGGCTGAGGAGGGAGAATTGTTTGAACCCGGGAGGCAGAGGTTGCAGTGAGCCCAGATCGCACCACTGCACTCTAGCCTGGACAACAAGAGTGAAACTCTGGCTCAAAAAGAAAAAACAAAAACAAAAACAAAAACAAAAAACAAAATCCCCATCAAACAAGAAAATCTGTTTGAATTAATGTCCTAGAATTCAAAGGTTTCCATGTAATAAAAATAAAAACTCTTCTTATCTTAAAATGTCCCTGCTCCTTCGTCCATATTCTCTTACAAACTGAACTCATGCATAAATGCAGCCAGGCTTTCAATGCAGCACACCTGACTGCTCTCTTCATGTGCACAGCTCTGTAGTGTCAATGAACATACTAGTTTGTGTCCTAAATCCTGTTGCAACTAATTTCCTCAAGTCCCTGCCAGTTTATTCCACTGTAGATATTTATTGGCAATTTTCAAAAGATAGCTATGACTTACAAGTGATGACATTTGAGCGTTCTGGAGCATAAGCTGCATCTGCTGGGCGAACATGGCTGCGGCAGTCTTCTGTTGAATCAGATTGTTTCGCCCATTAATTTCCAGCTGCGTTTTTAAGTGTGGAGGAGGGTGAAGGTACTTGCAGTTCTCACGAGTACACCGACCCTAACAATGAAGAATAGGGAAAACATTTCATTAAAACTATACACAAATAGATACATTTTGAACTCCATTATCTGGGGACGATCTAAGCTCCAAAACTCTTCTTCTTGAATCCATATAAGGCGAGAAACACCCTGAAATTCACTGACAGTCTGTTAATGAAATAATAAATCCCTATGCTTGGCAGCCATTTTGTTCTTTAGGATCCAGAGATAATGGCCCTAGATGATCTACACTTGCATGATGGAAAACAAAGTGTATTTTGGATTCTCAGCAAATCCAATGTTTTTTTTATTGATGTTAAGCACTTTCAAGACAGGATAGTATGTCAGTTCTGTGGAACCAAACATGCTTTTGGTGTCACCTAAATGCTGGCATGGCTGCTAATTATGTTTACTACGTAGCAGCAAAGGATGTCGCTGGACTAGTTGTTGATCACATTGTCACAATGTGACCCATTACTGTGTTTTACTCATGAGCACTATACAAAGAAGCTAATGAGTCTCTCTTATTTGGATTACCAGGTCCACCATAAACCTTTCAAGGAAGCACAACTGCAAACAATTCTGTTTCCCACAGATGCTAAGATTCTTTACAGTACATGAGGTTATTGGGGGAGGGGGAGGTGGGGAGCAAAAGGGCAACATTTTTTTGGATGGAAGAGTGCAAGCTGCTAGGCCACCTGAATTCCCAAGAGAAAAATGAGTTTGTTCACCAAGTGTTTTCATTCAACACATGCTATGCGTCTTCCTTATTTATGATGCCTACATAATTTATGCAATCACTTCTTCATCGTTTAGTCATCTTGTTATTAAAACATTCCTATAATTTCATTGAGAATCAAGACATGTCCTTCAAAACTTTTCTAGAGCTACATATAATGCAAACCCAGATGGACTGCAACTGCTCGTTTTAAATATTAGATCACTAGGACAAGGTGGCTCTATTGTTTTAACTCCTCTGGCAAGAAGCTGGGTATAACTTAAAAGGCAGTGTGAGAAATTAAAAGACACCATTGTTTTCTGTGGAGTTAGTCCTTTTGTTTTTCCCAATGCTCAATTTACATTAAATTAAATTAAAATGATTTATAAAATCAAATATCTTAGTTTTATGTACTTTTATATTTCTATGCAAATCTCGGAGAAATAATAATTTATTGGTAGGATAAGTTAAGAATCGTATTAACCTAATCCTCCTAAATTCTCAAAAGTAGCCTAGGAATAGCTGTGCAATTTCAACATATATAATGAATGTAAAGAGAACCCTGTGTGTGCTAAATCACAGTAATAGGGCTCTTTTCCCCATAAACCTACCCCCGAGAGAAACCATTAGCTTCTTTTTACACCCACCAACGTGAAGCAAGACAGAAATTGACAGAGATCTTTAGTTCCTAGATTCTCCACTCCCCATCTACAAAACTGAGGTGATCAGGCTCAGAATTAACAGCTGATGGAGGCAGTGGCACTTGGTGACTTTTGCAGCCAAACATGCTAGTTTACTCTTCTACTTCAGGGTTTCTCTTCCTCTTCCCACATCCTAACATTAAAGATTTCCCTAAGGCCCAGTTCTAAATCCTCTTGCTCTCCTCTCTAACGTCTTTTCCCTGGAGAAACTAAGTTTTTTCAAAGTTTCAAATATTTCTACAATTGTTTGGATCTTAAATCTCTATCTCTACCCCTGACCGCCTTTCTGAATTTCAGTCCTTTTTATTATCAATTGCAGCTGCATTTGGAGACCCTGCCGCCTAACCGGATCTAAATAACTTACTCCTGACCCTCCTTCTCCTTTGACTATTTTTCATCTTGCTGCATACTCCAGTTAGGGCCACCACTCAAATTCCTATGCGTTGGGGTAGTTTGACAGCAGTAGTGAGAAAAGAAATTAGGCAGCTGCTGAGCAGCATTGCTTAAGGATTGCAGAGCCACCCAGATAGCTTGTTTAGACAATTAGCATACACAAGCATAGAACACAATTTGTAACTCCACTGCAAAAAAAAAAAAAAAAAAAAAAAAAACTACATAATGAAGAGTGTCTTTCATATTCAGGAATTCCAAACATTAGATAAGTTAAAGAAAATAAAGAAAAAAGAATAATTGGAATTTCACCATTGGTTACAATTTAGTTTTAATATCATCTACACTGAATGTAATCAGAGGGAGAAGAAGGGAGGGCGAGAACACACTGTATTTGGCATATTTCCTGCCAATATACCGATAAAGAAGTGAACATGCCTTTGTGCTTTTATATTCTTTACATAAAGTAACTTATCTTAAGCTTTTTCTTAGAAAACAATGAGAGTTTAGCAGAGCAAAAACAGTACACAGAAATAGAAAAAAGAATCACTTTTAAAAATTGTATCAAGTTGGGCTATAAAACTAAAATACAGAATACAAGGCAGCATGAGATTTAAATAAAAGTATTCATCTTAGTTATGAGATTTTACTTGATTTATAAAGCTTCTATTTTGAATGACAGAATCCATAATTTAATTCTATAACAATGCAAATGCATAGCAACATCACCTTACCAGAAACTGCTGTTTATGTTCAAGAAAGCTTATAAAATAAAAAATCTGCATTCTCTATCCAAGCAATAGATGAGGAGACCAAGTAATTTAATATCTATGTTATCTGTGGAATACAACATTTCAAAAGAAAACTATACCCCTGTTTTTTCCAAGACAACTTTAGAACTCAGGGTAATATATTTATACGCACAACACTTGGTGATAATAAATCTCCTCTACATAGTGTTCATTCTTCAAGAGGCCCAAACTTAATTATAGGCCAAAATACTTTAATTGGTGTTTGGGAGAGAACAAACTTGGTTTTTGACATCTGTTAACACTTGTTTTTTAATCCGTTGTATGGAATTAAGGCTTTGGTAAAGTATGTAAGTTTGAGATGGAGTGAGGATTAGGGAGGGACTCTCCCAGTCAAGCAGGTAATCATCTATTGTTTCTGTCCTTTGGAAAATCAATAACTCTGTACTAGGAAGGTTCCAATGTTTTCCGTAGGCCACCTAAGCACTCTGAGTGGGCCACAAGGTACCCTATCACACTGGGTCTATAACAGTTTGGTGTGATAGCCCAGCAGCCATGTTGGCTCTGAAAAATCACCCTTCAGGTTTTCCTAGCGAAGTCAGTGGTGTCCCAAGCCCTCCTTCTTCCAATCTAGACCCATAGGTTCAGAATTAGCACACACTAGTGCAAAGTATCAGGCCCTGTCTTAAACGGCTCTGTAACTGTACCTATGACAGTCGCCACCTTCTGGCAGAGCAGGCTATGTACTAAAACCAGCAGCTAAGGGGAGTCAGGACAGGAAAATCAACTCTCTCCCCCTCCCATATACAGTCGAGATTAAAGAAACGTTGACGAGACTAGAGTGCAAGCTCATTTATGCTTGCCTCATTTTCCCTCCTTTTCCATTTCCTTTGGGGCTTAAAAAACATGTCATTCTCATCTGGTCTTTCACTGTGTTACTGAGTAAAGAAAATGGCAAAGTGATTCAATAGGAAAGTGATTATCTGCTGAAATAAGTGCTAGTACACCTATGAATCATATGAATCTTCCAGCTCCCCTTTCCCATTGACTGTCTTTGAAAAATGCACTCAAAAAGCAGCAAGAAGAGGGTGAAAATAGCCGATGACATTTCTGAAGTACATCTGCATCAAGAAGTTGATGACAGACAAAGGGATACGTTGTAGAACATGTATAAAGCCTCCCAAATTCAATCTATTGCCTTTTTCCTACCTTCAGGCTTCTCCCAAATGAATACAAAGCCTTTGACTAAGAGAAAAAGGTATAATTGTAGAGATTCAAATCCCACCTATGTCTAGGGAGTTATGAGAGTCACAGTTTGTCAGACACAAGACTTCCCATGCACTGGGTGGTAGAAAAACCCTGGGAAATGTACTTTATGTTCATGAGAGAAAGCCCTACCATACATCAGAATAAGAAAAGGAACCTGGTAGGCTGCAAATTACCCTTTGTCAGCCACAGTATCTTAAGAGAAACAGCTGTTTGCAGAATGACTTGCTTCGTCAAATACATATGGAGTTATATAGAAAAAAAAACTCCTAAATATTCTCTCTCAAATACAATTATAACTGGATTACTTTTCAAATACATAATCTCACTGATCTGCTAGACTGCCAAGAGTTAAAAGTTAAATGTTCACTCAAGGAACCCAACAGATGATTTGTTCTGTGAAGAAAAATGCTGTTATTCCATTTTAATCATCATGTATTAAATGAAAAAGTCTGATGATAGTGCCCCACTGTAACATACTTACATGCATAGACATGGCTTCTCAGAGGAAGTAACAGTGATTTCAGAATTACAAATCATATGTACCAGTTTGGCTAGATCCTGAAAGCATCACAGATTTATTTATTTATTTATTTATTTATTTATTTTTAATTTTACTTTAGGTGTATACTATATCCAGCATTTCTCCCCATGTCATCCCTCCCCACCCTCCCCACCCCCGCTGTACCTCCCCTACCCCGCCCAACTGCCCCCAGTGTGCATCACACATTTATTAAAGCTAGGAAAAGCCTGAGTCAAGATCAACATGCAATGAGTTATTAGCCAGATATTAGCATACTACTGGCAAATTTCCCACCTTCTACCTTTTAGAATTCTGTCTTTACAAAAATGGATAATCTGCATCATTTTCTCCTCTGAGTATTGTATCATCTATAAATGTTGGCATAAATGCACAACACGCAGACTTAAAATTCTGCATACTTTAAATGTGAGATGCAGGCAAGAAATTTAGGGAAAAAACTCTTTAATAAACCATTTCCTAAATATAATGAAGGCAAAATTAATGAGGCTGAACGTCGATCCCCATGGGGAGTGCTAGCTAAGTACCCGCCACCATTGCAGCCAGCACTGTACCCACCTTCTTCATATTGTCCCAACTCTGTTTTCTTGACACAGCCCATACACACATACACAGGGCAATGACTTTGGTGCAAACCAAATAGTAAGTCTGAATAGGCGAGAAGCTGGGAGGAGAGCAGAATGATTTTCTTGCCTATCTGCCTCCAGAGAACTTTTACATTTTGATCTCCCAATGACAAAGGGAGTACTGGGCTCTACAATCACACTTTTGTTCTGAAATAGCCTACTAAGATAATTTGATTCCCAGGATGGAAACAGTTTAGGGCTGAATCTGATTGTAGGGAACATCTTGTGCACTTTTATCTTACAGAGAATGTGAAGGCCAAAGGGATGAGGTGACTTGTCGTAATTCATAAGCAGCTCGGTAAGCACACAAGCCAAGTTTCCAGACTTTCACTACCCAATATGGATTCTCAGTTCAAATGGCTTTTCCTCTGTAAAGATTTTCCTGGAACCATCTCCCCACTCCTGCCCCCATTTATCTCTCCCTCCTTTGTGCTTCCAACTGCACCTTGTACTCAGTTTTATCGTAGCTCTTATCGCAGTGCACATCAATAAATTGTTTACATGCTTGTCTCCTCTATTAGACTTTGAGCCAGTATAAAGGCAGAACTACATCTTCCTCTTCTTAAGTCTCCAGGGATGTGTGTGTGCGCCTGATGAATAGTCACCCCTCCATACACGTTTGTTGAACTTCATGATAATTTTATAGGGCATAACACTAAGTCTGCCTTAGCAGCCTAAATGCTTCTCTTGCTATTTTCTTTCATAAGTTCTTTCTTCTCCCTCCAAGAGAACAATAGTCAACACATGACTGAGGCTGCTCCTGGCTGTCTGTTCCAAAGGAACCGTTATTCTATTCAGGTCCAGAAAATAGCTAATTCCTAATTTATTTTTCCTGTGAATATAGACCCTGAGGAATATGTGGCCATCATAGCTGAAGCATCCTGGTAATTTAGTATAACTTAACCAAAAGTGACATGACTCCATAAGACCCACAAACACAAACTCTGGTCTGATTCCAAGGGGTCTCTGGCCACAAAGGCCCTCAGGATATAGGGCCCCACCGGATGAATAAAGGAGCCAGCAGCAGATCCATATCTAATCAGCACCTGGGCCTGCCCAGGAAGGCCCTGCATTTCCAGGGTCAGTTTAGAAAAAAACTGCGTTCTCCAACTGCCCCACCCCCATCCTGAATTTCTCTGAACAAGCCGCAAGTCAAATTCCCTGAAGCTACTAAGACAAAGGTGGCTTTAGGAAAATCACAGCAGGTGGGGCCTTCTTGTGGCTCTCTAATGCATATGCCGTCTTACAAGAAAAATGTTTTCGGCTTCCCTTCATGACCCACGCTTAGCTTCATGTACGTTAAACATTTATTTTCAAATGATCATGAGCTTGATCTTTTGCTTTGAAATTTTTTGAACAGCAAATAACAATAAAAATCCCAGAAGCTGTTAACAGTGAAAGCAAGCCTGCCTCACTAATACCTTAAATCTACTTCCTGCCCTCTCCCACCCCACTTACACACTTCTTACCACGGCTCTCATCGAATACCGTCCATCCCTGTAGAAAAATATTAACTGAATGACTAGTCAATAATAAGCTCATCAAAAACGCATCATCTATTTACAAACCCAGCCAACCAGAATAAAATTAAAATCCAAACATAACGAAGCACATTGGTACCAAATTATCAAAAGTCGGAAGGCATTCCTGATGCTCAGTATTCCTAGACGCTGTCTTTAGATTAGCTGATAGCTGCCAACACAAAATGTCATCAAAAACGGAACAAATGGGAGAGAAAAAGTAATGGTACTCAGTTTGTTACTCCAAGAAATGAAACACGCGCAAAATCACATAACTTCAAAAAGCTCCTTCTACATGAACTTCATTAAGAAACAACATAAGGAGGTATTTCTGACCCATTGGTCAAATCTCCGGCTCCTAGGGTTCTTTACCTCCTTTTTCTGGACACCCCATCCATTCACTTGCCACAACGATTTAGAAGCCAGGACAAAGAGGGTACCAGTTGCTTGCCCCCTTCGTTCCCCGGCTTGGGCTTCTGCTTAGGATCCTCTCTAGAGATGCCAGGTTTATCAAATAAAAATGCAAGACTCCCAGGTAAATTTGAATTTCAGATAAACAGTGAATTTTTCTTTTTTAGTATAAGTATGCCCCATACAATATTTTATCGGCAGCCCTCTCCCACTCTGTTTCTACCTTGATGAGTTGAGCTCAATAAAGGCAAATCCTTGAAAACCCATTTTACCTCTTTACCTTAAGATTCTTAGCAGCCCTCTTTATGAAATCAGCCCAGGCTCTCTCAGGCCTTCATCTGCCCGGAGTAAAGTAGAAGGCACTCTCAGCCCCAGCTTACCTGATCAGCTGCAAGGAAATTTAAGGAAGTTGACTGTAAGAGACAGCAATTTTTGATCCATAGCTCCTCCCACCAAAAGCTTCACACGGCTCGCTACCCTGGCAGCCACTCCACCTTCCCACCCACTGGTGGCGCAACAGTATATTTAAATACCCTCGATGTCCACTGGAGCTCCCCCTTTAGGCTAGAATGAAGAGGGGGATGGTGTGTGACCAACACCTGCCTAACATGTAACTCCAAATTTACACATAGATTTTTGAGTATATGAAGTGTTACATAAAGATAAGGCTTTTAAGATTTTTAAGGCTTTTAGCTGTGTGTGCAGATGTGAGGGGTGGTTAACCTTTTTTTTTTCCTTCAGCCCTGCCTTCATAGAGCTTATGTGTGCATATAGAAACAGAATGCTAAGCAGTCAAAAAGTGCCGGAAAATGACCGCTTAGCATTATATTTCTATATGCACACATAAGCTCTATGAAGGTCCAGATTCAGAGCATGCAGATGAATAGCCATTATTTGCATAGATATCTTTTTCAGTCAATCCTTGATTACTCACATTAAAAGAATGCAAAGTAGAGAGGTATGGCTAATTCTAAAGAACCAAATAATATATTTGAGAAAAATGGCAATCCATAATAGCCTCACATTACAATCGTGAACATTTAAGCAATTGCTAGACACAGTCCTGAATTTATTTTTTCATTAAGAATGCAGACGCTTTCATTGGAATGATCAAAGATTAAGAATTAGTAAGGTCAGAAATAATAAAATTGTACTGCTCTGGGGAAGTTTATATGTTTATGGACATATCATAGAAACATCAAATGGTAAAGCTAGAAAGGCTCTTAGAGATCATTTAGTCCAGCATTTGCCAGAGTGTGTACCACAGACAACTAATCCCAAGACAGGAACCTCAAACGCTGGATTCACTGGTCAGTCGAGTATAAGATATGTCACTTTATATTCCTCTCTTGCATGCTGACTATACACAAGAGTATGATGAAGGCTCTCACATGTCCTAAAGTAAAGAAACCTAGTTACCTTTGTTAACCCAGCATTTCCCAATATTGTTTAACTCAGAAACCATGCCCCCGTTTTTCATGATATTCCCGTTAACATCTCTCTTTAGTGTACCCTTAGGAAAATGCTGATCTAATCGAACTTCCTCATTCTATAGGTAAATAAACTAAAGCTTAAACCAAATTGTATGGTGTTTTGCAGGTTAAGTTAGTTTTCCTTCATACTTTCATTTTGATTTCTCTCTTAAATAGAAAAATAGAGTGAACTCCCAAAAAATGGCTTTTCTGTTGAAATGACATTTTGCCCATCCATGATCTCCCAAAAGCTAACAAGATGGATATTTTCCTATGATTGCAAAGTAACATCCCACAATCATCTTCCCAACACCCCTTTTCAAAGCTGTAAGTTTCATCAGATCTTTCCAAATGGTTGCCGTGGCTTTCTTCTTTCATTTGAAGGCTTTAGTCAAGCAACTTCTGAAGTAAGAACATCAAGCCTTCTCTGTCTAACTGGCTTTCCTACATTGTGACTTCTGCCCCCTGAAACCATGCTAATTATTTTAGGCTTTCCATGACTTAAGGCTCTCAAGTGAGTTTTTGCTGTACTGAAACCTGGGAAGTCAGAATGTATTGGGTAATCTCCTCAACTCCAAAGGGTTTTAGTTTTGCACTAACCTTAAACCTTGGGGTTTCTACTTGACAAAATTAAATTTCCTGTCTCTAAGTAAAATGAAAAGTTTCAAAGCAAAATTTAATTTGCAAAAATATCTTACAAATGTATGTGAAGAGTATATAGTGAGAAAGGCACTGATTATTTCTCAGAGTTAAACAATTTATCTTTGCTGGACTCAGTGTGCTGCTCAGAATGAATTAAATAATTATGTCTTTATAACCAGCCACATAGCTCTCCACTCAAACTTTATACAAAGGATAGATATAGCTATTGGTTTACCTCTGCATTTTTAAATTAGGGGTATAAAGATGAAAATCAGTTCCTCTTTTGTTAAACATGAATCTTCTTTCAGATAAAGAAATGTAAAACATGGTACCAAAATGGTTGTTTACAGGGTGAAATGGTTGTTAATCAGTGTGAAATTATGTTTCAACCCCCCAATTAAGCCAAATGTCTCCACTTTATAATAAGCAAAAGTGGAATTTCCATGTAGAAAGTTTTTACTTGGTGATATGGACTGCCATTAAAATACTTTTGAGGCATGGACTAAGTTTATGTTTTGTTAGGGAAAATACATATTTCATCACCAAAAGTTCTACTGAAACCTTTGTGCTAACTTGTTATTAAAATTGCAGGCAGTAGGCAACTGTTGGTGCAAATGTAAATTAGCACAGCCACCATAAAAAACAGTATGGAGGTTAAACCAAAAACAGAACTATGATATGCTCCAGAAATCCCATTGCTGGGTATCTATCCTAAAGAAAGGAAAACAGTATTTCAAAGAGATGTACCCCTGTATTTACTACAGCATTATTCACAATGGCCCAGATATGGAATCAATTTAAGTTTCCATCAACGGATGAATGGATAAAGAACATGTGGTACATTACACAATTGAATATTATTCAACCACAAAAAAGAACAAAATTCTGTCATTTGCAACACCATGATGGGAACTGGGGAACATTATGTTAAGTGAAATATGACAGGCACAGAAAGATCAATACTGCACGTTCTCACTCATATGAGAGTTAAAAAAACAAACAAACAAAAAACTGAACTCATGAAGATAGAGAGTGGACTGATCATTGCCAGAGGCTATAAAGGGTAGTGAGAAGGAGTTTATAAAGAGGGGATGGTTAATGGGCACAAAATACAGTTAGATAGAAGGAATAAGTTCAAGTATTCAGTAGCACAATAAGGTGACTATAGTTAATAACAATTTATCGTATATTTTAAAATAACTAAAAGAGTAGGATTGGAATGTTCCTAATACAAAGAAATGATAAAGGTTTCACGTGATGGATACCCCAATTACCCTGATTTGATCATTACACACTGTATGACTATATCAAAATATCACATGTATCCCATAAATATGCACAATTATTATGTTCCCATAATAATTATTAATTAAAAATAAAACAAAATTGTATGTAGTTTAGAGTATCAGGCAAATTCCCATAGAAAATTTCAAACTCTAAATGTATCGTGTATTTAAGTGGCATTTTTAGCCAAGTGATTCTTTCAAAAAGCATCTGAAAATTAGGCCAACTTACTGTTTGCTTTTGTTCTACAGACATGAAAACAAGGTATTGATACAAATGTTTTCTCTTATAAAATAAAGATCCATTGTGCCTGTCCTGACTATCTACCAAGTATGTTAAGTTTCCTCCAAAATGTAACTTTCATTTTGGATGAAATGTTTCAGAGATATGAACACAATTGACAAAGCTCTAATGAAACTGCTGAGATTTCTTTCTTTCTTTTTTTCTTTCTTTTCTTTCTTTTTCTTTCTTTCTTTCTTTCTTTCCTTCCTCTTTCTCTCTTTCTTTCTTCCTTTCTTCCTTTCTTCACTCTCTTTTTCAGATATGTGTCTGTGTCTTAAAATGTTCCTCTTCCAGTCGAATTTAGTAAATACAGCAACCTTAATGAAGCTCACTTCTGCTTCCAGTGAGCAGTTAATATTTAATGATGATGAAACTGTTCCCAGTATTTAAAGAACTAAACAAGGCCCTCCACAAACAATGTAACTAAAAATGGGGTTAAAGAAAATAGTGATAAAGGGAGGCTTTTTGCTTTAAAATAAATCAATGTTTCAACCATAAATGTCTCATGGCCTTACGGAGAAGAAGTTGAAATATGACCACTGCCAAAGGATGCACAGCTCCACACCCAAAGCAAGGAAAAAATAAAGCAAAGAACAGAGAGTTAATTAGTTACCTTCAAAATCTATGAACTGTACTCCTTTAGTCAATTTAAACAGCTGGAACAAGACTTATTAGAAGAGTAGCACATGTCTAAAGATGTAGTGTTCATTAAAAATGTACATCCTCTATATTAAGCACGAAAGGATTTCTGGGGTCATTCAGGCCATGGTGATATTCTAGTCAGTGCCTTTTAATTAGTGGAATCCTTATTTTGGTGAGAAAAAATAAATCTACTCTAGCTCAGTTGTACTTTCCCTCAAAATCAAGATAAAATCAGAAAACATGTCTTTTTGAAAAAATAAGTCAGTTTATATCTGTTAAATAAGGTAAATCAAATTCCACTCTCAAAGATTTTGACAAAATGGATAGAGTGAAAGAAACGAGATAGTATAAAACATCAGGGTGCTAATCTTTTTCTACTAAAGATAACTGGAGTATTCATTTGGTTTTACATTGTTTCATGTTTTGCATTGACTTGTTATACTAGACTCTTGCATATAAAGTCAAATGACCTTTTTGATGTTAACTAATTCAAATCACTTATGCATAAGCTGCAGATATTATATATACAGCTTTAGCTCATGTTACTTGGCATGAGACAGTTGTTGATACACAGACACCAGGTTGAGGCTCCCATAAAATTATATTTTCTATTAATATCATGAAAGTAGTCATAAAAACAAAACTGATCTCAGAAATTTTTTAGAATACTGTAAACTGGTTTCCAGTTTTTCACACCATGTCCACCTGAATATTAATGGCTAACTTTATTGTAGATTTACCATGTGCCAGGCATTGTTCAAAGTGCTTTATATGCATTATCTCATTTAATCTTCACAATTGAGGAAACAGGGCACTAAGAAGTGAAGAAGCACGCCCAACCTGACATAACTAATAAGTAGCAGAGCTAGGACTTGAACCCATGTGTTCTATGGTCCAGAGCTCACACTCCATCAGGATACTTTGCTTCATAATACTGTGACAGTTCTAAATAGAGGAATGAACTGGTTCAAATATTTATACTGTCTGGCCCACCACTTTCCTGCTAAGATTATAACAAAGACTACATATCAACTGACTGTTAGGTATGTCCAGACATCAGTCAGTAGCCCAAATTTATGGCAACTTTATTTTGTTCAGAACCTAGGGATCTCGGATGACTTGAGAATGAATAAGACAAGGTAACTGAATGTTGTTGTTGTTGTTGTTTTTAAGATAGGGTCTCACTCTGTTGCCCGGGCTGGAGTGGTGGCACTATCACATCTCACTGTAACCTCAACCTTCCCAGGCTGAGGTAATTCTCCCACCTCAGCATCCTGAGTAGTACAGATGCACACCACCATGCCCAGCTAATTTTTGTATTTTTTGTAAAGACGGGTTTCCCTATGTTGCACAGGCTGATCTGGAACTCTTGGGCTCAAGTGATCCACTTGCCTCTCAAAGTGACAGGGATTATAGGCGTGGGCCACTGCACCTGGCCTTAGGAAACCAAATGTTAGAAACAGCCTTCCATAATTCCTGAAGCAGAACAATTAGCAAAACATGTTATCTCTTAACACAGTTTTTAGTAACTGTTTGCACAGTAGCATTTTGCTGGTTGGTTTGGGAGAAGCAATGTCCAATTATCAGGAGTTGGGTCATGTGGACTTAAGCATAAACGGCCATGACCTGACAAAAGTAACAGTCCAGCAATATACCATGGAGACTGAGAACCAATGGAAGTAGGACTCAGTCAAAGAGGTGGTCTGTGCACTTCATGACTATCATCACTACTCTAAGAGAATAATCTTTTAAAAACACCATAGTGCCATTCAGAATCAAGTTTACTCAGATGACAAGTGAGTGCTGTCGGTTCGACACTATCACAAAGCAGAGAAAGTCTCCAGATGATGAGAAAAGATCAACCTTAACACAAAATGGTACAAAGTGTTCTTCTGAGCATTTCATTCCCCTAAGGACAGAGGCAAACAAGAATGTACATGAACTGAACACATCACTACCCCACCGAAAGCTCAGTTTCAGTGGAGGTTTTAGTTAAATGACCGTAAAGTAGATATATTTTGAGATACTGCAAAATAGAGGTGATGATCTGTGGGCTTGGGCACTAGGGTTTGACTTTTTCAGTGCTTTAAATGTACAAGTTATGTTTCTTTCCCTTCTTTTCTTTATTGTCAATTTATTTTTGGTTAAGTAAACATTATTCACAAAATAAAACCAAAGGGCTTCAAATACAAATTTTAATATGTGGCTGCATCATGTAAACATACCAATAAAATAAACACATCAATTCTAGTCTACAATTTATCATTCAGGTTTCTCTACAGCGTTTTAAAATGAAGTGTTACAGACATTTTGATGATAATACTAGATAATCTGCCTGTTATATAAAACGTGAGCCAGGCATGGTGGCTCATGCCTGTAATCCCAACACTTTGGGAGGCTGAGGTAGAGAATTGCTTGAGCACAGGAGTTCGAAACCAGCCTAGGCAACATGGGGAAACCCTGTGTTTACTAAAAACAAATAAAGAAAATTAGCTGGGCATGGTGGCACATGCGTGCTGTCCTAGCTCCTCAGGAGGCTGAGGTGAGAGGATCACCTGAGCCCGGGAGGTTGAGGCAGGATACAGTGAGCCATGATCCAACCCAGGCAATGGAGTGAGACCCTGTCTCAGGAAAAAAAAAAAAAAAAAAAAAAAAAAAAAGTGACCAGACAACTGAACATGGAGAATCCAAAAGTGTACTTATACTTCTAAACACAATATAATAAGGAAAATAATAACAACAACAAACAAATCCACTGTTATAAGAATCAACTGTTTTGGAAGCAGGTCACAGGTTGTTCATACTCTGACCTCTAATGTATCTGTTCCCAAAGAAGAAATGAATTTAAGTTTTAATAGGAATACAGTGTTTTATTAGAAAGAGTGCTAAGCTGAGATTCTAGTGCCCTGAATTCTAATTACTTTTAGATCATCGGTAAATTATTTTCCAATTGTGTTAACTTTTCTAGAAATAATTCCTGCCCCTACATGCTTCCTACATGCTTTGAAGGGAAAAAGGAACAAAGCAAAATTTAGTAAGTTTGAAAGAAAAATCAGTACAAAATGTCAAAAATATATTTTTCTTTATTAGTTCTTTACAATAGAACTAAAATATTTTCTGAGAATTAAGTATAAAAACTCTGACAGATTATAACTACTTTATTTTACCTCCCTAAAAGAGGTAATATATTATCATAGAGTAATTACCAATTATATGAGTAATATAAATTACTATGTGCCTAGGGAGGGAATTTATATATGGATAATGTTAGAAAACTGAGGACACTTCTCTTATTAGAACTGGATATTATTGTTAAATAATTGCTGCTCCCACAACTTAGTGGTATTCTAGGTGAAAAGGCAGAGGATAAAGAAGCAGACCCAAGCTTTAATTTCATCCTTATAAATAACTAAAAGGAGAAAAGAATTATTGCTCCTTTTTCTTTTTAAGTGGTAATAAGCCAGTGCCTACTTAGGAGACTAGTTTATCTAGTCAAGAGACACTCTTTTACCATCACAAGTTTAAGATTTAGCATAATGTACATCCACTTTAAAATCATAATGAATAAAACATTCAAAGACATTTGTATTATATAAAAAAGCACAGAGCATCACACTCTAGTTGGTACTATTTTTATTCTAACTTTGCCATGGGTACTGCTATATTTTACTTATAATATATATTAAAACAATAAAAAGAAACCAGGCAAGACATTTTTTTTTCCTGGTAAGTTAGAAAGACAAAGCCAAATAAGAGATTGTAAAAGATGTTAAGGGTGCTTAAAATATTAAAAAATAATTGTGGCTAAGTGATTGTAAATATCATTTAAATAAATTGGCAAAATAATAAAATTGAATCTCGTTAGAAAACCGTTTATAAATGTTGGAGCTAATTTTTCATTTTTCTTATTTTTCATCTTAATAGGCTAACCTTATGGAAGTGAAGATTGACTCATATAAGTGTGAAATGTCTAAATATGCTCGTGTGTGTGTGTGTTTATATATATACATAGACACATCGTTTTGCTTTCACACTTGCTACTATGAAATTTTGAATGTCCATGTGTGGCAGCTATTAACACCTACAATAAAGCCTTTGCAGTACAAAAAAGTTACTAATCCTTTCAAAGGGTTATAATAAATAAATAATTAAAACAACTTCATTTCTTTTGGGTTCCACACATTTAGACACCAGCATGATTCTTGGCCAGTCACCTCTTATGTAATATTCTATGACAAGTTTCTCTATGCTCCACAAAGATAGGGTTCTGTGATCAAAGGATTTAGAGAAATTCTTGGGTTAAACAGAACTAAACTGCTGTCTTTCATGCAATACCTCTCAGAGCCTTTTCTCAGCTAAAAAGCAATGTGATGCTCCTTGGAGGGAAAATATAATAGGTATCCCAAAGAAACATAAATCTTCCAGAACAGACATCATTTTCCTTCCAAGAGATCTGAATATATATCAAGAAAGGGCCGTTTGGACAAGTGATGAGGAAGGAGAAGACACTGGAGAAACAACACAGAGTCCTGAGAATTCTGAAGCTTTAAAACATCATCCTTTGATCCTGGAAACCATCATTCTCAGCAAACTGACACAAGAGCAGAAAATCAAACACCGAATGTTCTCACTCATAGGCGGGTGTTGAACAATGAGAACACATGGACACAGGGAGGGGAGCACTACACACCGGGGTCCGTTTGGGGAAAATGGGGGAGGGACGGGGGGGTGGGGAGGTGGGAAGAGATAGCATGGGGAGAAAGGACAGATACATGCGAGGGGACAGAAGGCAGCAAACCACACTGCCATGTGTGTACCTATGCAACAATCTTGCATGTTCTTCACATGTACCCCAAAACCTAAAATGCAATAAAAAATTTAAAAAAACCCCACATCATCTTTAATCGACATCCTGCTAAACCAATTATGGTTTTCTCTAAATTAATGGTTCCCAAACTTCACTGTTTGCTCAAATCACCAGGAGAGTTTCTTCAAAGGCAAAGTGCCAGGCCTACCCCCAGAGTTTCTGATTCAGTAGGTGTGGGTGAGGTGAGAATTTACATTTCAAATATGCCCAGGTGAAGCTGATGCTGCTAGTCCATTCATCACACTTGTGAGAACCCCTTCTCTAAGGGAATACTGTCCTATCCAACAATGGATTAAGTTATTTGCTAAGCATTTCCTTATGGTACTGATAATTCCATTTCCAAAAGGTCATATTGAAGAAATTTGGACATCTTAATTCCACATCTCTGACATCAGTAATGGTATTAGCAGTCACGTAAAAGAAGGCCAGTTCAGGTCATGAAAAAGGATTGGCCTTCTCAAAATCTATTCTACTACTCCTAGGAAACACATTCATTTTCTGTTTACAAAGTAGGGCTATTAGTTATGATGGTGAGTATGTATGTGAGAGCTCTGTATTGTATGTTGCTTACATTTGTTGTATAAACATTTCCAGAGTGTTTTTGAAATGTTTGCTATGTACCCAAATTTAAACAAATATAGGATTCTTTATAAACTGCTCCTCAGCTCTCCAATAAACTCATACCTTTACTGACTGCAGAAATCCCAGTCATTCGAGAACATTACCCCTTCTCCTCATCCCTAAAAAAAAAAAGATACCTAGAAAAAAAACAAGCTAAAGGGAGGAAAATACTTTCCACATCGATTAGCCAAACAACCCAACGCTGAACACAGCGTTTCAGCACAGATGATCGAAAGCTGAAGTATCAATAGATTACTAAACCTCAAAACAAGCACTGAATACAAGTTCAATTGCACCCTGCGGCGAAGCAGTAAGGAAAAAATACATCTCATACAACTCTTTCTCTTTTTTTCCTAATGAAAAAAAAAAATAAATGTCTAAGGAGTTTCAAGTATTTGTTATTTATTCCTTTCTGTTTTACAAGTAGCCCCAGCTGCATTTGGTTTACTTGTGAGTATCACTGGAAGCCCATTTTAAACTGAGGCCCCCAGTTAACCATACTGGAATGGCTGGAATACACGTCCACATGAAAATCACTCAGATAGCCTTCTAAGCTGCAGATAAGAAATTTAGAAATAGAATTAGCCCCTTCTGTTGTTGACTTGCTCTCTTACTTCTTAGACAATTACATTTTTCTCACCAGCCTTCGAAATGACCTTCAAGAAAGATATTTTTGCAGTAACATTATTACAGTAAGTGTAAAGACTGATATAATGGAGAGGGTAGAACAATGGAGATAATTGTATCAAAAACTTTAAAATTCTAGACTAAGGTTAATTGCTGCAGCTGGGCCCAAAACATAGCTGTGAGCTTTCTGGCAACCACAGTAAATAGGAAAATGCACTGAATTGCATTTGTTCCTGTTGCCTGATAAAATAAAGCATCTAATAAATACCTCTACTTTATAAAAGTAAAAACTGTGCTAGATACTGTAGAAGAAAGGACGAAAACTATGACACGGAAACTGCCCACCAGGGGTTTACAAACCTCCTCTCTCTCGTAACTATAGAAGCATGAGGAGTTGTGCTGGGGGGACAGAGAGCTTGACACCTGCTTGGAGGTTGTGAGCAATAGGGAGATCAAAGGTGGCTAGTGCTGTATGTTTAGTGGTGCTTTCGAAAAGGAGGAAGAGCAAGTTCCATAGGGAGAATGAGCTTTCTCTCAGCCATAATTAATCACAGCTCTTCATTTCTGCTTACGAAAGCAGAGGAGTTTATAATAAAAAATATGTGATAAAAATGTCACAAATAATTCTCTCTTGGGGATGAAGGAATCCTACTCTGTATATTACCATCTTTTCATGAGTATGTCACTCTATTCATTACCCTTTCCTTATGTTTTTGTTACAAATACATTACTATTTGAGCTGAAGTATTTCAGAATTAAAAGCCTTTCTCAATGGGTGTCTCCTTCACTCCCTCCCTCTCTCCCTCTTTTCTTCCTTCTTTCCTTCATCTTTTTTTTTTTTTTTTTTTAATCTCTGAATCGGAACCAATGTCACTTTTTTAAGGTATTTCTTTAGTGGGACAATAGGAAAATTTGGGGAGAAATAAGTGAAACATGTTTAAATGTTTTATCATTTCAAAAATGAAGTAAATGTCACACGCCACTAAAGTGAGGCCTCAAGAATTTGGAAAAAGGGGGAGATAGTCTTGGTTCTGTTTTATCTGTCAGTTGCCTATTAAAATATGCAAGCCACAATTATAGAAATCATTGCCAAAAGTCGACATCAGCTGAATGATGCTAAATATTTAAAAATCATTTTAAATTTTATTTTTTGTTGAAACTCTTTTCGCAAATGTCCCAGACACCTTCCCTGTTTTTGAAAGCAGAGTCAGTTGTCCAAACCTGAACATATCTTGGTTACTGAGGATTGCACCAAGACCTCAGGATCACCTATTCTGAAAACCAGCAATCACTATCCAGGAATGGAGATGAACATGGAGAAGGTCTAAGAGATTGGGCTGACTGTACAAACTCTAAGAAGATACAATACATAAGCCTAGAGATCCTTTCTTAAACTTCCATGTTGAAATTACTTTCTTATTATTTTCCCATTTCTTTTAAAAGCATATTGCTTGGACCAAATTACAGTTATTGTAGGTTTTCTTAAGTGTCAATTCATGGGCTCTCTCTATTATAATTTTTCTTTGTCTTTCTATGTTCAAACTTTTTGGACTTTCAAAATGTCACTGTGTATTTAGAACAAGAGTTCTTTATTAAACTTTAAATATGTATTTTTTGAACTAGGCGGTCACCTTTTTCAAAAAAATCCCTTTTTGAAGATTATGAGCTCGTACTTGATTCAGAATCACCTTATTAGCACTCATTATGCTTTCAAGAATACTTTGATTTGCAAGCTACCCATCTGCTGTAAAATTCAACTTCAAACATTTTAAGACAAAAAAAAATGCTAGACTATTACTACATAATTACACTAATTATTTTAAAAATAACACTTAACAATGGCCACTAAGTAAATTTAAAAAAAAATACATATATAAGATAAAAAGCACTCAAAATGTAACCGTTGGAGAGTATCCAGCAGCATTTGGTCAAATAATATTTCTATAATGTTAGGGGATGGAATTAAATTTGCAAATATCAGCAAACTGTAGGCCATCAAATCTAGGTTAAAATGTGGTTGAGTGAGGAAAGTTGGCACATGGGTGTATACAATTTTCATCCATATTTGAGTAAAAACTGAACTGGGAGTTAAAGTACAGCTGCAGATTAAGAGATCTCTGTGTACCTCTCAGTTGAGCCCATATATATCTACCTCTCTCAAAGTGTTTCAACAACCTCATGTTTCATTCAACAAATATTTTTCAAGGTCCCAACATGCACTAGGCACAAAAGATACGATCGTGGACAAGATAGCATCTAAAGCAAAACAAACAAAAGTATGGCAGACTTTCACTGCAACTTCAAAGAAACCTGATGTTAAGATGAGCTTCAGGTCAGTAAGCTGGAGTGAAATATCCACTTCTTTCTACTTAATCATGTTGGCTTCATCTGCGTCTCAATTCCATCTCTAGTTTCCCCTTCCTACTGCCACCATCTAATTCAAAACTTTAATATTTCATATCGTAAATACTGCAACAGCTTTCTAAGAGGTACTTCCTTTTGCCAGTTTCTTTTTTTCTATTATTATTTTTTTTTTGTACAAGATGATGGTGTCATTTCTCATGCTTCAACCATTCTGACTTAACATTCAACCCCCCAAACATCTCAGTGTTCCCCTCTCTATCTTTGCTCAGGTTATCCCCTCTGCCTGGAATATCTTCCTACTCCTTCTTCAAAGAATACCTTAAACAGTGTCTCTCCCATGACTGCATCTTTAATCACCACTGCTGGATATAATCCCAGCCTCTACCTGTCCCCTTGGACTGTTTTAGCTGTTAGTTTGTATCTGGCTTATGGCATATAACGCAAGCAACCTCTTACTAAAAGGTCAGGCAAGAACCACGTCTTTCCTAACTTTGTTTTCTGCACAGTACTGAGCCCGGTGCCTGACAAGTAATAGGTTTCAATAAATGTTTGTTGAATGAATCATTTCTTTGGGGAATTGAATGTACACAGAATTCTTAATGGATTTAACAGAACTTTCAGCATTAAATAACCCCTGACATTTATAAAAGTCCTTCTAGGAAACCACAACCAATAGTCTTACAAACTCAGGGCTGCTGTTTGCTCTCATATGAAGAGAAACAGAGGTAGTAGGATTCCCATGACTTGCTCAAGGCCACACAAGGAGCCCTTGTTAGAACGGTTACGTGTGACAGGGCAGTATTTTCTCTGTTTATGCCAGTTGCTGATAGAATGTTTCATTTCAGATATTTCAATTGTTGCATCTAGTGTTCACCCAAGAAAAAGGCATTTTCTAAAACTAATTCTCAGGCTCCTTTAGAAAAAAAAAGATACAATATTCCAAAGTGAAATTCTTCCTACAGTGGGATACTGGCAGATTAAAGAGGCTATGCTTTTGAAATTTTTTAGTAACATGGAAGTTAAGACTGAATTTGTTTCTACAAAGAACACTTTCTTGTTTAGTAAAAAAAGTAAAATAACCAAGAAATTGCAGAAACTCTAGAGATTACATTTTTATAAAAGCTGGAAAAAATTAACTTTGTTAAATGGAACAACTCCTAGGATAGGTATTTGTGAAATATTTAAAACAAGAACACAGAGTACAGGAGATATTAAAAATCCTCAAATTGTTACTTCAGTTTTACTATCTTTCACAAATAGGAGAATGAACAAAGGTATTAAGACAATGTGACAATGTGTAGAACATTACTACCATTCAGTTAGCTAAGCTAACAAATCATGGATGACACATAGACTATGTCTTGGTTTTTGTTATATTTAATGGAATTAAAGGGAATTTGTCCTGTGTAATATAGTTATATTACTGTGGACTTTACATTTTCAAGTTTTTGTATAGTTTTCAATGTGGAAACTGCCTTCACTGTCCAAATACGTATTCATAAGAATATTGGTAGAAGCAAAGCCTAATTTTTTTCTACCAATTTCCAGTGGATAAATAAAAATTTGAGCTTGAACAGAAAAATAGCTTATTTATGATAGACAAAAATCCAATTTAACGCATACATTTAAATGCCTATGACCAAGTTAAAACCATTTCCAACAGATGGATTCTGTAGCCCTATCTACTTAACTAAATAACAGACTAGACATGACATTAAGCTATTTTACATAAACTCATCATCAACAAGATACCAAAAATGATTTACTCTATCTCTAGAAACAACATGGTTCAACCCAAATCCTGGAGATCATTTAGAAAATAAAAGGGTGAAAAACAAATGGAGTTGTTTACTGACTTAAGAAAACAGTATCAAGAAAGATGGCAAAATATGTGAGATAAACTTGTAATGACATCTAGCAGTAAAAATTGACTCTAGGGTGATAATTGAAGGCACAGAAATAAAAACATTGAAAATACAAGCAGGACTGCAAATCTGGATTAGACATCAACAATTTTTTTTAAAACCCCACAAATTTAAGACACTGAAGACTGATTATGTAGCAGAATAAACATTCAAGCAAAAAAAGAGAATATTTAAAGAAAATAGCAGAGAGCTAAGGTTACTCTGGAATATATAACGTCATAAGTCAGGGACCAAGTGACACACTGGGATAGAGGAAAACAAGGATCACCTCAAGGCTGGTACATGCAGAAGGTCATCTGCAAGGGCAAAAAGGGCAGTAAGTAAACAACGTTCTCTGAACAATGTCATGTTCCTAGAAGAACTAATTGCTATTTCCAGATGTACCTCGTATCCACATTTCAAAAAACCTGATATAGAGAAAAAGACTTCATTCAGCTATGCTACATGAAGAGATTATTTACGAGCCAAGTAGGATTAGATATATATTATCCTAACATCTAAGAGTTTCTTCCAGACAAAAGAGTTGACATATAATAGCTGTTAAATTTCAGATTTTCAAATCTCTCCTACTTAATGAAGTTACTGTAGCAAAGGGTCAGTATAAATGGTATCATCAAATAGTGATTGGGGGATACATGCCTGGCCCTAGCCCAAGTCTTTTCTTACCAGATGCCCAATTACAACTTGGCTGCAAAGAAATGATTTTGAGCTATGATCCCATAAAACAACACTTTAAATAAGTTGGATTAGATTCCAAATTATTGTCTAAAACATTTGGCCCATAATAAGACTGAATTGCTACTGCAGTATTTCAGCTGATCTGTGACAGGTTTCTTCCTAGCGGGCCAGGGCATCGTACTAATGAGTGTATAACAGAATCAGACATCAGTGAGTTTTATGCAGTGAAGATGTGATACACAGCCACAGTTATAAGTCCCAGTTCTTGCCAGCAAACTCAATAATGTAGTGTTTGGGGAGAAGGATGGACAAGCGAGCAGAGACAGTTCAGTGTTCTGACACTCAGTAACTGAGCAAAGTTTAGTATCACAGAGTTAGGTAACTTTATCTAAAAATCAAAAACACCCTGCTTCTCTTCTGCCTTCTTTTCCAAACAAGTTATCCAAATAATTGTCTATTAACTAAATATGAAGGTTAATTTAAATTCTTAATCTAAATTATCATGAATCAGGAACAACAAAAGAGGGAGGGATTAGCAAAGGAAAAGTTGGTTTCTCCACGCCTCACTTTTAAGTGCAAAAATAAAGGAGAACCACAAAACTTCACAGACAGTACATCCCAATGTCATGTAGAGTAGCATGACTGTGATAAGAGCTGGATGCTTTTGGTTGACTAAAACAAGAGCCTAATTGATGTTTTCTCCATTTTCTTCTCCTCCATAGGAAAGAAGACTGAATAATGATTGAAAGAACACCAGAGTCATCAGGCCCTTTAGATAACTGTGTATGTGAACTAGGGCAAGTTGCTCTCCCTCAGTGGATCTCTAGTTTACTCATCTGTAGATGGCAACAATTTTGAACTGAATGTTCTTCCTCCTACAGCGAACATTTTTCATTTGCTAAGTTTGTGAAGTGCTGTTATACATATGAGCACTTTCTTAACTCTTTAGTTATCTGAGTCATCAAGCTTTTGGGGGACCACTTTCATGATCAGCCATGACATGGACTTCAGAGTTTTCTCATCATCAGACTCAAAGTGTTTTTCTAAAGAAGAAAAATGAAAAGAAACAATATCCCACAATATTTCTGAGCCTCAAAGGGCAGACTAAAAAAAGCTAACTTTAAAAATGCTTCATTTTGAAATAATTTTGAACTCACACAAAAATCCCAAAAATCAACCTGGCATCCCTGTATACCCTTCACCTAGATTCCTCTACTGTTAAAAACTTAGATAACCGTATCACAATTACCAAAACCAGGAAATTCACATTGGTACAAGACTCTTAACCAGAGACCTTATTTGAATGTCACCAATTTTCTTCCTAATGTTGTTCTAGGATCCAATCCAGCTTCCCACACGGCATTTATTCTTCATACCTCCTTAGTCTCCTCCAATCTGTGACACTTTCTCAGTCTTTCCATGTCTTTCATGACCATGACACTTTGGATGAGTACTGGTCATTTATTCTGTAAGATGCCTGTCACTTTGTGTTTGTTGAATGCTTTCTCATGATTAGACCAAGACCATGTCTTTTTGGCAGGAACATCACAAAAATTATGTGTATCCTATCTGAGGGTATGCAATGTTGATATATATTATCACTCATCATGTTAACATTAAACATCTGGTTAAGGTGGCATCTGCTGGGTTTCTCCACTGTACAGTGACTATTTTCCCTTTATTTCTTTATTTTAGAAACACAGTCTTGCTGTGTTGACCAGGCTGGAGTGCAGTAGCACAATCACTGCTCACTGCAGCCTCAATCTCCCAGGCTCAAGCGATCCTCTGCCCCAGCCTGCTGGGTTTCTGGTACTACAGGCATGCACCATTATGCCCAGTTAATTTTTAAAAAAATTTTTGTATATACAGGGTCTTGCTATATTCCCAGGCTGATCTCAAACTCCTGGCCTCAAGAGATCCTCCCACTTCAGCCTCCCAAAGTGCTGGGATTAAAGGCATGAGCCAGCCACCATGCCTGGTCTATTTTTCACTTTTAATTGATAAATATCCTGGGAGAGATACTTTGGGACAATGCGAATATCTTGTTTCTCCTCTAACTTTTACCCACTGATTTCAGCACATATCAGTGGATCTTGCCTGCAACCATTATTACCAGGTGTTTGCCTACTAGTGATTTTTCCTTCATTTGTTCTCCATTTAGTAACTGGAATTCTTCTGTAAGGAGGAGTTGTCCCTTCTCCCCAACTTATCCATTTATCCAATTCTTTTGTGTGTAACCATGGACTCATGGGCATCTCTTTTATTCCATGGGCTATAACTCAATACTGTCATCATTTAGTTTCTTGCTCAAGTTATTCCAACTTCAGCCATTGGGAGCTCCTTCAGATTGGCTGCTATGCTCACTTGTCATGCCCTCACCCTCTTTCTAGCACTTTCTTACATTCTTACAGCAAAAGACATTACAGCGTCATCTTGCATTTTTCCCTGCTTCTGTCCAAAATCAGCCATCATTCCAAAGATCCCTGGTTCCTTTATTGGAGAATGATATTAGACACAAAGATGTGGGTACTAGGTATGCTCATTGCTATTGGGGTGTTAATTGCTTCTAGGTCCTCCCACGACAGAGCTAGGAAGTGAAAGCATACATAATAACCCATGCATATACAAAGATCAATATCTATTCCTGTATACATACACATGTATCCTTTCTAATCTACACCACAGTATGCATCCTAACCTTCCCCTTTGCTTTATTTTTAACTTTTTTTCTCTGACAGTGAGAAAATAGGCTCTCATTACCTACTCTCTATATATTTATTTGTTCAACCACAGTATCCACATACTTACATATGCCTGTGAGGAACAGATTCACTAACTAGAGTGCTGTATTCATGTGCAATTCTTTTAATCTTTATTATAAATATAGCACCTCCAGGCTTCTTTTTATTAATGTCAGCATGACATAGCTTTTCCCATCTTTTTACTGTTAATATTTTAAACTTAAAAAAAGCAAGGAGGAGAACAGTATGCTACTATTTGTGTAACAAATGGAAAATAAGCATAGAAATAATTGCATATATATATATATATATAAACTATCTATGGGAGAGGGAAAACTAAAATATTAGTTTGGAGGTCAACTGATTAGGGAAAAAGAGATGAGGACAACAGTTCACTGTATACTCTATTATAGTTGAATTTAAACTTTTTTATTGAGTATAGCTCACAAATTATAAAACTCACCCTTTTAAAGTCTACACATCAGAGGTTTTTAAATATATTAATATACAAATTTGTGTAACTATCACCACTATCTAATTCCAGGACATTTTCATCACCCTTAAGAAAACTCTTGTGCCCATTAGCAGTTACTTCCCATATCCCTCACCCGTAATCCACCCACCTACTGCCCTTCACAAGATTCTGGCAACCACTAATCTGCTTTCTGTCTCTATGGATTCGCCAACTCTTGATGTTTCATATAAATGGAATCACACAATATGTGACCTTTTGTGTCTGGCTTCTTTCACTTAACATCATGTTTTTAAGGTTCATCCATGCTGTAGCATGGATCAGTACTTTGTTCCTTTTTGTGGCTAAGTAATATTCCATTGTGTATATATACCACATTTTGTTGATGCAGTCATCAGCTGATAACTGTTCTGCTAAATTTTCGATGTATGAAAATATCCATTCAAAAATTAAACACAAAACAGAAACAAAATGAACAAGCCATTCTCATAAAAAAATGAAAAAAATGGAAAAAATATCAAGCAAATAATGCATGAAAAATAATAATGCATCGAAAAGCTTCTTTGACATTTGCCAGGACTCACAGAGTCAATAGCAACTTATGTTCTCAACTAAAATTTATTACAGTATAAAATACAGAGGAAAAATAGCAGGAAAAATATATGTATCAAGAGGGTCAAGAGAAGCCCAACACAAGCTTCCAATGTCCTTCCTAGTTTGAAGCCACACTGAACACACAAAAACTCTCTAGTAGCAAACTACAGAGGCATGTATGGAATGTCTCACCCTGGGAAGCCCAGTTCTAGTCTCAAGGTCTGAGGCGCAGATGGGTCCTGGTCACATATGCAAAGCCTGCTACCAGCTGGCCATGGCAACTGTAATCCAGGACCCTTACAATGAATCAGTCATCAATCTTGATCTTGAGCAAAGCAACCCTGACAAGCTGTTATGGCATGGTCCATTGTTCCAGGTGTATATAACACAATAACCAATCAGTGACAAAATGAATGGTGGCCACATTCCCAGGGGATAGTTAAGGTTTCCCTTGGAGACAAACAAAGAGTAAGCCACCAAACCTGCTATGTTAACTCTTTCCTCACATGAGATTTCTTTACTGCTAATCCCTCACCATTGGCGTATGAACTGGAGTTGAGGTACAAGTCACAGAAAGAAGGGAGTGAAGAAAAGGGATTGGGCACCATTTGACTTTTACTTCACCTATAGACAGGAGTTATTTGTCTTCATGGCAATTATTCTCTTTTCCACTTAAAAATTATAAAGAAAAGACACCTCTGCTTTGTATGGGCTTGCTTTCCCCCGATTATGTCAACCTTTCCAGCTCTTGGAACAGAATCCAAAGTCCTCAGTATGATACACAGAGCCCCAAATGATCTCCCCACCCCTGGGACTTCCCTGCCCTCATTGCTCACTGCCCTCTCCCTTCATGGCTCTGCTCCAGCCACGCTGGTGACCTTGAGGTTCCTCACACACACCGGGCCCCTGCCCGCTTCAGGGCCTTGGCTATCGCCGTTCTCGTTGCCTGGAGTGTTCTTAGAAATACGCTTCACTGTTCCCTCATCTCCTGCATGCCTCTCCTCAAAGGTCACCCCACTGGAGGCCTCCTGGCCACTGTATCTAAAACAGCAGCCCCTGCCATTCTCTCTGCCCTTTCCTCTCACCTGACAATATATTGTTAACCTGAATATTTACTTATTTTTTACCTGCTCCTCCTCTAACTCCCAACGAGAATGTCTGCACCATGGAGGTAGGGACTGTTTCTGATTCACAGCTAAGTCCCAAGGCTGTGAACCAGAAGGGGACAGCTGTCACACTCTGGAGGAGTATATGATATGCATCCATATATCACACAACTTCTAGGACTTCTCACTCTCCAGTCTTCTGTCTTTCCGGTGGCTTGTTGCTGCTATTTTCTCTGTCATGCTCATTTCCCCTTGCTCCCTTTCTTGATTAAACGTAATTATAGAAGTGCATTACCCATCAATTCTAAGATGAACACTTGTTCACTTTTTAACATCTAGAACACTGGGATGCCCATTACAATCAATGGCATATTGTAGGGGATGATGAATAAATGGGGGAGATAGCTATCAGTTTTTACAAAAGAAAAACTGGTTATGTTATTGTAGAGAAACCCAGTAGACACCACCTTAACCAAGTGATTAAAGTTAACATAATGAATGATAAGAGCTATAAACATCATATACCCTCAGATGTCATGCACACCATTTCTGTGTGTGGATTTCTTTTTCTTTTTTTCTTTCTTTTTTCTTTTTTTTTTTTTTTTTTTTTTTTTTTTTTTTTTTTTTTTTTTTGGCCAAAACCACATGATCTCAGTCTAATCAGGAGAAAACATTCAACAAGCACAAAGAGAGATCTATTTTACAGAATAATTAACCAGTACTCATCCAAAGTGTCATATTCATGAAAGACAAGGAAAGACTGAGAAAGTGTCACAGGTTGGAGGAGACTAAGAAGGTATGAGGAATAAATGCCGTGTGGGACCCTAGATTTGATCCTAGAACAGAAAAATAACATTAGGAAGAAAACTGGTGACATTCAAATAAGGTCTCTAATTTACTTAAGTATCTTGTACCAGTGATAATTTCCTGGTTTTGATAACTGTGCTATGCATGCCATGTAAGTTGTTGACCTTAGGGGAATCTGCATACAGATAGGGATAACAAATATACAGAAGTTTCCTGCACTATTTTTGTAACTTTTTTATAAGCCTAAAATTATTAATATTTCAAAATAAAACATTTAAAATGCAAGGCTGAACTATCAATATATATTTGTTTGGGTACCATTAGGTTGGTGCAGAAGTAATTGTGGGTTTTGCCATTACCTTCATGGCAAAAAAAAAAAAAAAAAAAAAAAAAAAACACAATTACTTCTGCACCAACCTATAATTGTAATTCTATTTTCCTTTCAAAAGAGGTTTTTGAAATGTCCAAAATAGCACTGATTTTTACCAGTTAAAGATACTTCCTTTTAAAGATCAGCATCACAGAAAATAGAGATCCTTAAATAAAATGTTATTTTCCTTGACTCTCAGGGTGACAGGTGCTGCTTATGTATCTTTATAGTGCAGACAGACCTCTCTGATGGAGCTGATAAATAGTGCTAAGTCTTGCATAATCCAGTGACCCCTGGGATTGTGTTGCTAGGCGTCTAGTTTCTGTTAAACTTTCCCTTAGCAAATAGGGATGAGTAAGTATTCAGTCAAAAATAGTCAATTTTTAAACTAATGAAAACTGCTGTGACTAGTGGTGCTATTACAGAATATACTGGTAACTTGGGCCAGTGTGACCTGCAAGAGTAGATTCATATCCATATGCTAATACAACAGGCTTCACGTGTCACAATATTATTTTTTCTTGTGATCATATGTGATGTCTGAAGACATGGCATGTGACTGCTTTATGTGCATTTCTCACCCAGTTCCCATTTTTTTAGGAATGTATATAGGTTAGCTTGACTAACCTCTAACTATGCCTGCCATTATGGCCTTTACCAGGAAATTATTGGCACAAAACTACCCAAAGTAGTAAGAGGCATGAGCAGATGTGATGGGTGTTGATCTGTCATAATGAAATAATGACAACATTTATACCCTTCATGCATAAAAAGTTACTGATAAAACATTGCTTCAAGTATAGAGGAAAAGGTTCAAGACATCATGATATTGCTGAAGCAGAATAGCTTGGCTATAAAAATAATCACAAAGATTGATATAGTTTTTAAAATGATGATCCTTCATTAAATCCAAGGAGCATTCACTAAAAATACCAACCTAGATCAATGGCAAACTGTAATATCAAGAAATTGGCATAGCATGGATTAAGTGATACTTTGAAGAGAAATTTGGAAACAGATTATGCCAAGCCCACAAGGCAACTGAGTCAAAAGCAGCTGCATACCCACATGATATGAGACCATTCTATGTATCTAGAAATTAATCCATGGACTACACTAGATTTCCATTTGAAGATGGTGCTGCCTTCATCACTGAGCACTCAACATTCATGGATTGATAGGCACAACACTTCAGCGCAATTCACAATCAGCCATCCAATTTGCCCTTCTTATTTTCATAACATTCCCTCATTGTGAGGTGAACATAGAACATTGTATCTGTTGTACCTGTTATTAAGGCAGTAACCATCATCTGGTAGAGTAGCTAGTACTAATAGAATTCTTACACAACAAGAAAACCAAAACAAAACAAAAACAAAAGCAGCAGCCCAAAACGCACCAAAAGATTGTTTCAGTTATTTAATCACTCCTGAGAGAAGAAATAGTACAGACGAATTTCAACAGTGTTTCAATTATACGAACTCAAGAGAAGTAGGAAATGCTACAGTAACCACTGAGGTATGTTATTTGCGTATTACAGATATGACACTAGTACAATGCACATAGGTCAATTACCTTCAATTTAACTTTCATGCATGTCATGGATAAGAACTACAAAGCTCTTGTGCATACATGGAACTCTGATTAATGTGCTATCTGGTGAATTAAATAATTGTTTGAAAGGCTTTCTATATTTGAAATATTAAGGTTTTCACTAAAATATGAGAATGTAAGGATTATGTAAATCATCTTTACCCTGTGTGACTGGTCATCAGGATAGTAATATGATGCAAACATACTTTAAAAACACGGGCTACAGTGAGTAGACAACTTATTTAAATAATTATTAATATTCATTGGCTATTATATATTTTGTCTCTAAATTAAACACTTTCCAAACTTTAAAGTTGTAGGGCAATACTCATTTTGTAAACAGTTACCTTCCCTAGCACTTTTCTTCAAAATGTTTAGTTTATGGCACTCTTTTGCCTTTAAATGGAATTACTGACCTGAGTGTATTAGTGATTAGGAAGATTACACATTTCCTTCCACATTCTATGATGTTTGGAAAGACAGAATTTACAAAGCCTACAAGGAACTCTATATCAGTGTAACCATAAAAACAGTTATACTTAGCTTGAACAACTAATATCCCACAGCAACTAGATTTGGTCATGTATATTTGGAACATGAGTTTGTAATTTTCAATAATAAACCCTAACTAAATAGAGATGTATTAAGGAATGCCAACAACAAACACTTAGTTGATAGGAAGAAAACCTTTTATTTAATTCACTTCTATAGCAATATATGGTTTTCCATTTACACTAGCTCACTGCAATCTCCACAATAATCAAAGTATTAGATAGAGAAGATACTACCCATCTGTTAGAGATGAAATCACTCAAGGTTTGTGAGGTTAAGTTGCCTGAGGTCAGATACAGTAATGAGGCTGGGGCAGTACCCCAGATCTCCTGAAACAACACATGCAAAGTTCCTACTGCGGTTCCTAACTCTCTATATGGACTGAATGAAAGACGCCTCCTTTTTTCTCCCAACTAACTCAGCATTCTTTCAACTTCAAGGCACTGCCCAGTCCTGCAGCAGCAGATTTAAATAATACACAAAATAATTGTAGAAGAAACTTAAGTGGAACCGAAATGAAGAAAACAAAATAAGCTCTTTCGTCATAATGTCTACCACAAATAAAAGCAATTCCGAGATTTTCAATGGGAGAAATTACCTTTATCTTTACAATAACAAGTTTCCATTTTTAAATGGAATGGTCTGCAAGTTAAAAAAAAAATACCTAGTAATCACAAAATAAGTAAAAATAATTCCTTAAGTAGTACAGGTTGAGCATCTCTAATCTGAAAACCTGAAGTATAAAATGCTCCAAAAGCCTCAACTTTTTAAGTGCCAACATGATGTCACAGGGGTGGCTGAGATAGTGACTCTTTTGTTTTCTGAGAGTTGAATGTACACAACTTTGTTTCATGCACAAAATCACTTAACATATTGTATAAAATTATCTTCAGGCTATGTGTAAAAAGTATATACAAAATGTAAAAGAATTTCATGTTTAGGCTGGAGTCCCATCCTCAAGATATCTCTTTATGGATATGCAAATATTCCAAAATCCAAAACACTTTGTCTCAAGCATTTCAGATAAGAGATACTTAATCTGTATATCACTTAAGAAAATGTTTCCTGAGGAAACCATCACACGAAGGGATACATCTCTGTTAGCCAATGCAGCCATAAATAAAAATGTTAATGAGGTAAAACTGGTCATGATGAGCGTAAAATAATATCAAAAAACTGAAAATGTTCCTGTTAAGCTTAATTCATTTTGACAGATTTTGAAAAAAAATCTCAAATGCATTGTAGTAAATCTTATTAATTAAACTAGAAATCCATTATAATTTATTGCTTCTATGTTTTAATTTGTAGTTTTTATCCTTAATTTAAGGATAACTATGAATAAAACATGAAAATCAGTGCATTTTCTTTTTCTGCAATCATATATGTCCTATTCTACATAGTATCTCATCTGCCCTTATATTTTCTTTGTAATCTAGTAGATTATACTCAGCCTTGATGACCTTGGTAATAGGACTTTCCTTACAAAATCTACTCACAAATCTGAAATTGGTTAATCAGCTGTCCAGGAGAAAAATTAACTGAACCTAGTTTTGTAGCATATGTTTAAGTTAAAGGTTCAAAATATACTTTGAGACACTTCAAAATGCCATAATTTTCCTTCTGGAAACCTTATACTCTCTCACTCTGACTTATTTAATCTCTGAAAGCTGACTGGTCCCTGCCAAGTGCATTTTGGTACTATGGATAACAAGCTATGATTCAGTGAAGGGCTTCTCTAGGTTACGGAAGGATTACGATCACTATATTTAACATCTAAATCATATACAAAAAAATAAACAATAGCAAGACTACAATCCCTCACTCCTACAAAAATTCTTGAATTTTTATTCTTTAAGTGTATCTGTCTTGATAAGTGGTCTTCAGTGAAATGAGCTTTAGACTTAGCTTAGCTCTACAAGCACAAAGACTTAAGACATTTTGTCATTAAGACATTCCGACTTTAAGACCTTCTATCTTGACATTCTGTCTTTTAAAAAAATTATCATTTTCATGCTATTATTTTTACTCATTTCAAAGCACATCATATTTCAAAAACATAGAAATCAACAAATTTAAATTATGTGCATTCAGATGGGACTCACCTTTAGAGAATCAAAACAGGCCACCACACGACCATTTTCCACATGGCAAACTCTTGGTGGATGGGCAAACTTGCAATCTGCATCAGCTCGAAAGCAAGTTCCTCTCTGAAATTCTCTACAAACTTCTAAAGTCAGCCACTTGGTATCACGAATCAGGGCAACATTGACAGCCGTCATATTGAAAGCAAAATTAAAATCCAATGTACCCTCTTAAGTACAATATTATTGTCGACTGTTTAAGGATTAAAAATGAATTCAAACTTAGTGTGAAGAGCTAACAGGTGGTGTTGGTGAAACGTCTATTTGTTGGCACTTAGGTTTTCATTAAAGTTAAGTCTGGTCTAGTCAAACAAAAAGCCAATCATAAAAACTCTATCAGAATAACTAAAAATCAAATTAGAGACCAACTCCTAAGAAGCCAACTGTTTGTTCCTTTGCCGAATTTATGTGAAATAACCGGCAAACTTTCAAAAGAATTCTGTGCTCTGCAGTTGATGTTTTCAATTATTCTTGCAAAAAACATATGCTGCTGGCTGCCCTTCGATTTGTGGAATGGTCTCAGATCAGGAGGAGAAAAGTTTTTCTCCTTATTTATTAGCTATAAATAATAAGATTGGGAAGGATGTTAGAAACCCAAAAAAGTTTTGTTGCAAAATCAAGTGGAGGGGAAATAACTAAGAAAATTGAGAATCACAGAAAAAAGAAATGGACCAGCTGCTGACAGTAAACTACAAGCACACCAGGTTCGGCGGGGAGGTGGAGAGGGCAGGGAACGTTATGTTAGGGAGAGGGGTTTATACAGAGACAGCTCTAGAGTAGAATCCAAGCAGCAGAGTTTTCAGAAAAGGCACTTTTCAGAACCTGCAAGAAAAAAATAAATAAAATTAGCTAAAATAACACAATGCTTCCGTTTCAAACTCTAGATTTGGAAAAGAAGTAACTATATCCTATTTAAAATAGGAAGCATCTAGATACTGACAGTGCAACATAGTACAGTCAGCCGTTGTCAATAAAAAGGACATTTCCCAGTATAAAACTGTATAGTAAAAGCAAGCAGCTGCTTAGATTCACTGTTGTCGTACAAGATTGGGCAACAATCTCACATAAGGTGGAGTGGAGGATGGAAATGTAAAATGTGCTTCAGAAAGATCTGCACATGTACCCCAGAACGTAAAGTACAATTATATGTGTGTGTGTGTGTGTGTGTGTGTGTTTAAAAAAAAGAAGATACCCTAAGGGTGTATCATAATTATGTTGTATACATGGCATATCTATGGAATACCATGCAGCTGTTAAAATGAAAGAAACAGATATATGGGTTCTGATGTGTAGAGATCACCAAGATTTATCAAGTTCAAATAAATGCATATTGCATGTAATATATATGTGTTATGACTTATGGAAAAATCCATAAAACAATAATATATTTCCCTATGTGCATAGAGAGATGAATATCTGGAATAATTCATAGCAAGCTGACAATAATGGTTCACACAGTAGGATTAAGGGTGAGTCAAAGGGCTCTTTATTTGTATAAGTTATATTTTTTGCATAAAAATGTATTCAAGTCTCTATTTGATAAGAACCAATAACAAGTGGAAGTTATAAATAAGTAAAACTCAGTGAATAAAAAAAATTATTTGAAAAGATACTGGATGTTTTTTCTGTGTAGCCTCCTTAGTCTCTATGAAGGGAAACTGGAACAACTCAGAAAAAGATTTCAGCATGTACAAACAAGTGAGACAGAATGTGCTGTTTAAAGAAATAGATTAAATATTATGCAGCTTTATGGTTTGCAGTTTAACTCAGTGTGAACCAGCTACAACTTCTAATGACAGCTGAGAAGATACAGGAAAGGTTAATTTATTGGCACATGCCATAAACACATATTGAAATAGCACTAATTTGTAAAAGTGAGCTCTGAGTATTAGAAAAATCAACTGTCAGCTTTTTTGAAAAATGAGATTAAAGCTCTTAAAAATATTTCATTTAATTTTTTGGACAATATTTTCAACAACTTTACAAAATCTAAATTTTCTTTGTCTTTTCCATATTTTAGATGAAATTCAATATCACCTGACTTTTCAAATATCATTCAGAAATTAAGTACCTAGAAAATTCAAATAAGCTTCTCTACTCAAGAGCAAAACATGTTTTTCTCTGAGTCATTCTTCATGGAAATTGTTCTAAAATGTATTCATTTTATGTAACTTTGTCTTCTTAAAAAATATTGAACATAATTTGGATTCTAATTAAAGACTTGGAATCGTTAATGTATTAGAAGTATAACAGTTCTCCTCTTTCAGTGGCAGACTGTTAATTGTCACATCCACTGTCACTTCTCTGATTGTCACAATATCTACCACAGTGAATTTTCCATCTCGCTTCTGAAAAACCTAATAGCCAGTCATGAATGTTGAATAACAATTAGTTACCCACTGAATGAGGGGCCTATGGAACAAGATGCAGAGCTTTCTCACAGAAGTTCTAAGACTGCTCTTACTTCTTTGGGGGCCCTTCTGTATCAAGTTACATGCAGGGTCATGTTCTAGAGGGTTAAAGTTGCCAGCAAATGACTTCTAGAAAAATGCATTTTTAAAAGAACCTGATAGAGGAAATGCAGAACAAAATCACAATGTGATGACTACTTCACTCTCATTAATCTAACTATAACTTTAAAAGACAGAAAAAATGGAGAAATTGGAACCCTCATACATTGTGGCTGGGAATATGAAATAGTGCAATTTCTGTGGCAAACTGTCGGACAGTCCCTCACTTTCATGATTCAGTATATACCCAAAGTATCTGAAAACAAGGGATAAAGAAATCCTCCTACAAATCCTTCTACATGAATGTTCATAGCAACACTATTCACAATAGCCAAAAAGTAGAAATAACTTAAGCGTCATTAACAGATGATTGGATAAACAAAACGCAATATATCCACACAATGGAATGTTATTTGGCCATAAATAAGAATGAAGTACTGATGCATGCTAACAGAAGGATGAACCTTGAAAACATTATATTAAGTGAAAGAAACCTGTCACAAAAGGCCACATATTGTATGATTCCATTTATATGAAAAGTTCAGAGTAGCCAAATCTACAGAGACAGAAGGTAGATTAGTGGTTGCCAGGGGTTGGGAAAAGGGGATAAGGGTGAATGACTGCTTGATGGGTACAGGGTCTCCTTTGGGGGGGTGATGAAAATGTTCTGGAATTAGATACTGGTGATGATTGCATTATTTTTCAACTATCATAACTCATTCACTGAATTGTTCACTTTAAATAGATGAATTGGATGTATATGAATTACATCCAAATAAAGCTGTTATATATATATTTTAAAGTCTAAAGAGACATGACAACCAAATACAGCCTGACTAGTGATGGGATTAACTATCCCAAGCTTTCTGAATTTCTCCTTAGCCACAGATTTTTTCTCATTAGTGTTACTAAGTCGAATTTCAAGAGCAAATTCATTTCCACACTGTAACTGACTTAATGTATTATGAAAACCACTCTGAAAGAGTATGATATTCCAACTTAATCCCACAACTAAGTTACATAGTTTGCCTGAACACATTTGGAAGAAAAATGACTAAAAAGATCTATCTATATAAGATCTGCTCAAAACATAAACAGTGAGGGTCTGGAGAAAGATTTTTTCTACAGAGGTCCATCAAGTACAGAAAGATAATAAATAATACATGTGAATTCTGAAGTTTTACAAATGAAAAATGCAAACAAGAATCGGCTTCTGGCCATGTATTTTATGTAATATCAGAGATAGGGGAAGAAGGAATTTTCTTTTTTCTTTTTCTTTTTTAAAATTTTGGCCTGTAACCTTTGATGAAGCTCTGGCCAATTCTTCAAAGCAGTTCTATCCACCACATGTCTTCCTTCAGACTGGAACTATTTTAGGGGCTGACTCAGAAGAAACTAAGTGCAACACTTAACAGAGCTGGCACAAAGATGGGGAGAAGTTCTCTCATGCAGCTCTATTTGTCTGACTATGTATAAAAGACAGGGAGAAGGGCTGGTTTTCTCTGTATTCTTAAGATCAATTTTGTTTTGGGGATAATACAGCTTTATCTTCACGACCTTAGACTTAAGTAACAGGAATACAGTTCTGCTTCTTATGATTTATAGTCCTCTAAAATGGAACATGAAAAGTTACCATTTCTTAGTGCATTTATACTTTATTGTACTTGCAGTTTACAAATGCTTGTATTTCATTGATCTTTTGATTTCTCAAAAATATTCTAAAGCGTGAGTAATAACCCAAAACACTGATGACTGAAATCAAGCTCATAGAGGTTAAATTACTTATTTGAAGTTACAAAGCCTAGTGGTAGAGCCATGTCTCCAGGCAAGATCTTCTGACTCCAAATCTCATGCATAGATTCTAGCCCAGAAATTTCATAGATAGCATTGCTTATCTCTCTTGGGAATCTTAAACAAGGGAAACCTGTCATTTCTGTAGAGTACTTATGGTTCGTTCTCAGAATTACACTCATGCCTGATGTATCAACATTTTCATAATCTCCGTAAGTTGTACTCAATCAACATTTATCCAGCATCTACTGTGTGCCAAGCATTGTTCTAGGTACTGAACAAGATTGATAAGGTCCTTGCTCTCGTGGAACATGCTATGCTCCTTTAAATAAAGAAGTAACTTGATGTACAAGGAAGTAAAATGAATATTAGAATTTATAAAGAGCTGGAAGTAAACACTAGGAATTCTGTCTTCAGCACAAACCTCTAACTCACCATGAATGATACACCAGGCACCATGACTTAAGAATACGCTTAAACACACACTCAAATACTGCTACATAGAAGTCATCAAGAGGAATATCTTAAAATTATACTATGACTTATTGCTCTCCAGATTCCTCTTAGAGAGGGCAACTACTGTTCTCATCTTACAGATGGGGAAATGAGGGTGGAGAAAGTTGAGTAATTTAACTTGCACAACTTCATGAAGCTGGCAGGTGACCAAGCCATGGTTCAAACTCAGGCAGCCTGACTCCAGAGTTCCTTCCCCCACTTAACCATGCCACAATACTGTGTTACTCTTACAGCATCTATTATATTCTTTCTCATGCTTGCTGGCTGGGACCCTTGACCTTCCTCTCTTATTAGATTTAAATGTCTTAAGAATAGAGATCATGTCTTCCTCTGCTTTGCTGGCTCTATATTGTCATTGGGGGTTAGGGTAGCATTCCCCAGGATTTTTACTTTGAAAACTATAAGATTAAACGGTAATTTAACATTAACCCTTCTGTTGTATGACACCAGAAAAGAGTTTTGTCAGTTGGGCATCCTCGAGGCTAGAGCTTTGGCCACCTGTTAGTTTTGAATCAATCAAACCTGTGAAGTTGAATATTTTCTCACAATTCTAGCCTTCAAATTGGGATGACAATATCTAGGATTCTTCATATATAGTGAATTCAATCTCCACAAAGAATGACCTATTCTGGTCCATTTGATAGCAACAAGATCTTATAAAAATATTAAATTCCCAGATGATTTCTGTTTGTGTTCTTGGATAGAAGGTTCATCTTTGACATTTTTTTGCTTAATAATAGGTATGGTGAAACTGAACTGGTAGTGGGAGTAAGGGTGGGGGAGATTTCACTCTGATCCATAGGAAGAAACCATTCCTAAGTATTCTTCCATGAAAATAAAATAGTTAATTTTGACATTTTTTAAATGATATAGTTTAAAGGTTTAATGGAAAAAGAAATAGGTGAATAAATAAGTGAAAGGATGACTCAGTTTCAGTTTAAAGGATTCTTTCTTCCCATCAAAGCCACTCATTTTCATTTCCTCAGAGGGCTTTTTATTTTCCCTTTGTTTTAAATTTTACTTTAAGTTCTGGGGTACATGTGCAGAGCATGCAGGTTTGTTACATAGGTATACACGTGCATTGGCGGTTTACTGCATCCATCACCCTGTCATCTACATTAGGCATTTCTCCTAATGTTATCCCTCCCCAATCCCCCCACCCCCTGCTATCCTTCCCCACCCCCAGTCCCCAACAATGTGTGATGTTACCCTCCCTGTGTCCGTGTGCACTCATTGTTCAACACCCACTTATGAGTGAGGTCGTGTGGTATTTGTTTGTCTGTTCTTGTGTCAGTTTGCTGAGGATGATGGTTTCCATGTTCATCCATGTCCCTGCAAAGGATATGACCTCATCCTTTTTCATGGCTGCATAGTATTCCATGGTGCATATGTACCATAGTTTCCTTATCCATTCTATCCTTGATGAGCATTTTGGTTGGTTCCAAGTCTCTTCTATTGTAAACAGTGCTGCAATAAACACATATGTGCATGTGTCTTTATAATAGAATATTTTCTAGTCCTTTGGGTATATACCAGTAACAGGCTTATTGGGTCAAATGGTATTTCTATTTCTAGATCTTTGAGGAACCACCACACTGTCTTCCACAATGGTTGAACTAATTTACATTCCCACCAACAGTGTAAAAGCATTCTTATTTCTCCACATCCTCTCCAGCATCTGTTGTTTTGTGAATTTTTAATGATCGCCATTCTAACTGGTGTGAGATGGTACCTCAATGTGATTTTGATTTGCATTTCTCTAATGACCAATGATGAGGAGCTTTTTTTCATATGTTGGATGGCTACATAAATGTCTTCTTTTGAAAAGTGTCTGTTCATATCCTTTGCCTGCTTTTTGATGGGGTTGTTTTTCCTGTAAATTTATTTAAGTTACTTGTAGATTCTGGATATTAACCCTTTGTCACATGGTAGATTGCAAAAATTTTTGCCCATTCTCTTGGCTGCTGGTTCACTCTAATGATAGTTTCTTTTGCTGTACAGAAGCTCTTAAGTTTAATTAGATATCATTTGCCTATTTTGGCTTTTGTTGCCATTGCTTTTGGTGTTATAGTCATGAAGTCATTGCCTATGCCTATGTCCTGAATGGTATGGCCTAGATATTATTCTAAGTTTCTGTGGTGTTAGGTCTTATGTTTAAATCTTTAATCCATCTGGAGTTAATTTTTGTATAACATGTAAGAAAGGGATCCAGTTTCAGCCTGCTGCATATGGCTAGCCAGTTCTCCCACCACCATTTATTAAATAGGGAATCCTTTCCCCATTGCTTGTTTTTGTCAGGTTTGTCAAAGATCAGATGGTTGTAGATATGTGGCGTTACTTCTGAGGCCTCTGTTCTGTTCCATTGGTCTATATCTGTTTTGGTACCAGTACCATGCTGCTTTGATTACTGTAGCTTTGCAGTATAGTTTGAAGTCAGGTAGCATGCTGCCTTCAGCTTTATGGGTTTTTTTTGTTTGTTTGTTTGTTTTTCCTTAGGATTGTCTTGGCTATGTGGGCTCTCTTTTGGGTCCATATGAAGTTTAAGGTGGTTTTTCCAAGTCTGTGAAGAAAGTCAGTGGTAGCTTGATGTGGATAGCACTGAATCTATAAATTACTTACGGCAGTATGGCCATTTTCATGATATTGATTCTTCCTAAAAAGCTGAATAAATATTTAATAATAGCTTTTGGGGTGTGTGTGTGTGTGTGTGTGTGTGTGTGTGTGTGTGTATGTTCAATCAAATCTTATCAATGAATATTTCGGCCACCAAAATTTAATTTGATTCAATTCAATATGTACTTTGAGAGAACCATATACACTTCCTTTTTTCTTTTTCTTATTGACACAGAGTTTCCCTCTGTTGGCCATGCTGGAATGTAACGGCACAATCTCGGTTCATTGCAACCTCCTCCTCCCAGGCTCAAGCAGTTCTCATGCCTCAGTCTCCTGAGTACCTGGGATTACAGACATGTGTCTCCATGCCCAGATAATTTTTGTATTTTTAGTAAAGATGGGGTTTTGCCATGTTGGCTAGACTGGCCTGGAACTCCTGGCCTCAAGTGACCTGCCCACCTCAGTCTCCCAAAGTGCTGGGATGACAGGCGTGAGCCACCGTGCCCATCTGCATGAACACTTTCAAACCACTGGGGTGCTGGTTAAAGAGCTATAGCAGGAATTTACAGGATGCCACTATAGCCAAAACATTATTCAAATTTAGTTCCTGGTATGAGCTTATTCTTAGCAGAATGTAACTGGAAAAAACCATCCCAGTTGAAAGTTTTGACTTTTAACTGATGCTCCTCTATGAGAATCCTATACAAGACTCAACATAAGGAAAATGTAAAAACTTTTATTTTAAAATTATATACAGAACAGATTCTCTATGAAGTACAACCTTTGGGGAAACAGTACTGTAGTTTCCATTATTTTTGAGGATTTACATTTTTTTCTCATGGAAGTTATCTTGGAAGTAAAACAAGAGAAGAAAGACATGTTTTCTTCTAATTTAATAGAAATAGTAACTTATAATAGAGCTGTTTGCAAGGCCACTACCCGCAGGTACTTTTGCCTCAGTTTTCCTATACTTTCCTTGTTTCCTACTTTCTTTTACCTTCCCTCCACAAAACAGCACATAACAGAAACACTGCCAGTGCCTGGTCCAGAATATCACAAAGATATTTGGCACCTAAACCAATCACTGAAGAGGTCTTCCTATAAATGCATTTATCAACCCCTGAATAAACAATGAAAACAATGTTTTCCTTCTTTCTTTCCATTTTAAGCTTTCCTTACATCTGTATTACTTCTGAATTTCTTGTGGCCATTTATTTTGGCTCTACAAATATATAACACACCTGCCATACACTGCTTGAATTGGATGGCTGACAAGATTTAAAAGCCTTCAAGTTTTCAAATTTGCTTCAAGTTCTGTTTCCCTCACGTGTTTTGGTTAGTGGTCCAGTGCCACACATTCTTTAAGGAATATAAGAGGTGCTCAGCACTGCAAATGGAAACCACGATTTCACAGGCATCTTAAAGAAAACCAAGTCTTCTCTCCAGAAAAAAAAAAAAAAAAGGTCATAAAAATAAGGATATTTTGCCTATGTACAGAACTTTTTCATTAACTTTTTTTAAAGCTTTGCTGTATTTTTGGGAAAAGCACAGTATCTCGGCCAGAATGCACCATTCCTCATGGTACAGTCCTTCATGGCTTCCCTTGGCTAGGAGAGGGAGTTTTCTAGCCCCTTGCACTTCCTTGGTGAGGCAATACCCCACCCTGCTTTGGCTCACCCTCTATGGACTGTACCCACTGTTTAACCAGTCCCAGTGAAATGAGCCAGTTACCTCAGTTGGATATGCAGAAATCACCTGCCTTCTGCATTGATCTTGGTGAGAGCTGCAGACTGGAGCTGTTCCTATTCAGTCATCTTGGTCCACACCCAGAATCTGCCATTTAAATATGTTAAACTAGCCCAATTTAATATAAAACAACTGAAAACTTGGATGGTAAACATAGTTGTTATTAAATTACACTAGTTAAGTGCTTGCTTATGTGCATGTGACAGAAATCCCAATGCCATTAAAAGGTCTTCTTTCACCAAAAACTGGATTTCAACTTGAAGGCAACAGGAATTTGATACATTTGGCAATTCCAGTCCTATAATGCTCAAGCATTTGAGATAAATAAAACACAAAATGGGTCCCAAGACTGATTCCATTTAATATATGCAGAGTGATTTTGCTGATGATTAACTCAGCAGATGTTTATCAAGCACCCACTATGATCCAGGCCCTGATCTAGGTACTGGGGAAACAAAAGTGAACAAGACAAAGGCCCTGTCCTTTGACTTTTACATTTAAGTGGGTGGTAGCAGGGGAGGATTGGCCAGAGAGGCAGAAAATACAAAAAGAAACATATCCATCATTCATTTTATCCAATCAACAAATATTTAATATCAAGGTAAGTAAAACCTTTAAAAACGTTCATATAGGAAAATACCAATCAACAAACATGTTTTGTACACCAACTATCTGCACAGAACTGTATCATGTGCTTCTTGGGAATTAGAAGAACCTTAAGGTGCTGCCTCTGCACTCAAGAAGCCCCTAATTTAGTTGTGGAGGTGAGAACAACATATATGATATGTCTGCAAACAATGCAGACAATTAAGAACAAAATTTGGTAACATTAACAACAAATGTGATGACAGTTCTAAGAACAGAGCATCACTGAAGTCTAGAGTAGTCAAAGGAGTTTTCAAGAACAAAGGGATCTGGGCCTTACAGAATGAGAAGGATCTAGGTGAAGGCAAGAGGGGCAGATAGTATTTCTGAAAAGGGGAACAGCATGAATAAAGGCTGGAAGATCAAATCGGGCACCTGGTGATGAGCATACACGGGCTGGTTAGGATGGTACGTTTATACTAGGGAAGAAAAAGTATAGGTGGTTTCTGAAGAACCTGGAAAGCAACCCAAAAAGTATATATTTGTTATAGAAGGAGGAGCCTCTCTCCCAAACTTGAAGCAGAGTAGAATCTTAGAGACCATAAATGTAGACTGTTGAAAATGATCTGCTCCTGGAAAATTGTTTTACTTAAGGAACCCACAGCACAGAGTTAGAGTAAAGTTCATGCATTTAACATACTGTGGAAGAACAAAAGGTGAAGCGAAAGTAGATAAAGGTCAGAGTGTTTTTCTCCATTTTACAGGCTCCATGAGGCCAAGACAGAGTAATTCAGGACCGGCCGACATAAAAAGGTTGGGAAACAGAAAATTACAGCTTCTTGTTTGCATTTTGCTACCTACCCATCATTTATCAATGACCCCAGTCATTAAGGACACATAGCTGCATTCCTATTTGCTGAACTGACTCAAACACTTTTCAATCTTTATCTCTATAATAGAAATTCCTCTTAAAAATGTAGTTGTACTTTCAACTGGGATGGTTTTTTCCAGTTACATTTTGCTAAAGAATAAGCTCATACCAGGAACCTAAATTTAAATATAATGTTTTGGCTATAGTGGCATCCTGTAAATTCCTGCTATAGCTCTTTAACCAGCACCCCAGTGGTTTGAAAGTGTTCATGCAGATGGGCACGGTGGCTCACGCCTGTCATCCCAGCACTTGGTAGTCTGAGGTGGGCAGGTCACTTGAGGCCAGGAGTTCCAGACCAGCATAACCAACATGGCAAAACTCCATCTTTACTAAAAATACAAAAATTATCTGGGCATGGAGACACATGTCTGTAATCCCACGTACTCGGGAGGCTGAGGCATGAGAACTGCTTGAGCCTGGGAGGAGGAGGTTGCAATGAACCGAGATTGCGCCGTTACATTCCAGCATGGCCAACAGAGGGAAACTCTGTGTCAATAAGAAAAAGAAAAAAGGAAGTGTATATGGTTCTCTCAAAGTACATATTGAATTGAATCAAATTAAATTTTGGTGGCCAAAATATTCATTGATAAGATTTGGTTGACCATTCACATTCACACACACACACACACACACACACACACACACACACTAAAAGCTATCACTAAATGTTTATTCATCCTTTAAATACTTATTACACAGCCCAAGTAATTTTGTAGTCAAACATGAGGGACACATAGGGATGATTATTTGGCAGAGAAGTAAACTAAGGTAGCATCTATGTGATTTAATGTTGTAAAGAGATTCACTACCATACCTAATAGGCATCCAGTGAGGTCTTCCTTACCTGAATTCATCACTGGTATTATAGCCAATAAATTCAGATTCTCAATATCCAGACTAAGTACTCTATCCTTATGAGGAGCACTTATAAAACTAGTAAAAAGGCAGAGAAAAGGCTTTGTGGCTGAAAATGTTGGCAGAGTCCCAAATGTACCCTAATTTCAAAGACCAATGCCAAACCCTCCAGTAGCCTTGAAGTGAGTTTCCTGGGAAAGTGAATTTTCTAGGAAAGTGTACACAAGAGCTCTAACCCTTTGTGTCTGAACTTACTGTTTCTAGAGGCATTATTTCACATTCATATCACAAACATGACTGAAATACATACCTACAAAAAAATTGCCTAGAGTTCATTGGAAAGTTGGCTGCTTTAGTAAAAAGTTATAAGTAGGCCGGGCACGGTGGCTCAAGCCTGTAATCCCAGCACTTTGGGAGGCCGAGGCGGGTGGATCACGAGGTCAAGAGATCGAGACCATCCTGGTCAACATGGTGAAACCCCGTCTCTACTAAAAATACAAAAAAGTAGCTGGGCATGGTGGTGCGTGCCTGTAGTCCCAGCTACTCAGGAGGCTGAGGCAGGAGAATTGCCTGAACCCAGGAGGCGGAGGTTGCGGTGAGCTGAGATCGCGCCATTGCACTCCAGCCTGGGTAACAACAGCGAAACTCCGTCTCAAAAAAAAAAAAAAAAAAGTTATGAGTAAAATGCTGGAAGCACAGACAGGATAGAATCTTAAGGTCTACATTTCCCAATCTTTACACAGGCCTAAGGGTATCCTTTAAAAGTTACTAAAATAAAAAAAATTCATTTTTCTCTTGATATTCCAAAGTGATTTATGCTTGACTAAAAATGATGAGCCTTTCTTTATGGAAAAATTTAGAGAAACTGTAAAATAGGCTTGCTATTAAACATGTTTTAATTGAATGTTGAACAAGTAGTGAATGCCCTTGTTAATACTAAAGACAAGTGTGTAAATATATTACAGTCATTATAAAGTCATCTTCCTGGCCCAGATAAAATAGTTCTCTTCAGTCTCCCAAGGTCCATCTCAATAAATCTGCAAAGAAAGATTATAGAACTGCCAAAGTAGAGGGGGGCTGGAAAGGAGATTGGTTTAATTATACCATAAGATTGGAAAGCAACACTTTACCCCCATAATCTAATACTCATCTTCCATAAAAACAATGCTATGATACCTATCAGTTTCAACTCTGATTTGCCTCAATAAATGGGGAAACAATTTCTGTGCTGACTTTTGCAAGGCATGTGTTTTAGATCCAAGTTTTGGGTATAAACAATCAAGTATATATCAAATATGAAAATATTCCAAATAAAATGAGCTCATAATAGAGCTATCAAAGCCAGTGAGGGCAAAGTAACCTGCTGATTACTTCAACCTTAAACAGAGGCCCAGAAGGGTTCATTTACTTGGTTAAGATGCCTAAAATTCTTAGTGTGCACACAAAGAGCTCATGCTGTAATTTCATCTTATCTGATATCTTGCCAATCTGTGATCAGAATGGGTAGGCAGAGTCCCAGAAGTTTAACCCAATTGTCATTAGTTTATTTTGACAGCTCATATTCATGTTGGAACTTAACTCCTGGCTATGGAGGCATTTTCACAATACTGAAAACCGGAAGGGCACTTTCTGTAGCTTTAAATCCCTGGAGAAAGGTAATCCCTTGCTTCTGAGGTTATAAAGATTCATTGACCTCTGTGGGCCCATGTCTTCCATTAATTTCAACACAACTGCTGTGACACCCTTGTTCAGTTTCAGAAAACAACATCTTTGTACTTGTGGTTTTGTTTCCATTGCCTCTCTATTATCAGTTGTCCAAACTTTGGTTTCAGCTTTTCTATCATACTCTACCTGATCCTCTCTACTTTCTAAAACCTGTTAGAATCAGATTTAGTTTATCTGTTTGTAACCATCCGACCCTCCTGGCCACAGTCTATTGCAAGCCTAAACTTGTAAGATCTGGCACATTTCTTCTGTTAAACAAATATTTGGTTTTCTCTCTTTTTCCTGTTTCTACCTCTGTGAGCCCATTTCTCCTGTTATCATCTCGTCTGGATAAACTGTGTCCATACAAAATATTGTCTATATTAATTTCTAATCAACTGCGATACTGGGAATTGTATTAAGAATTCTAAGAGTGTGTTTAGGGTTCACAAAATAACCACTAGAAAACAATGAGGAAGATACATTTGCTTTGCTGAGCATACTATATGATGTATTCTAAAGCCAATATCTGTGTTATTAACTAATAGATGTTTCTATCTTCCAAGGTCAATCTATTGATTATTAAGTCATAGATATTAATAACAGTTAACATGTATGGAGCTCTTATTCTGTGCCAGACACTGTACTAGGCATTTTACATTCACTTTCTCATTTAATCATCCCCAATATCCTATGAGGTACAAACTTTTTAAAATGTTAAAATTTCTTTTAAAAACAAAATCAGTCTTTCACAAATTTCAATTCTAGACTTCCCACCAAGTCATTGTATTGAGTTTTTCAATATTTAAAGTTCTTAGAAATCATAACAGTCATAAACACCAATAAAAAATCTCCAAGTTCTCATTCCCCCTCCCCCAGATTCCTGAAATTACAATAAGAAAGCTTACTACTTCCTACCCAGGGAACCCAGAGCATCCTGAATTGCTTATAATTTGGAAGGTGTATGTTTTCATACATATCTGGCAAGTAAGTTAGAAACTGCTTGACACATTGGGTTTAAAATCATCATTCAAAAGAACATGTGGTTCAGAAGTCTGGCATCCAGCTGGCAGAATGGAAGCATAAAAGCCCTTGAGCACAGTAGATCCTTCCCCCAATAATAAATATTTTTCTGCCTTAACATGGCTATCCAAATCAAAGTGAAATCTCTAAACCAAGATTTGGAAATTATGAAAAAAACTACAAAACTATAATATTACAACAAGAATGTCAGTACCTTCACAAATTCAACTCTGTTGCTAACTTATAAACTTACTGTATCAAAATCTGGATCATGCAAGTCATAAAAAGAAGGCAAAATATTTTTTTCTTTTTTTTAAATTATTACATTTTAGGTTTTGGGGTACATGTGAAGAACATGCAAGATTGTTGCATAGGTACACACATGGCAGTGTGATTTGCTGCCTTCCTCCCCATCACCTATATCTGGCATTTCTCCCCATGCTATCTCTCCCCAACTCCCCAGCCCCCACTGTCCCTCCCTTATTTCCCCCTGACAGACCCCAATATCATGCTGAATGGGCAAAAACTGGAAGTATTCCCTTTCAAATCTGGCACTAGACAAGGATGCCCTCTCTCACCACTCCTATTCAATATAGTATTGGAAGTTCTAGCCAGAGCAATCAGGCAAGAAAAAGAAATAAAGGGTATTCAATTAGGAAAGGAGGAAGTCAAATTGTCTCTATTTGCAGACGACATGATTGTATATTTAGAAGACCCCATCATCTCAGCCCAAAATCTCCTGAAACTGATAAGCAACTTCAGCAAAGTCTCAGGATATAAAATCAATGTGCAAAAATCACAAGCATTCCTATACACCACCAACAGACTTAAAGAGAGCCCAATCAAGAACAAAGTGCCATTCACAATAGCTACCAAGAGAATAAAATACCTAGGAATACAGCTAACAAAGAAGATAAAGGACCTCTTCAAGGAGAACTACAAACCACTGCTCAACGAAATAAGAGAGGACACAAACAGATGGAGAAACATTCCACGCTCATGGTTAGGAAGTATCAATATCGTGAAAATGGCCATACTGCCCGAAGTAATATACAGATTCAATGCTATCCCCATCAAGCTACCAATGACCTTCTTCACATAACTGGAAAAAACCACCTTAAACTTCATAGGGAACCAAAAGAGAGACCGCATAGCCAAGTCAATTCTAAGCAAAAAGAACAAAGCTGGAGGCATCACACTACCAGACTTCAAGCTATACTACAAGACTACAGTAATCAAAACAGCACAGTACTGGTACAAAAACAGAGATATGGACCGATGGAACAGAACAGAGGCCTCAGAGGCAATGCCACACATCTACAACCATCTGATCTTTGACAAACCTGACAAAAACAAGCAATGGGGAAAGGATTCCCTGTTTAATAAATGGTGTTGGGAAAACTGGTGAGCCATGTGCAGAAAGCTGAAACTGGACCCCTTCCTGACACCTTACACTAAAATTAACTCCAGATGGATTAAAGACTTAAACATAAGACCTAACACCATAAAAACCTCAGAAGAAAACCTAGGCAAAACCATTCAGGACATAGGCATAGGCAAGGACTTCATGACCAAAACACCAAAAGCATTGGCAACAAAAGCCAAAATAGACAAATGGGATCTAATTAAACTCCAGAGCTCCTGTACAGCAAAAGAAACATTCATTAGAGTGAATCGGCAACCAACAGATTGGGAAAAAATTTTTGCAATCTACCCATCTGACAAAGGGCTAATATCCAGAATCTACAAAGAACTAAAACAGATTTACAAGAAAAAAAAAAAAAACAAATAAGCCCATTCAAAAATGAGCGATGGAGATGAACAGACACTTTACAAAAGAAGACATACATGAGGCAAAATATTTTTAAAAAGATTTTACCACACAATGTTTTCAGGACAAGATCTGAGTAAGAGCCTGCAAAGAAAACAAGGATTTGAAAATAAAATCAAGGGAAATACTGAAATCAAACCATCAAGGAAGTCTGTACATGGTACCAACAAATATGGAAAGTAAGAAGGTACCTATAGGTTAAAAATCATCTCAAAAAATCAACTCAGCTTAAATGGCTAAGCAAAAAAGAAGAAGGAGGTGAAAAAGGAGGAGACAGAGGAGAAGGAGTGGTGGCTTAAATAGTAATTTAAAGAGGGCATTCACATTTATACTGAGGTGAAGGGAAAGTCCATCAAAGCTGATTTTGGTGCCACCATGTTGCATTCATCAATTTAAAATCATGTACATATACATTACTGAGGTGATGAGAAAATTAAGGTTTACATAATATCATCTATATCACTAAGTACCGAATGGTTTAAGCTACTAAATTTGACATCCATATAATTCCATATACAGAAAGGGAAGCAAAATGCCTTCATTCTATTTAAAATAACAGTATAATCCTACAAAAGATCATAAAGGTTCTCAGCAAATACAAACTTCTTCAACTCACACTGACATAAAACTAGGCTGAAATTCCCAGGGTCTAATATGGATGGTATTATCAGTTATGTGTACTACTAAACACTTGCTCCATTGAAGATACTCAAGCCTCAAACAGCAAAGCAGCTTTCACACTTAGTGATTACTGAAACAACACAACTCATGTTTTCAGCTTTGTCAAAAGTCAGATAAGATTCATTTAGTAAAGGATAAGAATTTTGAGAATTCTAGAGTTGGAAATAACTCTGAAAGATCAAGTCAAGCTCATTACCTTCAGGCAGGTAATTGTAGGCCTCTAAACCTTTCAGGGTAGGTGGCTTATATCCATTTATTCAATTTATATCAATAGCAGTTACCTATAATTAACTTTTTATAAATTTATTAACTAAACCAACACTTAGGGAGAACTAACTCAGGGCCACATAACTAGATGCTGAAGGTATAAACATGGATAAGCCACAGTCCCTCATGTTTACATTTTATTTTCAAAATTTCAAACAAATTTCAAAAAATGTCTTCGTGGATAAACGATATGATTTTAGGAATCCTGATGTTATATACCCTTCATTTAAACAACAAAAAACTTACGTGTAAGCCCACAGGGTTATTGAAGAATAGGCCAAACCATAACATCACTAGTAACTGGTCCATTTTCTGTTACCCTAAAGGAATATCTGAGACTGGGCAATTTATAAAGAAAAGTTGTCTATTTTGGCTCATGGTTCAGAAGGTAGACAAGTCCAATATTAGGCATTCCTTCTGGTGTGGACTTTGTGCTATTTCAACTCATAATGGAAAGTAGAAGAAGAAGAAGGTAAATGCAAAAGAGAGGGAGACAAAGTGGTTGGCCCACTTTATAACAACACACTTTCATGAGAATAAACCCAGTCTTAAGAGAACTGCATTAATCTACTTGTGAGGGTGGAATTCCCATGATGTAAACACTTCTTAAAGGCCTCACTTCGTCTCAATACTGTTATATTGGCAACTAAATTCGAAGATGAGTCTTGGCAGGGACAAACCACATCCCAACCAAGGCAGAACCCATCTGTCCCTTGACCATGTTCCTCGGGTCTCTTTCCACTATCATTTGAGCCGTAGTTTTGTCTCCTTGACAAATATCCATGTGACTTTCCTGAACATCAACTCTGCCTCCTTCTAAAGGAAGGCTTCCAAAGCCTTCATGGTTGAAATTTCTTCTACATGATGCCTCCTCTTCCTCACCCTTAATCACTCCAGCATGTACTACAATATGGTTTCCATCTATCATTCTATTAAAACTCCCCTAGATTCAATGACTGCATTCAAATACAACATTAATTTGAATTTAATATTACCTCCCCTAGTGTAGTACTTGGAATACTAGATTCTCAATAAATACTAGCTGAGTTGAAATTTGTAGAAATAATAAAGGTGGTGTGCATTATATAGGAGTTACTCATTAAATGCAACTTCACATTGTCAGTTGTGTAAGGGTCTGCATATTTACAACTATGTTTTCTTTCATTTGTTTTCCAAATATGTGTTAAGTACTAGCACAAGGCAGTGAGCATAGTTCCTGTTCTCATGAAATTTAATATTAGTCTAACAAACGGTAATTTCCATGCCACATACTTAATAAACTTGTGTATAGAAAGAAGAGTACATAAATTTGATTTTTAAAAATATATTTAAAGGTATTATAGAATTATGGAATGCGCTTCCTTAGAAAGGGAGAAATCCTACTCATTCCTCTAGAGCCAGCTTTTGAATTACACCAAGTAAAAGGGAGCAATGGGTACTCAAAACACTGTTCAAACAGACCTCGCCACCATGAACCCATTAGATTAAAGTTGCGTATTTCTGTGAACGCTTTCAGAGCAGAACCTAGCCTGGTGCCTAACACTTAATAGGCTCTCAGCCTACTTTTTTTACTTTTTTTTTTCCCTTTTGCAGGTGAGGAAACTAAGACCCAGAGAAGTGAAAAAAGTGTGTTGTTGTATACACTACAGAATAAGGTTTAGAATCACAAAGACCTGGATTTGAATCTCTGTTAAAATATTTAAACTCAGTATCTCAGTCTCCTAGCAGGAATAAATCATATGACAGATGTGTAAATGCTTGGTGTGAAGTCAGTATTCAATAAAGCCAAGATCCCAGTTAATGACAGACATGGTAAATGGGTTGTTAGGAAGCTAAAGAAAATGAAAAAAAATTAGTAAATTATAGTATTTATTTGGTTATTTTACGCTTGACTTCAGTCAACGTGAATCTTTTAATTAAGTGTGGGAGAGTGCAAGGGACCTAGATGGAAAAAAGTTAACGGTTGCCCAAGGGATAGAAAACAGAGCTGATGTAACAGCATCCTTAGAGACGATAGTAAAACTTACCCAGATATTAGCAATGTCAATTACTTAAATAGGCAAAAATTTTATATAATCAAAATAAATTAAGGTAGAGTGCTTCAAAGTGACACAAACAGAACAAATGAACGCAGTACCTTTTCCAGATCTTTTAAGATTAATTTTAAAATAAGTAAATAAAATTCTCATGAAAAACTGGAAACATTAAATAAGTAGGTACTTACTTATGAGAACAACAGAGAAACAAAATTAAATGTCCTAGATTTTTTTGCGACCCATAACAGTTATCCCAGCATAGCATAGTGGTTAAGAATAAGATTCTGGAGTCAGAAGACCTTGTTTATCATTCTACTTCTTACTAACTAATTGAAAATCCTGGGCAAGTTACCTAAATAATCTGTACTTCAGTTTCCTCATCTATAAAACAGTGTCAGTAATAGAATCTGTCTCCTAGGGTCGTTTTGTAGATTGAAGTTAGTTAATATTTATAAAGGACTTAGCATAATGTCTGGCACAGAGTAAATACTAATTAAGTGCTTCTGAAATAAATCACCTGAACTTATCTCATTCAGTGTGGAAATATAAATCTGACAAACTTCATCCCATTACTTTACAGTAACTCAATTTTTAAAATTATTATTACTTTTTATTTCAACAGCATTTGAGGTACAAGTGGTTTTTGGTTACAGGGATGAATTCTATAGTGGTGAATTCTGAGATTTTGGTGCACCCATTACCTGAGCAGTGTACCATGCACCCAATAGGTAGTCTTTTATCCTTTACTCGGGCCTTTCAATTTCCCACCATGGATCCCCAAAGTCCATTACATCACTCTGTATGTCTTTGAGTCCTCATAGTTTAGCTCCCTCTTGTAAGTGAGAACATACGGTATTTGGTTATGCATTCTTGGGTTACTTCACTTAGAATCATGGCCTCCAGCTCCATCCAAGTTGCTGCATAGGACATTATTTTGTTCCTTTTTTACGGCTGCAATGACTCAATTTTTAAAAAATAATTTGTTATGTATCTGCTCTGAAGCCATCAAGGTCCTTATATAAATATTACAAAATGATATATTCTGGAGATGAACACAGATGAACAAGAAAAAATAAAGACAAATGGTTCACTTGCTTTATGTTTTTCCAGGAAGATCTACAGGTAAAAGGTACAGAGATATACACTTTAGCTTAACACAGTGAAGAGCCTTCTCACAGCGTGAGCTCTCCAACAGTATGTTGAAAGGCTTTTCTGGGTGGTGCAATCCTCTTCACTGGGTTGCTGTCCCAGTGGATGGGAAGTTGGGCTAGAAACCCCCAAATGACTACACAAGGCTAAGACACCAGAAGTTAATAACTTATTATTATAGTAGAGATTTCTATCCTGTGTGCTAGGGGCATAGCACTGCATTTGGTTTTTGGTTGACACAAAATGCATACAAGATAGTTTCTTCCCTCAATGAGTTTATAATCTAGTTGGGGAGATAATCTCACACCCCAAAACTATTAGAGGCAGCACCAGATTAAGTTCTGAATTTCACTTGCTTCTTATTTAAAAAATATATAAAATAACAAGCGTTGCCCTTTTAGAATGCATTCTCTTATTCAAAGGCAGTATTTCTTGTAGATCACAATTTTACCTATGTGAACAAAAAAATAATAATAATCATTGCAGGGTTCTTATTTTCCTTTAACATGAATGGGAATATGGTATATCTAACAAGATATCCCAAATGCAAAGCACTGCATTAACAGCAGAAGATTCAGAAAATGCAAGAAATAAAAATAAAAATAATGAACATATACATTTCTATTATACATAAGAATCTCTTCTTTTTATGGGAAGTTGAGTAGTTAAGTCATGAATGTAAACAGACCTGAAGCTAAGATGCATTCCCTCACATTTTTGCTTTAATATGAAAGCCTGAGTTACAGACTAACAGTGTGGACAGTGATGATCTACAGGCCAACTCCCTCATTTTTCAGAGAAAACAACAGGACTACAGAGGATAAATGACACAGTCATAGTTACAAAGAGTGACAGACCCAGCACAAGAACTCAGTTCTGACAACTGGAATTGAATATTTTGTTCTACATTTTGGAGAAAGTTTAAATCTCAATCTCTTTCTCAATCTCAATCTTTTTCTCCCTCTCCCTCCCTCTCTCCTCTTTCTCTTTACAGTTAAACTGTCAATTGTCGTGGCATGATAGCACATGTGGTCAAATAACTAAAGCAACCATTCTATTTATTTGAATGGAAAGTTGAAATAAATGCCTTCCAAAATGCAGTAGAAATAAACTATTGGCCTCCTTTTGCAAAGCAGACTATAAAACTGCTGGGAATCTACTAGCGACGTTAACAGGCAATTTCATGATTTGATGCAAATTAGTTTTTATACCAATCCAAGCATCAAAATCCAAAAGAAAGTACAAGTTAGAGTGAGTGACAAGCTGGAAGCTAGCTGGTGGAAGAGAGATCATTGCAGGATTTTTTTCAGAGACCAAGGAAAGACACAGCCACATGTCTACGTATGTATACTATACTGTTATAAACCTGCGTGTAGCGGGGTGAGTATACCTGCACTCTGTGTGTGTGTGTGTGTGTGTGTGTGTGTGTGTGTTGTTATTTTTGGACATGGGTGTGGAATCTTATGTCCAATGGCCAAAAAGGAGCTAAACCTACTGATACACTGTATTTAATACGTGACACAGTTCTTTCCTATATAAAATTGCTAGGGCTTAACACTTCAACTGAAACCCAACTAACCCAGACTTTAGTTATTTAGGGCACTTAGAACTAGTAGCAAAACAATTAACTAGGACAATAGAAGAGAAAGCTATAAGCAAAGAGCCTACAGGAAGCTGTCCATACGCATATGGTCCAGAGCTTTTTAACAAACAAAAATTTCTGAATAACAGAAACAGTCAAATTCTCCTTTAAAGAAAACTAAAGAAAGCACATGAGGTGATTTAAAACCTTTAGAGTTTGGCGAAAGAAAAGTACTCATAATTATGCACTTTCATTTATTTAAATTTTATTTAAAAATGCATACCAATCTGACTATACTTGGAAGCTGATTGAATATTTATATTGAAGCCGGGTGCAGTGGCTCATGCCTGTAACCTGTAATCCCAGCACTTTGGGAGGCTGAGGCAGGAGGATCACCTGAGGTCAGGAATTTGAGACCAGCCTGAACAGCAGGGCAAAACCCCATCTCTACCAAAAATACAAAAATTAGCCAGGCATGGTGGCTCACGCCTGTAGTCCCAGCTACTTGGGAGGCTGAGGCAGGAGAATCATTTGAATGACTGAGGTAGAGCTTGCAGTGAGCTGAGATGGCGCCACTGCACTCCAGCCTGGATGACAGAGCAAGACTCTGTCTCAAAAAACAGAAAGAATATTTATATTGACTATTTTAACAGTTAATTTTCATTTAAAATACCGAATTCAGTTGTATACTATAAACCTATTCTCACTGTTATTCACACATGGCAAGCCCAGATGGTTACAACTTACAACCACGCACCACCTCACCTAGTGGTAGATAACGGAATTGCAAGCATAGTGGCTAGTTCAAAATGAGTTTTGCACACAATTTAAAAAGAAATATGTATCCGGCCGGGCGCGGTGGCTCACGCCTGTAATCCCAGCACTTCGGGAGGCCGAGGTGGGTGGATCACGAGGTCAAGAGATCGAGACCATCCTGGTCAACATGGTGAAACCCCGTCTCTACTAAAAATACAAAACATTAGCTGGGCATGGTGGCGCGTGCCTGTAATCCCAGCTACTAAAGAGGCTGAGGCAGGAGAATTGCCTGAACCCAGGAGGTGGAGGTTGCGGTGAGCCGAGATCACACCATTGCACTCCAGCCTGGGTAACAAGGGCGAAACTCCGTCTCAAAAAAAAAAAAAAATATGTATCTGATAAAATGTTAAGAAATTACTATAGCCATGCATTTCAATTACTACTTTTTCTCATTTTATGGTATTTAAGTTATATATAGATTATTAGAACTGAATCAATTGCATAGCAATTCCTATCACTGTGTAAAATTTAGAAATAAATAATTTCTCATTTATAATCTATGAAACAAACGTGATCTGTATATGTCCCAAAGTTAACAAAGGTTAAGCCATCACTGTCCCTAAAAAAATTGTCTGCAATTTCTAAGGGGTTAGGGGAGAATAATGTGGCATGAGATTATGAATAAGAAAAATGGATGTATGAGAAAAATAGCTTTTCTTTCTCTGTTTTACAAGAAGATAAAGCGCAATATTGTCCAAAATCAGTAGACATATGAAATAGATTGAATTAATGAAAATACTGAATGAATTTTTAAATTGTGGTTGCTAAAAACCATTTTTGATAGAAACCATTTCAAAATACCATTCCTTCTTTTTGTCTTAGTAAACAGTATATCATAAACTGAATTAAAACTTTCTCTCATTACTAAAGAATGCGGTTATATTTTTCTTAACACTGAATCCTTGGTAAACTCCTATTTTTCCTAATGATCAAATCCAAATAAAGCTTTTGTCAACTGTGGGTTTCAGGCAGTTGGGTTCACTTAATTAATATTTCATTGTACCTGAGAAAATGTATCAGTAGCCCTCACTGAAAAGAAATAATATGATCATACAATGTAAATAAATATCTTATGATGCTAAGTTAAAATCAAGAATATCTGCTCCTCACAATTGCAAAGGTTGATAAAACAACAGTAAAGAATGAGGAACTTTTGGTTTTCACATCTAAGTGGGAACTCAAAAGTGAGACTTAAAACCCCAGAAAAACATTGATTCCATATGCCATTTCTTTATGAGGTTATTCAGGCCAACAGAAAATCAGGAAGACCATTAGTGTTAAGTAGAGTGGTACTGTGTCAACTAAAGATGTAACCACACAAATATCTTATTGTATTGGCTATCCAAATACATTTGTTATGCTAAGGAGAAGTAAGAAGAGCTTGTTTTAAAAACCATCTGGCTGGGTACAGTGACTCACATCTGCAATCCTAGCACTTTGGGAGGCCAAGACAGGCAGACCACTAGAGGTCAGGTGTTCAAGACTAGCTTGGCCAACATGGTGAAACCCCATCTTTACTAAAAATACTAATAAAAAATTAGCTGGGCATGGTAGCGTGCATCTGTAATCCCAGCTACTCGGGAGGCTAAGGCAGGAGAATCATTTGAACAGGAGGCAGGCGTTGCAGTGAGCCGATATTGTGCCACTGCACTACAGCTTGGGCAACAGGGCAAGACTCTGTCTCAAAATAAATAAATTAATAATAAAAAATTAAAAATAGGGAACTAAAACAGACTTTTTTGCTAAGCACATAGTAGGTTTTCAAAAATATATTAGCATATATAGGATTCTAATATAGAGACTATCAAAAAGCTTACCTCTGGTAAATCACTGTGTGTGTGCATATTTGATCATAGAAAACTCTAGCGCACATCTTGTAAGGTGTAAGCTACCATGTATTTATCTTGTTATGGCAGTAGTAATACTTTTAAATAAATTAGAATATTTGTTGCTCATTATACTACGAATGGTACAAAACTATGATTCCGGAAACAATGCATGTGGTTACTGGCACACACAAACAGCATTTTCATCTGTATAATATTACCTTATCTGTATTAAAGCACAAGGTATTGTGAGCATTCACACTCACATAGCACTTGAAAATTTTCATATGATAAGCAAAATATTATTGATAGTTTTTAAAAGTTTCACTGATAAATTGAACCTTAAACAGTTAGTATTCTTCATCTTTGTTCTTTTAGTTCACATTTCTATTTTTAAATAATGCACAAAAATTTTGAAGCACATATGATATTGATGAGAGAAAAATAATTTTCCCTCCAAATACAAATGCATATTTATAAAAAAGTAGAAGATATACACGTAAAAATTCAACAGTGATACCAGTCCATTTTAGACATTTCCTCAACAGGCTCTTTTATACTATTATCAGTGAGATCTCTAATAATTCTTCAATCATATTTCTTTGAAAAAAAGAGACTAAGTAGATGAATATATGTTCTTTTATCTCACAAACAAACTCTATGAGGTTGATAGTGTTTTCACTGAGAGCAGATACTTCTTTATAACGCTGGCTCTGGTCCCAAAATAATTTTCTCACTGCCGTGATTTCTATAACAAATAATTTTGATTAATATTGGAAGCCCATCAGATACTACAAAAGTCCATAAGTTCACATAAAGTTCTTATTACAACACCTCACTTATTGGAAAAATATCAGGCAAGGAGATCAATAAGAATAAAATTTCAAAAAATAAAGCCCTTATAAATTCATATTTTTCTCTTTTAATCAGTCTTTGGATAGAAATATTTCTGAAATGCTTGGTAAAACTTTGTTCTCCCTTAGACATGAGACAGTGAGAAAAGTAATTCTTTTTCTGATAATTCTAGGTTATCATTAGAAAGAAACTTTAGGAATGCCTTGAAGGATATATTGGGCACTTTGTTAAATGGCTCCAAATGCCTATGTGTCTGGTGTCTTCATTTCCACTTTTTACAGTTTGCCTGTCTTCTTCCTCACTGGCAGCTATTTATTGGCCATGACTTCACTATGCCTCTGCCTCTATTAAGTTCCCCACAAACACACTGGTTAAATTTTCTGTGGTTTGCAAAGTCGCATTCAATCAAATAAACTGCAGCAAACAATTGCTCTGTATTAAATCAAGAGTCTTTAAGATTTGGGTCTTAAAATATAAATGACATGGGCTCTTGAGTGTTCTTAGAGAAGGCCTTGGGGGTTTTCTTATTAGTATGTTAAAAGCTTTAGGACCCGGCCTTCATGAGATCTACAATGTCTGTTAGAAGTTGAGGTCTGGAAGTAGTATCCCATTTCTTTATGAGATACAACTCTTCTCTCAGAAGTCTAGCTGATGTTTAAGAAGCAATCAGCGAAAAAACTGTTCAGAAAAAGGCTGTGAATGTCACAGAGCGCCAATGGCCTGGGCAGTGAGTCAGGTGACTGACCTCACAGTAAACCATAAACCAGGAATGATACTCAAAATATTAAACAATTCTTCTATCATGGTCACAGGCCAATCAAGACTGACGGTGTTCTGCCAGGTGTTGCCATTTTGGTTGCTGAATCATGGGGGTTGTCAGGGAGTGAGCATTGGAAAGGGTATTGTAGGCAGTGTCTATTTACCAACCAGTAAGGAAGTATTGCAATAAATATTTAATACTATATGGCCATACACATGCATACTACCAGACTATTATACTGTTACTTTGTGCTGGGTGCTTGCTAATGCACAACACAAATTCAGATCCCTTGACATTATATGCACAACATGAAGGGATATACAAGAGCCTAGTTGGACTTGAGTCCATGAGCAAGAGGGAGGATTAGATTTTCCAGGAAGCCAACTAGGAGAAAGCATAGTTTGGATGCCTAGAGAGAGACACAGCCCTCCTTAGGTTTAAAATATGACTTAAAGGCATGCCAGTAATTAGGAAATACAAGGAAACTTGTTATTGCTGTTCCTGTTTATTTATCTGAGTAAAAGCTCTGGAGAATTAGTCACTGAACACAATAAAATTTCTAGAGATAATTACAGCAGGTATAAAGACTATTTGTTGGTAAATATGTAAACCCAACTTAACTACTTGTGCACTTTATTTTAGGGAAGTTCTGATTAAAAATTAGTAATGATCATACACATAAGGACTATAATTCATTTTCTTGTTGGGGCTGAGGAAACTTTTTGTGGACACAACAGTAATATGTTTACATTTAATGACAAAGAAAAAATTGTGATCTAAATACAATGATGAGACATTGTTAACAACTTGGTTCCAGAAGGTTAAAAGTGCAAAGTGAATCTCCTGTAAACCCTACACCGAGTCGTACATAGTATAGCATCTTGTCTCAAAAGGCTTCTATTTTTCTGTGCCAAACTAGCTCCATCATTTTTTATACCATTTTCAAGGTTTATACTTGTACTTAATCGTGAAAATGGCTATATATCATCACTGTACTAGAAATAATAAATATGAAGCAATATTGAAAGATGAAAGGTTATTAGTAATCTGCATCTGTACTAAGGCAAAAACAATCATTTCAATGTTAATTTATTATTCTAAATTATTAGATTATTACTATTAGTAATAGTAGTATTAATAATAATAGTAATAATAGTATTCCATTATTACTTTGTATGTGTCAATTTTTGGCCAAGCAGAACTCCCAAACACTGCCCTAGACAGCATATTTGCCAATGAAGCTACTGGCTGACAAAAAAAAAAAAAAAAAAAAAGTCCTTTTAAATCACAAGACTGGCAAATGGAATGGCATCAATGCAGTCAAGAAGTGTGAATTCAACCCTGTTTATGCTTTATTTCCTATGGATTTGTAACTATGCATCAAACATTTTGAAAGCACTGATCCTTTGGCATGAAATAATGTGTGAGCTATAGAGATTTTATCAAGCCAACTGTCAGGCATGTAACATTATAAAACTTTGTGACCATGTAAAAGGAGCAGAAAAGATCAACCTTGACCTCTTATTTTCAAGTACAGATACTAGAAAATCTAGTTGGCTTTTGGTGTGAGAACACTCAAGAACTATAAGTCCCTGTAAAAGGAACATTCAATTTCCAATTACTTGAATGTCATTTAAGGTTGAGTATATAAGATTTATGAAGAACAGACTAATAAAACATGGCATTTCAGTTGAATTGAAAATGTAATAACAGAAAATATGCACGTGTTTTCCATGTGCAAGGCACTGTTTTTAGCACACTCATATATATTAATTCATTTACTGCTCATAACTATTCTGAAAGGCAGGTTCCATTATTGATCCATTTCACAGATGAGGAATCTGAGACAGAGAGAGGCTAAGTAACTTGGTTCAAAGTTATGCAGCAGATGAGTGGAAGAGCTAGGATCAAAATCAGGTATACTCCAAAATGTTTGTCAGTCACCTCTCTGTACCGCCTCCAATGGGCACAAAAATATACAAACGTAATCTAAAATTTATACATGTCTGTTACCAGAGATTTTGGCACATTAAAAATCCAAGTACTTTTTGAAAAAATATAATACAGTGATTTTTAGTTTTATTTACTAATATTTGCAACCATCACCACAGTAAATTTTATAATATTCTCACTCTCCCACCAAAGAAACCCCATTCCTCTTAGGTTGTACTCCCACCCCTTATTCCCTAAGCAGCCACGACTAATCTGCTTTCTTGTCCCTGGATTTGCCTATTCTGGACATTTCATATAAATGGAATTATATAGTATGTGGCCTTTTGTGTCTGCCTTTTTTCATTTAATACAATGTTTTTCAGGTTCATTTATGTTGTAGCATGTATTACTACTCCATTCCTTTCTATTACTGAGTATTATTCCATTGTGTGGGTATGCCACATTTGGCTTACCTATTCATTAGTTGACGGACATTTGGGCTGTGTCCACTTTTTGGCTATTGTGACTAAATCAGTACACATGTTTGAAAACAACATGATTAGGATAAAGAAGGACATCCAAGACAATAAAGGCAATGATGCTTTGTGATGCTCAATTTATAGGCAAATGTCTAAGTCCCTTACATTAACACTAAAATTCATTTACTTACATGCTCAGAGTTATATCCTCAGCACATAGAAACATGGCTGACTCAGAGTATGTGCTCAATAAAGTATGTTCAATGAACAACAAACGCAAAAAAACCCACAAAAAAACAAAAAATTGAAATCGGGGTGAAAAGGAGAGTGAATTAAAGTCTCCTAAAGGAAACATTCCTAGAAAAATATCAGGAACTACCTCTATTAAATAATAGCAAATCTCACTGTAATACAACTTTTAAAAGTCTGAAACATTTAGGATTGCTATTACTGCCAATATTATGCCAAATAGTCTTGTTCTGCACAAGTGTATTATTAATCACATGATGCTTTCCCCCTTCAACTTTTAAAAGTTTATAATTCTATAATTCGGAAGTGAATTGTAATGTCTGTCGCATCTGGTGCTTCCAGACGTTTACTTCATTCATGCAGCACTATCTTTATCCAGTGCACAATCCTAGGTGGCTAATACACTGTGAAAGAGACAAGCAGTAAACTCAAGTTCCCAATCAAATCTTTTTTTATATTTCCATAATATAACCCTGGGGATTATAGGTATAGACTAACGTTAGAGCATTAAGTTCAAGTTTTGATGCTACTGTTTACTCGCAGCATGTCTTTGGGCATACTACTTCCTCTCTCTGAGCCCCAGATTCCCCATCTGTAAAAAGGAGATAAATAAGAACACCAAATTCATAGGGTTGCTGTGAAGATTAGATGAGATAATGTGTGTAAAGTGCTTACCAAAGAGACTCACATATAGTAAGTAGCTGTTACTATTAGAAAAAAGTACAAAATTACATCACCTCTTCCCATCACTTCTTAATATGATATCATATTCCTTTTATTTTCCTTTTTTTTTTCTCTAGTGGATTGTTCTACAGTTAGACCCACTCTGAAACTAAAAATTGCCTATCAATTAATACACCATCTAAATAAAAAGATACCATTAAGTGACTTATTTTAGGTCTGTTATTACAAGAGAAAACACAACTGAAAAACTTTCACAACTGCTGCACATCTATAACTGGGCCAGGTTCAGTAGCTCCCACCTGTAATCCCAACACTTTGGGAGGCTGAGGCAGAAGGATCACTTGAGACCAGGAGTTCAAGACCAGCCTGCACGACACAGTGGACCCTGTCTATAAAAAAAAATTCTTTTTAATTAACTAAGCATGGTGGCACATGCCTCTGGTGCCAGCTATTCAGGAGGCTGAGGTGGGAGGATGGCTTGAGCCCAGGAGTTTGGGCTACAGTGAGCTATGATTGTGCCACTAGCATTGCAGCCTGGGCCACAGAATGAGACCCCCATTTTGTAAACTAAAAATATAATGTAACAGCAAGCCACTATATAACTGTGGTTTATATATAAATTAAAGCTGCTCTTATGTTTATTTGTGTATGTGCATGCTGCAGGAGGAAAGGAAAGATATTTAGCACTTAGGATGCCCTGTTATAAAGTCATCATATGTAGTCTGTAAATATGCTTTGCAAACAAAAAGAAGACATGCTATCTAATATATTTTGTTGCTGAAGCAATTTTCCAAGATTATAAGTATAGTGATTTCCTGGCTAAGACTGCTCTGAGAGGATGCCAGCATTGATATGCTATAGAAGGTCAACTGCAGATGTCACACACAACTGCTATACCTAACTTTTCTCCATGTATTTTGTAGATTTGTTTTTTTCATGTGAAATTGTGTAGGCTTATTGACTAGAGTCAGATAAGTTAGCTCCCTTCCCCTTTGTGCCAACTGCTCTACACATGTAAGGGTACAATTTTCAATTTGAGTATTGGATGAATCAAATTCCTGGCAAGAAAAGAGGAGACAGAACTTTGGATGTCAACATGGATATTTAGGAACATTGATGCTGTACCAGGAACTGGGGCTAAAGGACTAAATATAAGCTTGCACTTTCAGACAAAAGGGAGGTCTGATGATGTACATACACAAGAGAAATTGATTGGAATTTGAATCGGAGGAAGTGAATACCTCTCAAAGATCACAAGTCCTTCAAACTAGGCTTCTCTGTCTTTGAATAAGGCAAGGTACTTATAAAGTAAATGTTTCTCTCTCTCAACTAAAATGCAGCTGGGCAGGGATGGAGGCAAAAACTTTTTCCTGAAAAGCCATTTTAAGACATTTTAAGAGGGATATGTTTGGAAATACTCTCTCACCACTCACTCGTGTCTTCCTTGCTGGAATTTTTCCACTTTAAGCTCAACAAACAAGTCGTCATTTCTTTGGTATTTATTGCAACATTAATCATACAGACACATGCCCCCAAAAGATAATGCAGTAAAGACTTTTGGGGAAAATACATTTTTCTATAGGTTTCCAATTTTAGTTCTTTTAATTTCAATGTGTAAAACTTGTTCAAAAATGTAATTTGACAGAGGAAAAGGATTCTAAGAATGTTGATTATTGATAATACCAAAATCCCAAAAGGATATGTTTGTAAATTGAACTTCTTTACTGAATCCAGTAAATAATCATCATAAATTTTTTTTTTTTTTTTTTTTTTTTTTTTTTTTTTTTTTTTTTTTTTTGAGACAGAGTTTCGCTCTTGTTACCCAGGCTGGAGTGCAATGGCGTGATCTTGGCTCACCGCAACCTCTGCCTCATGGGTTCAGGCAATTCTCCTGCTTCAGCCTCCTGAGTAGGTGGGATTACAGGCATGAGCCACCATGCCCAGCTAATTTTTGTATTTTTAGTAGAGACGGGGTTTCACCATGTTAACCAGGATGGTCTCAATCTCTTGACCTTGTGATCCACCCGCCTCAGCATCCCAAAGTGCTGGGATTATATAATCATCATAATATTAAACCACAGAGCAGACCCTGAAAGTGGGGCTAAGATTCCTATGAGGCATAGCTAATTGGTAACACAGAAAGTGGACTTGGAGGGGATATCACACTAAATTAATTAGTTAAGAGATGCACAGAGTTCACAGCTTGATTACCAAGCTGTCTGATTGCCTTAACAATAGCCTTAATTTAAACCAACCATATAAACTTGCTTTCCTTTGCAGTGCTTCCAATTATCAAGGAAACAGTTGCAAATCATTGATCACAGACTTATTCAAGCTCATTCATGCTATTATTTCAGAACTTAAACCTGCTGAATATTTTTATTTCAACAAAGTAAAATGATATCCTCCATAATCTAAGTGTAAAGCCATTTGATTTTCTTCTCTATACAGGATACCATAAAATCTATTTTTCCCAGTATAAAATAATAAAGAAATTTATACTAGAAACCACAAACAAAAAACTAAAAGCAAAATTCCTGTATTCACTTCAGAAATGCATTTAACAAACATTTTTTCTCTAGCATTGGGGGAAATATTTTTATCTGAGGTCCTGTTGATTTTGTGCAATGTGTTCTTTTGGCATGAAGATGTCATTAATCTACTTTGATCCCTACTGATAGAGTATTCTTAAATTCTTATCAACAAGTAATGTTTGCAACAGTAATTTGAAATGCAGCATAAAAAGCCAAAAGCTGAAATTTAAAGGAATACACACACATGCACGCACACGCACACACACACACACGTACCTAAAAAAAACCCCATATGCATACATATGTTTACATATATTTTTAGGAATGTGGCTTTAATGCAATTTAATTCTGAGAATGTGGTATTTGTTTCAACCTCAATTCTAAGGCATTCCACTTAATAAATCTTTTTTATCCTAGAACATGTGGCAAAATGAACACAGTTTTGAAAATGCTGGTTTAGATCATTAGTATCTCTACAATATAATTTCAAAGATTTAAGTTTTTCAATGCATTTGCACTGAAAAATTTTCATCATTTTCCGCTTCAGAGGAAAAAGAAATTTGCAGAACCTCAGAGCAGCATCACCTTTTGTTTGACTAGAATCAACCTAGACATTAAATTAAAAGCTTAAGGTAGAGAAGGTAGAGATATTTTCTACCAATAATCATAAGCTTCTGAAAAAGGGGAAATAAATATATTCTTCTAGATGGGAAGATGGGGAGGGTGATTAAAATGAGGGGAATTGAACCAGACCCGAGGTTTATTTTTATTTTTATTACAAGTTGAAATATAAAACCCATGAAAAACTGAACTTGTCAGATACAACATATGGGAAGTAATGCCTATGGTAAATTTCCAAACTTATGAAAGACACTGAACCCTAGTGTAAAGGCAAATAATAGAGTAAAAGTATATCCTTAATAGTTATATTTGAATTATCATTTTTTATAGCTTTTCCCAACCCTCTCTTTCATTTTCATTGAGCCTGTGCTGTAAAAAGATGTCAGTCACATTTTCACTATTTCAGTAGCACTGTCTTGCCTCTGAAGCCATTTAAAAATAATCCTGTTATTTTGGCAAAATTCCACTGTCTTTCACCCTCCTCCTCCCACCCCCCCCCCTTTTTTTTTTTTTTTTTTTTGGTTGTAGCTATCCCAGTTCTTTTATGAACAACCCTAATCCTCCTTTTTGCCTTTAAGGCAAAAAGAATAAAGAAGACCCAAAGTTCAGGCTCACCAGAGTTCTGCATAAATGACTTGATCAGACTGCACAATTAGTACTGTGCATATTAACAGAGATCTTGGGCAAGTAGGGTAGCCACTCAGAACATATTTCATGCCTGACAGACACTTCCGATATTCACTTCTGCTTCCTTCTCATCAGCCAGTAAGTACATCTAAGTCATCTCATCTCTATCCTAGTAACAAAATCTTTCCTTCCCTTGATGTAATTTCCTTTTGAAGTCCCAACATATCTCATCCTTCATCATCAAATAGCTCAAAAATTCATCATTACCACTTTCACTTTCCAACTTTTCATTTACTCTTCAACTCACTGGAAACCAGCTTCTTGGCTCTCCAAAGTCACCAACAACCTTTTCAATGCCCAAACCAGTGGCCTCAACTTACATACTTCCTGCAGTATCTGTTGATTGTTCTCTTCTTCTAGAAACTTTCTTTGCCCTCTGCTTCTATAACAAAAAATTTCCTCCCATGTGGCTCAACTTGGGCTGCCCTGGACACTCCTAGGGTTGAGGGATTAATTTTCAACATCTCACCCTGTTATTTTCTCTGCATTCTGGACAAGTTTAATCCAATTTTGTTCTAGATTCTTCTACAGGGCTTTCATTAGCACTTAACTACACATCATTTCACACTCCTAACTCCTCACTCTACATCCACCTCTCAAGCCTCTCCTTCTGTTTCTCCTATCCTACTGTAGCACCATCCATCAAATAGTGAAAGCAGTCTTTTGTTACATCAAGATGGGTAAGAGATTAGTGTTGGCTTGATTTATAATGAAATAAATATCTTCACGGATGGAAGAGGCAGGCCATGGGCCATTAGATGGTCCCCAAATGATGAAGCAAGACAGGAAAGCAATGCTTGTGGGTTGGAGGTGTTGTATATAAAAAGTTAGCAGGGACTTGAAGATAGAATTTTTAGCCTGCTATCTATCTATTAGATGCCAAAGAAAGTATTTGCCTGGCTAAAACCAATTGTATTTCATAACCAAAAAAAACTGTCATAACAAAATGCAAGTACCTAGCAGAGCATCTGGCACACAGTAATTGTTCAATAAATGTCAGTTGACTCTGAATAAACACCTATTACAGGACATTTTTATTGGGTGTGAAAATGGGGGTTCAAATTTTATTCCTATATATAAACTCCTGCCTACAGATACTAAGATTGATTTAAAAGTATAATACATTCCTGAAAGTGAAGGTGGCTGTAAACACTATTTCTCCTGCCACCCAAGTGCTACAAGAGCCAACGTCAAACTGCCTGGGCCTGCCAACATAAGGAAATGTCAAGGGAAGTCTCAGGCCTCTAACATCTTACATGGTTCAATTCTGTACCATTATTTGCACTAACCCAATCAGAAAGGGACCCTTAACAGTGCAGAAGCCATAGTTTTTTACCGTATTTTCTGACTTCCTATTTCTTAAGTCTTTCTTGCTCTAGGAAGCAAAAAGTATAAAGTCTCAAAAGTCTGGATGTGTGCTTCACAGGAGTCTCTTTACAGGGATCCAAGGAAACCCTACTTATTTTAACTTTGAAAATCTGCCATTTCAAGAGGGTTTTGTTTTCTTCTGTTTTAATGATTATCTAACATGAGGAATAATATGAGCCAAAGCTCCTCTCCTGGATCTGAGATGGTCAGGCTTTATTTCAACATGATTACATTTATTTATTTATTTATTTATTTATTTATTTTTATTTTTATTTTTTAAACCATTGTGAGTACATAGAAGGTATATATATTTTGTTTTCCTTATGTCCAAATAATTGCAGGCTTCCTGAGAGTGCTAATGGTTGCAATTCTTGGGACCAAGGGGTTTCCCTCATTTATGAGTTTAGGGAAAATTCTGCTAACAGCAATACAGCATTTCAAACTTCTTTTGGATTTCATGAAAATGAGGAATGTGGTATAAGGGGTTCTGCAAGCAAAATACCAGCAAACCATGCAGCTCCTTCTCTCTTTCCTTCCTCCTCCTCCATTCTACAAGAAAGTTTGCCTCCACAGTCTCATTGCCTACCAATGAAAATTTCCGCTCACAAGAAACAAAACAAACTCACCTGTCAAAAGTCTTGAATTCCGTGTACACCTTAAAGTTTCAAATGTAATATGGAAGGTGTGTTACATAACAGGTCATAATATTTCCCAGACAGCCTGATGAAAACTAGAATGCTGCATTAAATTAATGATAGGTTGGGGTTTAGTTGGCTTGAGCACTCCCTTTCACATAGCTTTTGCTTATCACTATTAATTTTTCAAGCACCCCGTAACAAAAAATCCCAGAAGGCTAACGTGCAAAAGGTAGCTGACACCCAAAACAATGACTAATTTTGTTTGCCTAAAACACACAATCAACTACATGCTTCCTACAGCTGAAAACCCTGAATAACTCACACTCAAACCTCCTACACCTTATTTAACCGACTCTATACTACTCTGTAAATGTTTACAGTGAAATAGATGCTTAAACGCAAAGGTATTCTATAACCCCCCAAAATATGTATTACTGCTTTCTAAAGATCTCAGCATCAGACTAAGAAAGTTAAAACCATTAACTCCCAAGATGAGGGCATGTATTCAGTTTCACCCATCAACATTTTTTAGTTTTTATCATCATGAACAGAATAATGTATATAATGGGTTTTGTTAGTGATGAT